>NW_022146096.1:0-600000 GCF_002938485.1 Sitophilus oryzae
ATTACTACTTTTTCAGTGAATCTTTAAATCTGTTGTTTTTTGTTAAGTTCGTTATTTAAACATATGTATGTAATACACTCATATTAACACTAATCATATTTTTACGTTTTTATTCATCATTTTCAATGCCCCCCCGGTTGCATCTTTGTAAAGGACTGTGAATTTTTTTATGTATTTGTTGAAGAAATATCTCTTGATTTTTAAGAAGATTGATTTAAGACAGAAAAAAATATGTAAAAGTAGGAAATTCATAAAATATCTCTTTTATATGCAAATTGTCTTAAAACGGTTACTTGAAGATTACTTTAAAATACCATACGATCGAAAAAAACGGCGTCCAAGACGGCTAACGAATGACAAGATAATAATTTAAATAAGCCCTAGACGTCACTTACTTAGCCCGTACTTTTTTTCTCGGTTTAATGGTGGTTACTGGCAATTTATAATTTACTTTTATATTGAGAAAAATTATTTTTAAATAAAGTGGTTTAAAATTCGAGAAAAATAGTATATATTGTTTTATTAGGAGTAAAAGTTATACTTTTTGCGACGAGGCACAAAATAGTTACAATATTTATGGTACTAGTGTACAACATATCTTACATATAAGTCACGCTGGGAAATGTTTAGCCCCTAATTTTAGGGCTAATTTTCTCAAGTGACTTATATGTTATAACACGCGAGTGCCATACAAAATTCTATCCAACAGCAGAAAATGTCCTGTTCAAGAATAATTGATTTAAAAGGATCTACCAGTCTACTTTCATGGTTGCGAATTAATAAATTATCAGGGTGCGTTTATGTTACTATGTTACTAATATAGATGTGCGTTTTGTTTTTTTGTAAGTAATACATAGCACTGACATTAAGACGTCATTTAGATAAATCGCGATTTTTTAACGATAACATAGTGAATTATCAACCAGCAAGTCAGATTTTATAGAAAAATGATCCAGGAATATCTTCCGCAAGAAATAATTAACCAGGCCGAGGCGGCTACAGCACAAATACTGCCAGGAAAGTCTCGTGGCGTATATGATAGGGAATTTGTAGAATCAGGTGTCCAAAAAATGGCTGACGAACTAATGCACAGTTTAAACTCTGCGATACGCCAGAAGTGGACGGAAACTGTTGAAAATTTAGACTTTACAAAATCCAGCAGAAAAGCTGGGGCATTATTACGAAAACTGGGTGGAGATAATCAAAGAACAAGAATGGACACTCCTGTGCCTTCAAAGGAAATCGCCTCTAATATTGTTGATACCTCAAGAGCACCAAGGGACCGTGCACACACAATCAAAATCAAGCGACAATTAAAACAGCTGAAATCATCCTATGCTGAGGAGACAGCATACTCCCAGCCTTTTCCCGTCGAAGAAATACTATCTGCATTAGAACATATTAAGGCCGGCAAAGCTCGGGGATTTGACGGCATCCACTCGGAATTCCTTCTGAATTGTGGTGAATTTACAACGACGGTTGATGCACTTTTTCACCGACATAATTAAAACAGGCACTATTCCACAGCCACTAAAAAACGCTAAAATAATTGCCATCCTAAAGCTTGGTAAGCCTAACGACAAGCCACAAAGTTATCGCCCAATCGCACTACTGAGCACTATCTGCAAGCTTCTGGAGAGACTAATCTATAACAGAGTAAGCCTAAAGATAATGGAGAGTATACCGATTGAACAAGTTGGCTTTCGTCCTGGACGTAGCTGTGTAGATCAGGTTCTGTCCCTAACAACTTACATCGAAGCAGGATTTCAACGCCAAGGAAAAACATCAGTTGCTTTTATTGACTTGACCGCGGCGTACGATACAGTTTGGAGACAGGGACTGATCTATAAGCTAGCTAGAGAAATCCCCTGCCGGAAAACCGTCAACCTAATCGACGATATGCTCCGAAATAGACTCTTTCAGGTAAAACTTCCGCAAGTGGAGGTTGCAACCGAGCGCGGCGAAGACGGAAGTTAGTTGTTTCCATCTTAATAATAAATTAACAAACCAAGAACTTAAAATAAGGTTTAAAGGTAACTGGCTCTCCCACAACAACATCCCAAAATATTTAGGCATTACACTAGATAGGACCTTGTCCTTTAAGAAGCACCTTACACAAACTGCAGCTAAGCTCAACACTCGGAATAATATCCTCCATAAATTATGCGGCACCACGTGGGTGTCATCCGCGAGTACCTTGCGCTCCTCTGCGCTGGGTTTGGTTTACTCTACTGCTGAGTACTGTGCCCCGGTGTGGCTCAATAGTTCTCACACAGGAAAGGTGGACGTCCAATTGCACAATACAATGCGTATTATATCAGGAACAATAAAATCAACTCCCACCCAATGGCTTCCTATTCTAAGAAATATTCCTCCACCACATATACGCAGGCAGTATGCACTTTTTAGAGAATACACTAAAATTACTAACATGCCGCAACTGCCGATACATTTGGATGACCTGGATAGGAACAGGCTTCGCTCAAGACGTCCAACATTAACAACCGCAAGCAGCTTACATCGGGACGGTTTTAAATTAACGGAGTCATGGAGAAGGAAATGGGAGTCAGAGTTGCCAGACCACGCCAGGAATATGCCGGCTATAACTCAGATCCCGCCAGGCTTTGACATGCCACGTAAAACATGGTCTGCGTTGAACCGGATAAGGACAAATCATGGATGTGCTGATTCTATGTTTAAATGGGGAAAGTCAACTTCCCCAGAATGCGACTGCAACACCGGCAGACAAACTATCCGGCACATAGTAGAAGCATGCCCATTAAGAGCCTATTCCGGTTCTTCTGATGATTTCCTGGAAGCTACAGACAGTGCAGTCGAATACATCCGTAATTTAGATGTCTGTTTGTGATACTTGTTATATGTATATTTGTATATTTTAGACTTTGTCAGACTATTATTATTGTTTGTACACATACTTATTTTCTGATCTTTACTTGTACAATGATTATGGTTCCGTGTTTTTTTTGTTGTGATGTTTAGCCATACGATAGATAGATAGATATCTTATATGTATATATAATACATGTGAGTAATGTCTAAGTGTGGCTATTGGATAAAGTCATTTTGACTCCGAATCAAACATGCTATTTTTTTTCAAAAGTTACAAATAATTTTTTAAACAGTTTTAAACATTCCAAATATGTATGTAATTATATATTGAGAAACTATGGTTATGGTTATGGCTCATTGAATTTGACGCGTTATGTCAGTTTAATAATATATTTTCGTATTTTTATGCTTAGGCAGAAAAGTACTTTACTTTTAGATATATTATTCTTATTTACTTCATGGCCACTTGACCATAGCATTATGTATTATTTCAACAAAAATGGAACACCCTGTACATTCATATATGGAACACCGTGTATAGAAACTGCAAGTGTTGACCTTTGTATTATCGACATATTTACACTGTACTCGTCAAATAAACCGATATTAACGGCCATACAAATTTCCAATAAGATAAACCAACTTCGACTCCTGGTACGTACTTGGACTACGCCATTTATATCATTTAGTACGTCGGGCTTTTACTATCTGTAATCAAATAAGGCGGCTCTCGACCGAACGCTGAATAAATCTACTCGTTCTCCGTACTGTTTACACTCTGTTAACTGTCGCCTTCTTCCTAACATGTTTTTCTTGACCTACCACCTCGTTAGGAGGAAGTTAGGTATCCTGGCGCATTAGATTGTCGCGGCGAACTTCACAACGTGTTATTTGTAGGCGAGGAAGATCAATGAGATTTACATGGTCTACCATACGATCCGGCGGCGTGCGGTGACAATTATAGGCAGGGGAAGCGAATCGGTAAAAAACCTATTTCGAGACATTACTTTTACATTTTCTTAAAAACTTACCTTTGAAAATTTCTAGGCCAATTCCATTGTTCGATTAAAATTTATCGAAAATTGGTACAAACAAAAACACATAAAGTTATAATAGTTAAAATACGATATTTTAAATTAATTTTCCGAAGCAGGTGACGCGCGTTAGGCACCTATTTGTATTTGAGGTCTATTCGTTGCAAATTTGTCTATAACATCATCATAAAATTTTGGATTTTTCGTTAATTGCTTTTACGCACTGTTTCTCTATTATTTTATTAATTCTTGCTCCCCCAGAAAACATGTAACATCTATTAGGCGTTTCAAAATATCTCTGTTTTTTTGACCCGTTCATTATGCAGTTTGCTACTAATTTTTAATCGATGTACAGGGTGGGTCAAATTCGATGCTTTTAAATGGAAACACCCTTTTCTATAGGAGGGCAGACAAAACTAATATCGGTGTCTGGAGCTCAATTTTCATCAAAAACATGATGGTGAAAACCGTGCATCAATATCTGTTACCGTTTCGGAGTTACGGGGTGTTTTTCAAAAATATGCATTTCTAACAAATCGCTGTAACTGTTTTGCTATGGAAAATTTTGTATTTTTATGAAAACATTTCCGAAGCACCTTTTTACGTAGAATTTAATGGTTTAAGTATAATTTTTTTTAAATTAGCAATTTAAGAATTATCAACAGAAAATTTGATTTTTTATATGGTACACCCTATATATTTTTAATTTATTGAAAAGAATTTAAAATTACCTTTCCAAAAATATAATACACTTGATATTTTGCTCGATTTCTCGTCGAGATATAGAGTATATAAAAATTCGCCCGCTTTAAATAAGTAGGCTTTGAACGGCACCGGCTGTAATGCAATTAAAACGAGAATAATATTTGCTATGAGAGATGCAGAATTTTATAACAATTTAAACTATATTTAACCAACATCAACACATTTAAACTATATCTAATAACAATCAAAATAAATAGCAAACCAAGACATGAGATTTTGCTACAGGTATTCGACTTATCGACAGTCTTCTGTTATGGACAGACGGGGCAGTTTTTGAACATTTCTCGCGGAATTCATTAACTCAGTGGGGGTGAAAGATACCCTCTCATAACTGCTAAGTATTTCTAATTCTTGTCTAGATTATAAGGAAGAATAAGGGACCTTTATTCTCCCGCAAATATATCCATAGGATTAGATCCATGGGCACTAAGTCAGGCGGCCTCGACGGCCAACGGCTGGGACCTTTGTTAGCTCTTAAATTATTCTTGAAATTGGCTGCAAAAATTTGCTGATAACTTCAGCGTTCAGAGGCGGTGCGTCGTCTTGCTGGAAAAATATGTTTTCGAGTTCCATTAAGGGCATATCATCAATCAAGGGATCCAAAGCCTACTAGTTAAAAGTGGCGAACTTTTGCAAAATTCTGTATTTTCGTAGGGGATTATAACAAAAAATATCAAGTGTGCTATCTTTTTGGAAACGTAATTTTAAATACTTTTCAGTTAATTAAAAATATAGGGGGTGT
Organism: Sitophilus oryzae; assembly: GCF_002938485.1. Classification (NCBI taxonomy): domain Eukaryota; kingdom Metazoa; phylum Arthropoda; class Insecta; order Coleoptera; family Curculionidae; genus Sitophilus; species Sitophilus oryzae. The sequence goes on from NW_022146096.1 coordinate 5,392, forward strand.
CCCAAATAAAAAATCAATTTTCCTGTTGATAACTCTTAAATTATTAATTTTAAAAAAAATATACTTCAACCATTAAATTCTACGTAAAAATGTGCTTTGGGAATGTTTTCATAGAAATACAAAATTTTTTATAGCAAAAAAGTTACAGCGATTTGTTAAAAATGCACATTTTTTAAAAACACCCCGTAACTCCGAAACGGTAACAGATATTGATGTGCGGTTTTCACCATCATGTTTTTGATGAAAATTGAGCTCCAGACACCCATATTAGTTTTCGTCTATCTCTTATAGAAAATACTTTTTTATTTATAAACATTTATTTAATTCTGTTTTTAGTATTTGTTCTTATAGCGGCAACATAGATACATTATCTGTAAAAATTTCAACTGTCTAGCTATAACGGTTCATAAAATTGACCTTTGTGACAGACTGACAGACGGACGGACAGCGAAGTCTTAGCAATAGGGTTCCCGTGTTTACCCTTTGGGTACGGAACCCTAAAAAACAACATCTCGAGTTGTCTTCGAAATGAAGATCGCTGTAACTTTATTTATAAAATTATATGGCGAATGTCGGTAATCGGTATTTCCTAGCTATCTTGACGACATAATAATTATAATAATGTATTTCTCTCCAAACCAAAATTCAATTTGACAGCACCACAGTTGTTAAATATTGCGTATACCATAGTGGCGGGTTCATTTTTTTGCAGTTTGTTTTTTCAAAGTTTGATGTCCTTTAACTGACAAACGAAGCACTTTTGTAAGAGGCAAAATGTATGCAATGAAGGTATTTTTATTGCAAAAATAGGGAGCAGTTCTACGTCCACGGAATATTGGGATACCCTGTATATTTCCTATGTTTAATAATATCTCAAAAATAATAGTATTTACTTATATAGATATTTCTAAATTGAAATTAAATACGAACAATATTGTGCAAAATTCTACGGTAAGCAATCCTGAAAACAATAATCAACGCATTTGCTATTCGCTTTCGTTTATTTAAATGATTGCATTTAATTATCAATAGCTCGTGGTCTTTACTGGAACGGATGGTAAAGAAAGTGAAAATTGCTTTAAAAGGCGTTAAGGTCAGTTTACTTCAGAATGTCCATTTTGATAAATGCTTAGCTACTTAAACTCTAACAAGATAATATATCAGTATATAAGTATAACGTAAAGGTGCTTCATTACTATTTTTGCAAATATTTATATAGAAAATGGTTTATTTTAGAATTAATATATTTGCATTTTTTTTAAGAATTATGGATAACTGAAATATTTTCTATAATTCTAACAAGCTGTAACAAGAAAAAAGAAATGGCGTAGCTTTGTAATCTTTTTTCTATTGTCTTAATTTTCCTTGAAATTCCTAGATAAGTAAAATATTTTGGTTGTTGGTCAACAAACTTTAACAATAAATTAAAGTTGTAACACCGTAATCTCCTAGAGATAAAATGTTTCTATACTAATATTTCATAAACGCTATTTGTATAGTCACAAGCCAAACAAAAATAAAATGAAAATTAGGCTATTCTTATCTGGAAAATAGTCTGTAGTTTTTTACAGGTACTTTTAATTACATATTAAGAACTAGAGTTAGTTCACTTCAATACAAAAATAGAGACTTAAGAAAAGCTATAAGTCAATGCTGTTTAATCATATCAGAAATACTCTCTTTATTTCTTCAATATAGACCTTATCATGGTGATGAAGGTAGCACAATATTTGCTGGTTTTGTTCTACGCTTTATATTTTTTACAAAGATATCAGATACGTTACTGAAACACCAAAGTCAAATTTAAGTATCCTAATTATTTTTGTCCAATTAGGTAAATAAAAGCGAAAATAAACGGAAAAAAATGTACAGAATGGTTTGAAAATATACAGATAAAAATAAGTAAAAAAGATCATGTAAATGTATGTCCTAAAATGCTTCGTTTTGGAGATAAAGCGTGTAGAAGTTTCATTTTTATTTCGATTTTTTTTCAAATAATTTCCGAGCTACCATCGATATTTGGATGAAAATTGGTGGCTGGGTGTTTTTTGACATGAGCAATTCGATTTCGATGTCAATAAAATATATATTACGTCTCTAATATACAGGGTGGTCCGAACTGTATTCCGGAAACTTCGGCAGCATATTCTGCAGATAAAAATAAGTAAAAAAGTTTTTATAAATGAGTTTCCGAAAATGAGTAGTTTCGGAGATATAGGGTGTAGAACTTTCATTTTTATTTCGAGTTTTTCCAAATAATTTCTGAAAGTAACTTGTAAATATTTGGATGACAATTGGTTGTCTGGGAGTTTTTTGACAGAAGAAATTTGGATTGATGTCAATATGACTGCTATTGGTAGGGGGCGCCGATAAATGTTGTTTTCTTATATTTTTGGACAGGTAATAACTTTTTTGTTTCGACCTGTATAAACACTGAGTGAAAAAAATATTACAGTTTCCGTGATTTTCTACGCAAATCATGTGTCTTGCGTAAAAATCTCTACGGGCAACCGTTCTCAAATATTGCAATGGAAAGATGTCGAATAATATGTCTATTAATAACGAAAAATACACATGTTGATAGATAAGTATTTTGAGTGAAATAATTAATTTTGGGAAACTTTTTTTAATTAACAATAAATCTTTCTTCGAAGAAATGATCAGGAATAGAGTTTCCTGTTGAACTTTTGGCACAAAAAACATTTTAAAATTTATGATTTCAGTGTAATAAACTATTTAGTTAACATGTTAATTTATGTTAATGATGGCAGTTATTGATTTCGATTCCAAATATCTCGAGAACCATTACTCGCAGCGATTTTTACCAAGAGACATTTTTTACGTAAAAAATCACGAAAATGTATATTTTTTCACTCAGTAGTTTTATACAAGTACGGACAAAAAGTTATTACTTTTCAAAACAGTTAACATACATATGGGTCGCGCCCCCTATAAATAGGAGCCATATTGACATCAAAATCAAATTTCTCGTGTCAAAAAAATCGCAGACACCCATTTTCATCCAAATATTGATGTTACAGAAATTATTGGAAAAAATAAAGCGAAATAAAAATTAAATTTTCTTACACCCTGTATCTCCGAAAACTATGCATTTTAGAAATTACATTTATTATGAACTTTTTAGTTATTTTCTCATCTTGCAGAATATTCTGCCGGGTTTCCTGAATAGTGTTTGGACGACCCTGTATAAATACTCGTGTTTATTTTAAAAGATTAATTTAAAAAAAAAAAAAAAAATAAATATTTAAATTTGTATCTTAAATAGATCCGAAAACTCTGTACAAGAATATGCGATGATAGTTTACAAAACGTATAGCACTTTTGTATATATTGCTGATAACTTTTGGTCTAAGTACTAATATTCATGGTAGATCAGGCCGATACAGTTAGCAATCTTGATGCCTGGAAGGAGATTCCGAATACACCACTCTACACTTTGTTACTCCATATTTTCGAACCGCCAATTTTCATATCAAAACTCTGTTATATTCTCAGCGTATAATATAAATACCAAAAGTATATTGTAACGGATTTTCCTCTTTGTTCCTTATAGTACATGCTTACAAAAAAGAACAATCCTGCCTTTTCCCACTCTTTGTTTATTTAATCCAGTTAGGTTAAATTCGTGAAAAGTTAACTTGATTCTTAATGTTTGATTCAGTGAACATTCCTTTTAGTATTTTCTAACTGTTTTCCATTTGAATAAAACACCAGCCAATATAAAAAAATATTTTTCCATAGCAACGGTTAAAATCGCCTTATATCTATCAAAGATAGTAGATAAAATAGTACTTAACAGAAGGGTAGATTAAAATGATACTTTAAACAGAGAGGATAGTTAAAACTTTATTTCTTCTCGCACGTTTTTAAGTTGTTTCTATTTTTGAAAATTGTTTGTATTCCTTTTCATAAGTTATTCGGGATTTAAATGAAGTAGTTTGAGTATGGCGTTTGTCGCCTCAACCTCAAATCTGTTGGCTAATTACTTACTTCTTTGAGTTTCAATTCCGGCTCCGATTCAATCAGCATCGACACGAAAAGAATTAAAAAATATTTGACTCAAAACTGACAACTAAAGAGACAGCTTATTTGCATAGAAATTAATAGAAACCAACGCGCAACGCCAACCCAGCACAATATTTTTTCTACTTCATAATAAATTCCTTGAAATTATTAATTTCTAAAATATTTTTTAAAACGTAACTCGCTATGGAAAAAATATTGTTTTTATAGACAAACGATAAAAATTGCACGATTCGTCTCCCAAAATTAATCACTCGCGATTTCATCGCTCGTGGATTAATCTTTTCGGTCGACGCTAAAATACCATTTTATCGTGCTTGTATAAAAAATCCTAAAAGCGCATTTAAATTAGTTTTAAAAATTATACCTTCAAACACATATTTTTGAAAGAAAAAAAAAAAAAATTGTTTTAAACATTATTTCTATTTTACTACTATTTTACACCTGAGTAAAATAAAAAAAATTAGAAGAAAGTGTTAGAGTGCAGTTAAAACTAAAAAAAAACAGAACTTTAAAAAATATACAATATTATAAAAACTTAAATAAATTTTTTAAATTCAAAAATTAAAAAAAAAAAAAAACTAGTTTATTAAAAAAATAACTGAATGAGTTAATAAACAATTCGCTAATCAATTTAGTAACATAGTAGGACAAGGAATTAAAACAGCTTAGGAATTTTCAAAACTTTATAGCTGGCAAACTTGAATAAGAAGACTAAGGAGGAGCATAATGCTATTCCATTTATTCATGCATGGTGGGCGGAAAAAGGACTCTTAGGGGGGGATCCTTGACAGTTCTGTTTGACATTCAATTTGACACATGAATTTCATTTGAAATTTTTATAACACAATGATTATAAATGATTTTTTACTTATTTATTTATGTTATTTATTATTATCTCTACTACTGATATTGTGTTAAAGTAGTAAATCTAGATGAAATTGTGGCAGAACTTAAATTAAACAGTGACACTATAGTGACACTATCGCGATTATCGGGAAAAAGACTCAAATAGTTGTTGTTGTAGCGTGCGGTAGATCTCGGCAAAATCGAGGTGAAATAATCGAACAACTTTTCGCTAGTAAGTGACTATATAATATACAAATGGTAATAAACCAATCATTTCTATGAAATTCACTTAAATTAACTAATTATATATTTTTTCTTGCATTTTTGCTTTTATTACTACTTGTCAAAGATTAATGTCAAAGAATTTAGATACGTCAATTTGACTTACCAGATTTACCTGCTTCAATAGCGTATCCGATGTTTCTGTTAATAAATAATTATTAACTTATCTATTTTTATTTAGAATTTTAATAGTCTTTTTATAACAATTTTTGAATAACTACCAACATTTATCACAACGTAAAATAAATAAAAAAAAAAAAGGTTTATAGAGTCTACCCCACACGTCTACTCTACATCATAGTTTTACAGTGGTTTTTTAAATAAAATTGAGAACGGCCAACTGATAAAAACCGGAATTAAGTCCGCCATATTTTAAAGGCCCCATCGGCGTGGACCTAAGAATTTCTTGATATTGCTCCTTCCTTAGTCTTTCTTATTGAAAGGTGGCAAATGAAGGTTTCTTGTCGATGTGGCTGTTGATGTCTCCAGTATACTTTTCCTCAAAGTTTCTCGGCTATAATAATTGATGAATTAAATTGGAAAACATAAAAGAATATTAATAAAATGTTATTCTCTGGAACATTTATTCATAAATAATATATTTTTTTTTTTTTTTTTTATATATATTTTTTTAAGGTGCCGGTGGCATGGCGTAGAGGTACAGGCTCTCGTCTACCACTCTCAAGGTAGTGGGACTGTCTACAATCCCAGCCAGATATTTTATTAAAAATAAAAATAGTTTGGGTACACCTAGGTCGACTCAGCCTTAAATGAGTACTTAGGATTCCACAATCCTGAGGTAATATTAAGCAGTTGAAGCGTAATGCTAGCCACATTACCTTCCTTGTATACCTAACGGCTCTAGCATGGCAAGTTGCACCTTGCTACTCCCAAGGCGTTAAACGCTATATACGGGAGCTATTATTGTGTGATGGGAACTATCTAATGAATTAGACTATCGATTGTTTACTGAATGAATGATTTCAACTATCAAATGGTTTCATTCGAATAAATCATTCATTCATTTATTTGTACACTAAAGCATATGTGACAACCTCGCCATTTTTTAGCTAAGTGGTTATCGATTTGAGCCACAACTATCAGATGCTTTTTGATAAATGAAATTTAAGTAGTATTCGTTTGATTTTTGTGTACGTCAGTGCATTATTAGTTCTTCAAATTTTTATAACTTCACCTTATAAATGCTGTATGCTATTTTTTTGCGTTGTGAAATAATTCAATTAATCACTAAAATAGTAGTTTTTTAATTGACGATTGTGTGCATTGTGCAGGTGTCAAATTTTCCGAAAATTTGAGTGATTTTCCGTAGCCCGATCTTTCAATTATTTAATTTTATATGGTATATATGGTCTATTTTTTTAATGGGAAATTTTGAGAAGTAGTAATTTTTAAAGAGAGGAGATGAACTTAGAATTAATTTTAGAAATAAATACATATTTGTATTTTAGATGTTTTTAATAATATGAATTAGTTGAACTTGATAATCATATTTAAGTAATGTGATAATGTGGTTAAGTAAATGTGTGGTTATCGAACTCAAACTATGGGGTGTGAAAATTAAATTGAAAGTTTACACGTGCCAATTTAAAAAAGTTAACGATGTTTGTATTTTGTTTATGCTAATTCTCTTACATGTAGTTTTTGCAGAACGGAAATATTTCATTTTATTTTTTTTAAAGTGAAATGCCAGTAAAAGTAAAATATTATTTTTAAATAGTAATATAAAGTGCCTAATATAAAATAATTTTGATTTCTAATTTTTTGTTTTATATTTTCCTTCCATTTACACTGCATGCTTAGAAAATTAAGAAATGTTTATATTTCATGATTTTAAAAGTTTGTTGTTAATATAACAAATTAGTTCTATGTATTTATTATTATTTAATAAATAACGTTGCCAAAATTTTAGAACTGTATTATTTTAAATGGGATCTAATATAAATAATTTTGACATCTAAATTTTTGTTTATATTTACTGCTACTACGTAAAAAATGTTTATATTAAATTATTTTAAATTTTGTTGTTAATAGGTATAACAAATTATTACTATTATTATTTTTTATTAAACCAGTCTTTTAGCAAAACATTAAAAAATAATTTTCCTACATCAAAATAACAAGTATTATTGCAGTGTAACAACAGAATATTAATAAAATGCAAAATATATAGACATACTATCCCTAACTAACTAAAGCCAAACAATAATATTCTTTGCTAATATCAACTAATACCAATATATGGCAGCAGCGCCTTCATAATGTATTTTTCTGTGTAAATACTAGCGCCTCAATAAAAATAATGTGTCCTTGTCTTTATCTGTCTCAAAATCAAAGATGCCAGCTTCTTTCATAGCATTGTTGTCGGGTTTCTCGGAAAGAAACCTACGTCGCCGGGCGACAACTAAAAATCCAGTTAATATTTTATTATATTAATCGATCCTGACAGATAAATGAATTTGATAAATGAATGAATTTTATAAAATGAATGGTTTTGCTGCCGAATTACTAGGATACAATATTTCAAGGCAGATGACGCATCTATTCGATAATAATTTTTATTCGAATAACTTTCGACGAATGTTTTCTAACTATCAAATTATTCGAATGAATTGCAGCTATCGAATTATTCGAATGAGTATTCATTCTATAGTTCTCTACTACTAATTATTATTATGATTTATTTTTGTTTCCAAAAATATTTTGATTAAAAGAAAATATATCAAAGTGGGCAACGCTGCGCCGGACAAGCTTAATCACGTGACTAAAATTTTATTTGGTATGATGTATAGGTATTTAATAGATACATTTTGTTATTAATATATGTGCTTTTAAATACCACAACTTTAATTTGGGAAGGAAGAAAAATGAGATTTTGAAGAAATAAATTCTCCAGTGTGGTATTATTAGAAACAAATTAGGTGCATTATCTATAAACTAACTAATCTACGTAAATATTTAAAATTCACAAAATACACCCAGAACTATTTTTTTCTATTAGTAACTACTTTATTTAACAAGTTCCTCGAGTTGACAGATGGATACAGTTATACTAATTTTTATGCTTAATGAGATATTTTCAACGCAATCAATATCCTATACTTTGCAGCAGCCATATTTTCCGAACAAACTGTATCCCAGGCCCACGTGTAACCTAACTGTTCGGAACTCTCTTTTCCATGACGAATCCTTATTATTTCGCTCGTTAAAGTACGTAGTTGAATTGCCCTCAGTTTTTTTTTCTCGCTTTTATTTTTATGTCGAAAAAGTCACGTTAATTTGGTGGACCTCCAATCTAGTTAGGAACGGGAAGAGTTCTTTTTTTTTGAAGGTTTTTTAGTTGATTCATTCATGTCTTTTCGTTAATTGTGCTGTCAATGGGTTGACTAATAAAAGGTTCTGTTATGGGCACATAAAGAAACAACAAAATGCGATAAATAGTTCTGTGATTAGATGGTCTATTTGAATAAGCATCCTAGATCATATATACTTACGTGGATAAGTAAATCACTATGGAAACTGTCGTAAACATATCAACGACTTCCATTTATCTTCTTTTTTTGTTGCACGCGCGGTGCTTCTATTTTATCTATCCTTGTCGAGGACCTATCGTCCCCATGCCAAATTCGAACATTAATTTTAAAAATTTAATTAGTAAAATGCTTATATTTGAACAATAAATTGAATGCTTACTGTCACAAAAATTAAATTATGTAAAAATACATTTAGCCCCTCTGTACGAATATCAATATTCTTAGGAAATCTAACCAGAAAGTATGCATGTGGCTTAATATAAATAAAAGAACAACTGAATACTTTACTTGCCTATGAAAAGATAATACGGGGACCTTTATATTAGAACTTTCACAGACCGAAAATTTTCTAGTCATTTTTACGAGTATTTAGAAAGTCCAACGAAAAAAAAAATAGAAATATAATTACACAAACTTAAAATTAACCTCTCACTGAACACACTTGCATCCTTGGCTATATAAATGCGGTCGATAAAAGAGTAATTATTACAATTTTTAGATTAAAAAACGCAAAAAACAAACGTCGTTACACAATGTAAATAAGATTATGACATATTATTATGACAATATGATGACAATGAAAAGTTGACTTAAAAGTTTATAGCAATACCAGCGTGTACCAGCGACTTCGTTCGCGTCGAATTAATCATTTGTAATGGTGATGATAAAGCAAAACAAGAATTTCCCTTAACATACAAACTGGATAAAATTTTCTCACATTTATGTCAGTATGAGAAAAAACAATATGGCGATATTATTATATAACTTGGTAATATTTGTGGGGTAGTTTCATCTCGTTGGAATTTGACTTTCGAAAAATCCGTTTGCCAAAAATAAGCTTTTTACGTCAAGCAGTTTAAGCAGAATCGTGGTTAATAAATTACCCAACTTTTTGGAACACTCTGTATGATTTTTTTAAAAATTTCAAAATATGTAAAAAAACCAAATTAATTATGCTTGTCCAAGCGTTTTCCTGAAAGACTAACCGTTTTTTAAATAACAAATATTGTAATATTTGAGGGGCGTTTTCACCCTCTTGGAATTTGAGATTCGAGAAACCCTTCCTTGTCGAACCTCTACACCCCACAGTCAATCCGTTTGCCAAAAAGCAGCTTTAAACGTCAAGCCGTTTAAGCAGAATCGTGATTACTCAATGGTCATATTTTATGAAACACCCTGTATAAATTTATAAAAAATCTTAAAATATGTAAAACAACAAAATAAAATAAACGTGTTTAAAAGTTTTTCCGAAAAACTCACCGGTTTTTAAATAAAAAATATTTTAATCTTTGAGGGATGGTTTCACCCTTAGATTGTTTCACCCGCTTAGAATTTGATTTTCGAAAAATTCTTTCTTATCGAACCTCTACACCCTAAAGTCAATCTGTTTTCCAAAAATCAGCATTTTACGTCAAGCGCTTTAAGCAGGATCGTGATTAATCAATGACCAGATTTTTCGAAACACCCTGTATACATTTTTAAAAAATCTTAAAATATGTAGAAAAATAAAATAAAATATACGTGTTTAAGCGTTTTTTCGGGAACTGGACCGTTTTTTAAATAAAAAATATTGTAATATTTGAGGGCTGGTTTCACCCTCTTGGAACTAGAATTTCAAAAAATTCCTTCTTATCGAACCTCTACATCCTAGAGTCAACCTGTATGCCAAAATTGAGCTTCTTACGTTGAGTGGTTTGAGCAGGATCGTGATTAATCAGTATGTCAGTCACTTAAGGATTTTATATATTAGTATAGATTATGTTTTGTGTTTTTGTTTAATTATAAATAATGGTTATAAAATTTTCGTATTTAGTTTCACAGTTATCTAGTTAGCTATGGAAAACTATCTAATAAACCCACATTTAAATCAATTTCTACTTAATATTAAGAAAAAAAGTTAACAGAGGGATCTTTTTTTCTAATTCGTATACCGTATTGTTTTAAGAAGAGACTCTTTTCGATTCTTTTCGTTAATCATGTTTTAATTCTCTCTGTATGCGAAGCATAATACGTTTTTTGTGCTCCGTTCCGTGTTAAACTACCAGAACACGACCGTTAGGTATATTTCACACTAAATGACATCGCCGACGATCATATTAAGTTATATTTATAAAAAAAACTGTAATAATTTGTAATTGCGTTTGTGAGCCAGAGGTTCACTCGCTCAAAATGTATGATTTTAATGGTAATTATTTAAATAATTATATTTCTTGAAGAAAGTGTAGGTTTTTCGTCACTAGAAAGTAAATCTACAAATTAAACAGTTATTTTTGTAAACACCACTACATTGAATCCAAATCCAAATGCATTGAATCTGAAATTGCCTGATAAAAAATGACTAACGTTTTAGGAGATGCAGCTCTTCATATTCATTATCATTATTATTAGCCTCATTTTCAGCTTATTCAACCAATTCCAATTATGGTGTAGCCTCCCTCACATATTTCGATACTTTTTTTGTAGTTGTGCTTATTGTTGTCTCTTGTTGGCTATGCGGGCCGAAGTTATCCCTGCTAATTTCCTAATATCATGGTCCCATCTCAGGTTCCGTCTTCTTCTAGGTCTCTTAATTCCTCGTTGCTGTAATTTTTTTCTGTAAAATTTGTCCGTTCTTCTTGCCAGGTGTCCTACCCATTGCCACTTGTAGGATTTGATTCTGTGGGATGCATCTATTACCTGGATCTTTTGTCTGGAACAATCTTATTTTTATAAGAATAAAAACTAAAAGTTAAAATAATTATTTCTTTTATTAATTAGAGAAAAACAAAACAAAAATAGTTATTTTTTATACAAGACGATAAAATGGTATTTTATCGTCAACGGGGGAAAAGATCAATTCACGAGCGATGAAATCACGAGTGAATTAATTTCGGGAGACGATAATGCAATTTTATCGTCGTGTATAAAACAATATTTTTTTCCATAGCGAGTTACGTTATAAAAAATATTCAGAAATTATTAATTCAATGAATTTATTACGAGTAGAAAAAATATTGTGCTGGGTTGGCGTTGGTTTCTTTGTAATTTGACAAATAAATAAAGCTTAAAACCAAAGTGTCAAAATAGATCAAAATGTCAGGAAATAAATAAATAAATGTGGCAACTTCGCATTTTTTACAGCAGAGGTACCACCTGAATCGCCAGTGAGAAATTTAAATTCCAGTTAGTCAGCCCGGCGCCGAATATTTCCATGGTTGGCAACGATAAATTTAATAATCGCGCCTTCTATGACGTAACTAAAATTTTATTTGGTATCGCTTATATTTTGTAATATTACCAATAAAATACTTGATATTTTAATATTATTATATATTTCCTTGTTGCGATTTTGGAATTTATTTCTTTTTTACTTTCCAAAGCACTAACTATTTCAAATAGAAACACTGTAACGTATTTTGGTTTTGCCACACTAACTAGATACTGATATTAAGCAGAAATGGTTAATTCCATTATTCGTGTAGACATATCAGCAAAAATGCAATAAATGTTCTTGCTTTAACTTTATTTATACAGGGTGAGTCTTAAATAAGTGCAAATATTTTCAGGGCTGGTAGATCTCGATAAAAGAAACATATTTTCTCTTTGCCATTTTTCAGATAAGTCCAAAATAACCGAGTTATTTAAGGTTAAAAAATTAAAAAAAATGATTTTTTTGAAAAACTTTTGAGGGCCACCGAATTTTTTCTGTATTTGCATCCCTTTTAGTGCCGTAACCATGGACTAAAGCCGTAACTATGGTAATATCAGAGATTAAGAAATTATACCGTGGGAAAATTTGCGGTGAACAGGCAGTTCTAAAAAGTTTTCGAAAAATATACAGGGAAATTTAAAAGAAAATGTACAATTTTCAACATCTTCTTTTGCGAAAAAAACCTCATAGACCTGTTCCAGGAGTCGAAATATACAACCCCTGAAAATATTTGCACTTATTTAAGACTCACCCTGTATATTTTCAAATTAGAATGGAGTAAATATACCTCTTGAAATGTCACGTATTCGATATAATTAAGAACAAACATATTTTAATAATTTCTTAATCCATCAATTATATTGAATTATTTTGAAAAGTTTTTGATTAACGGAGATATTGTCAGAAACTTTATGAATTTTTCCACATGCTAAGCACGAAATTACATAGTTTGATAGTTCGACATCTAAAAATTAACAGAAAAATACAATTAATCAAAGAATATACCAAGCAATTATCTTTTCAATTAAAATGACCGACAACAACTGTCACTGTCGGACATTTTTTGAACAAATTATTTCCAACTGGAGACTAAATCTTGATTTAAGCGTTAACCTTGATATTTTGGTACTTGGTCTGCAAGCAATTTTAAACGCAAATATTTATTTCCCAATACAATAGCGATGAATCTACGAAAAAAATCAAGGTTGGTATACGTAAGCTCTTTTTGATTTAAGATAACCGACGAACTGACCTCAACCCAAAACCAAAAACCGAAAATTAGGTCGAATGTTTCGTATATGCATAGCGCACGCAGAAAAGATCGAATGTACACGCAAAAATAAAGTAATAATAAAAATCGAGGCTCACTTACCGCAAGCCGACAGAAACTACCATTCAATCGAGTAATGATCTGAAAATAGCCTTCAAAAACATCGCAGAATAAACGCTTCCATAAAAAAACGTCGAATGGATTTGACTGGTCTGGCACAAACTCAACATTAAATCTAATACAATGAAAACACGAACTCGAGGAACACGAGGAACTCTTTGCTACCTGCTGAGCTGGCTACCGTCAAAATTTATGGATTTAACATTCGCCGGCTTCATAAAATAGTTTGGAATAAATATTAATACTATAACTAATGGTCTATTTAAAATACTTTTAGAATATTTAATAGATAGTCCAAAATTAATTTCCTATTTTTTAAACTAATGGGACATTGGGATTATGTGAATAATAAATATTCATTGGTAAACTTGGCACTAAAAGATACCATAAAGTTGGGATCAAACATATTATTAGAATATTATTAAATTATTACGTCGTTTAAGAATTTAATTTCTGACATAACTTATTTAAATAAACATAATCTTAATCTCCACGGTCCAAATATAAAACTTTTTATTTTCGTCTTCTTTGTTTTCTTCTCTCTAACCTCTCTTCTCAAACCAAACTTTGACACTAAGTATGAGTGAAGTATGATTTTAACTAGTAATATATACAATTTAATAATAGTTATTTTTTATACAAGACGATAAAATGGTATTTTGACCGAAAAGATTAATTCACGAGCGATAAAATCGCGAGTAAATTAATTTCGGGCGACGATAATGCAATTTTATCGTCGTGTATAAAAGAATGTTTTTTTTCCATAGCGAGTTACGTTTTAAAAATATTCAGAAATTATTATTTCAAGGAATTTATTTACGAGTAGAAAACATATTGTGTTGGGTTGGCGTTGGTTTCTATATAATTTGACAAATAAATAAAGCTGTCTCTTTAGTTGTCAGTTTTGAGTCAATATTTTTTAATTCTCTTTCGTGTCAACTGCTGATTGAATTGGAGCCAGAAATGGCTCAAAACGAAATAAGTAAATTACCAATAGATATTCAGGTTGAGGCGACAAACGCCATATCCAAACTACTTCCATTTAAAATCCCGAATAACTTATGAAAAAGGAATACAAAAATTTTCAAAATGGAAGCAATTAAAAAACGTGCGAGAAGAAATAAAGTTTTTAACCTATCCTTGCTGTTAAAGTATCATTTAATCTACCCTTGCGGTTAAAGTAGGTACAATTTTATCTACTATTTTTGATAGATATAAGGCAATTTTTAACAGTTGCTATGCAAAAAAAAAAAAATATTATTAGCATCAGAGTAATATAGATTTAGACTTATAACAATCCAACTTACAGACCAGACAAAAAATTTTAATTTTTATTTGTTGGTTGTTTTTAAACACACAACTTTACACCATGGAAGGAATTTTATGTCTCTACAGGTGTCTTAAATAAATGCAAATATCTTCAGGGCTGATAGATTTCCATAAAGAAACATATTTTCTCTTGCCGTTCAAAGGTCCAAAATAACCGAGCTAATGTACTTTGAAAATTTAAAAAAAAAGATTTTTTTTTCCTATAATTTTGAGAACCACTGATCTTTTCTGGGTTTTATTTCTTCTAAATTTAATCTACTACCTATGCTGCTAGATTATCAAGAAATTTTCTTTTCAAGCAAAAACTAAAAAGAATTCCAAATTTTTTTCTAAAATTTCTAAATTTTCAAATTTTTTCGGTTAAAAACCTCATAATCGTAGCTTGGGATCGAAATATACTACCCCTAAAAATATTTGCACTTATTTAAGACTCACTCTGTATAATTTCAACTTTCTGTTATTGAATGATACATAATCTTAATATGTGTAAATGGTTTTAGGGCTGGTATATATCGACAATCTATTACACCTTATCATCAAAGGTAAAATTCAAGGGAAACGAGGTCCAGGCAAAAGACAGATATTGTGGATGAGAAACGTAAAGGGTTGAACAGGAATGAAAGTC
The DNA here is from genome assembly GCF_002938485.1 of Sitophilus oryzae. NCBI lineage: Eukaryota > Metazoa > Arthropoda > Insecta > Coleoptera > Curculionidae > Sitophilus > Sitophilus oryzae. The sequence goes on from NW_022146096.1 coordinate 20,652, forward strand.
CAAACACTCGTCAGAACAACAGAAACACAAGAAGAATTCGCTGTTGTTATCGCCAATCTTCGCTGAGAAGAGGCACCTCAAGAAGAAGAAGATATCTCGATAAAAGAAATAATTTTATCTACGTCGTCGTTTTTCAAATAAGCCCAAAAGCGCCGAATTATTTTACTTTGAACATTAAAAAAAAATCGAAAACACAAAAATTACAAAATATTTTTTCGCGAAAAAATTCATATACATATTCCTGAGTTCCAATTATACCACCCTAAAAATATTTGCAGTTTTTTATGACTCTTCCTGTATAATATTTCGTTTTTCACTGCCCAATCAATGATTTTAAAAGCGTTTACCATATTTTTGGCTAATTTTCAAAGTTTAATAGTTATTAATTAATGTTTATGGGTTGAAGATGTATAGTACCTAAAAATAAAACGCATATTAAACTTAAATAATATCTATTAAATCAATAATATTTTAAAGCACTTTATACCAAACCGATAATTGAATTTTAAACAATTAGCCACATTTAACATTTAAAATTATATAATTTTTAAGGTTCCGTACCCAAATTGTAAAAACGGGTACCCTATTACTAAGACTTCGCTGTCCGTCCGTCCGTCCGTCTGTCACAAAGGTCTATCTTATGAACCGTTATAGCTAGACAGTTGACATTTTTACAGATAATGTATGTGTGTTGCCGCTATAAGAACAAGTACTAAAAACAGAATTAAATAAATGTTTATAAATAAAAAAGTACTTTCACTAAACATTCTCTTTTAAATAAGAATTTTACATAGAATCTTTCAAGTTCTCGGTGGCCGCGTGGTTAAAGCGTTAGGACTTTACGCTGCTATGACGTTGGAGCCGTAGTAAGGCAGGTTCAAATCCTAGTGAAGGCGAATTTTCTTAATCGTTTTTTTTTTATTTTTACATATTTTTACATATTTATTATTGATTAATACAATTTTTAGTAATGTGTTTCTTCATTTTTCATAATAATATAGTGTCTAATGTTGTATAGATAATGAATGGTACGGAACACTTCGTGCGCGAGTCCGACTCGCACTTGACCAATTTTTGATACATTAATATTATGATTAAGGAATGGTCTCCATATGCTGGCTGCATCCACGCGCATAACCTTCTCAACCGAACTTATGTTATTAATCTTAATATAAGATCTGCTATGTTTAATTCAAAATAATTCGCACGTTTTAATTTTAACTAATCTGGCTCATACTCAAAATTTAATTTGCTATTATAAAATGCTTCCTGGTTCTCGGTTGACTTGTAAAAAAATCGTATAAACTATTTCAATTTTCACTCCGAAGGTTAAAAATTAAAAACCCTATTTTATACCCGCCCAATTAGATATTTATAGAATACAGGATGCATTCGTAGCGTTAAATGTGATAAATAATGTATGTTAATTATAGTCCTAGTTTTTATTTTCCAGGACTCTACTGTATAACGAACAAATACACAGAAAAAATGGACTCTAATAGCAACGAATAATCAGTTTAACTTTGATAAATGTATTTAAATTTTTCAATATCAATTTATGTAGACTTTGAGCTATAAGTACATACCTGACTTTCCAACATTTGATTTGCCAATAACCGCTATACGGGCTTTAGGAACAGTGTTTTTGTCTTCGGTTTTCATTTTCTGTAACAAAAAATATAAATGTACTATCTACTATATTAAAAAATTCCTATAAAGGATTTTTTTGGAGAGATGAATCCGCCACATAGGTATAGACATTTTTTACTACATTAATAAAACAATCATTATTTTTTGTTAATATTATCATGATCTTGAACGCCCTATTACAACTATAGGTACTTATAATATTTACCTATAGGAATAACCCTATAAGTAAATAAATATAAGTCATTTATACTATAGTTTGTACAATGAGAGAATACATGATAATGAGAGGTGTTGTCTGTCATTTTAAATCAAAGGTATTTTTTGGAAACAAACAGAGTATGTGAACAATTTTGTATTTCTTCTGTCAAAATTTTTATTAACTGAACAAACTTTACAGAAATTTTCATTATCGAATAATGATTTAAATCGATTTTAATTAAATAGTTTTTAAATACAGCTTACATTTTTTCGTAATTTTATAATTATTATTATAACGTATGATAGAAAAAAACGGCGTCGGTGACGGCTGGGGAATGACAATCGACAATAATTTTTGCCAGGTCAATCTCTAGATGTCATTTATTAAAAATTGACATAAAACTTAACACTAATTATAGAAAGATTAAAAATGGATAGAACGTTTCCAAACACGCTAATCTATTTCCAAAATAATTTTTTTTTTCGAATTTTAAACTTAATTTTAACCTTCTTAAAGCCAACTGGCAGTAAACGCCATCAAAAAATAAATAAAAGTGCAGGCCAACCCCGCAGAGCTTAACCTCGCAAAAATTGCCATTGACTGTCATTTCCCAACCGTTTTGACACCGTTTTCTTTCGATCGTATTAAATGTCTCAACATACAGTGTTTGCCAGAGTCCTCCTAGTAATAAATATATGTACCTATTTGCGACAATGATTAGAATGGTCATTGATGGAAACAGTACTGGGAGAATTTTCAGGTCAGGGGCTTGGAAGAAAAGGGCCCTCAAAAAGAAAATTCCACTTGAAATTCCACTCCCAGTGGATGACATACCAAGAATTTACAACTTTGAGAAATACCTCACTATAGTATTGAGAGATAAAAAGGATTGGAAGAGTTGGGTTGGGGTTGCTCAGCATGTAAAAGACCATACCATAACGCGGTATACTGATGCTTTCAAAACTAAAGCAGGGACAGGGATAGGAGTATTTGGGCCAAAAACTAAATACTTCGAATCAATGGGCACCTACCCCACCATCCTTCAGGTAGAAATCTACCCTATCGAAAGATGCGTACCATTTATTTTAGATAGAAACTATGGAAAACAGGAAATAGCCATCTTATCCGATAGTCAAGCAGCACTAAACGCGATGAACTCAGTAACCATCAATTCGAAGTTGGTGAAAGAATGCCTAGAAAAGCTCAACAACTTATGCAAAGAAAATAAAGTCTTCCTACTCTGGATGCCCTCTTACCAAGGAATAGAAGGCAATGAAAAAGAAAATGATCTAGCTAGAAAAGAAGCGAACGCTCCACTAACTGGACCAGAACAGTTCCGCTTCTCAAGAACCGTTCTGTTTTCCAAGCGGAAACCAACTAAAAGCGGAACTGAAGAACCTGGAAGACTCCATCCGTAACCTGAAATGGGAGTCCTCCAACGGTCTGAGACATTCAAAAAGGTCCCTCAGAACTTACCACCGAGAAAAATCAAAGATTTTTCTTGATTTAAGTAAAAACAATCCTCGGATTGTCACGGAGTTTCTAACAGGACACTGTCTCCTCAACGAACACCTCAGTAGGCTGAAGCTGAGAAACAACGGCAAATGCAGATTCTGTGGGGAAAATGGGGAACCACCAGAACACCTTATCACTGAGTGCGCTGAGACGACGACCGTTCGTGCCATGAACTTTAGTATGGCTGATGAGGATGAAGAGCTGGCCTCTGTGGACTCGTCTCAGATACTGGCTTTTGTTAAAGCCCTGAGATAAATCGTTATTATAACTCGTTATAACTAAAGAAAGGGGAACACACACTAGATCTGTAAGGTCGCGGTGATTAACCCCCCTCCTAAACATTCTACATTCTACTATATAATAAGAAATTCCATTAAAATATTTTTGAATAATAAAAGTATAAACATACCAAAATTCTGAATTATATTTTTGGATCTGTCTTATTTTATTATTCTTTATATCCCTTAGACAATATATTTCCACTTCCTGTCACCATATCGATGTTCAGGTGAGAATGTGTTTCTGTTTAAGGCACGATTCCAATATTCGGAGAAATAAAAAGCTCATAAATATACGAATACCTTTCCCATGAATACAAATTTCAAGTTCAATAACACTTCAATATGGAAGTTTTCTCTTTTCCAGTTTATTGCTCCCGAAAACGTAAGTATATTAAAAAATGCCGCATTCTGGCATTTCTTTAATTGATTATTTCAAGGCCGAAAACTAGCTCTTTGAATGAGTTTCATCGACGGTAGTAGACAAAAGATATACCAGTAATAGAAACAGTTTCTAATTGGATAATAAAAGTAATACAAATGTGTGTTTCTAATTGGATAATAATGAAGTTAAATTGAATTTTAATTGGTTGCGAAATATCTGGAAAACGATATGGATTATTAAAGTTTTCCTGGATAATTAATTAATGGAAAAGTTCAATAAACTGAGGAAATGGTGAATAAGAATTTATTCCGTTATTATTTGGTTTATTATTATTGTTCTCAGTTCCGTTTTTTATGTTTTGCTCAAAATTGTATTATTACGAAACACGGTTCCTGAAGAATATACGTAATTATTGTCACCAAATTAACCAGCACAAAAAGGGCTAGTTTTTCTGGTTCGCTTGTCCAGTATACCGGGTTCGTCTAGAAAGTGGCTCACCTCTTTTATTTTTTTAGTATGTAGTATATTGCAAAAATTAGGATTGATTGACGCATTTAATTGTTTTTGGTCAGTTACTGTTTTACAGGAAATGACAAAAACACTAAAAATAGATTTGATCGTCTAATGTTTTTCGTGTCTTGTCCTGGCCGGTTAAAAGATACCCAAATCGTATTTTTAATCGTATCTCATTTTTTTTCAAAGAAACAATGGTGGCTCATAGGCATATTTGTAAAGAGCATACTTTTAAGAATAATTTAGTACCACACACTTGATATTTCGAATCAAATTGTCGTTGACCGCATCTTCCAATTTCAAATAAACCATATGCGAAAATGTCAAAAGTTGACATATGACATGTCATTCTATTCAGAGTGTCATTTTCTATCGAGTAAAGTATAAATACAGCGAGGGTGCTATTTAAAAATCAAAAGCCATTTCCGCTGAAACAGAAAGTGACCAAAAACAATTGAATACCATCAATTGATCCTAATTTATGTCATATACTACACATACCAAATCTCGTTTTTTTATCTGAAAAAATAAAAAAATTCTAGCGGTGAGCCACTTTTGAGACACACTCGGTATATCAATTAAGCTCTTTTTTGTTGCAAAATAAACTGTCTGACGAGTTTAACAGCTCATTTACAGAGTATTTCCAATATTAAACTCCATTGAGAAGATGAATCAGATATGAAATAATATTTCTGTAATAAAAATATTCAAGTTTAATAAACGGCAAATAAAAATAAACAAATTAATTAATATATTTAATTACCAAGTTTTTAAAATATCTTGTAGATATTTATAATCCGATAAATATCCTTAAAAAATATTCAAATACAATACTAAAAAAGACTATACTATAAACTTATTTTTATATTGAGTAAAATCAATTTTAAATGGTGGAGTTTAAAATTCGAGAAAAAATATTTTTTTGGAAATAGATTTCTGAAATTTTTTTTTAATCCTTCTATAATTAGTGTCAATTTTTGACAAGTTTTATGTCAGTTTATAGTAAATGATGTCTATAGATTGACCTCGTCAAAAATTATCATCGATTGTCATTTCCCAGACCTCTTTAACGCCGTTTTTATGCGATCATACGTTATTTTCCATTCAATACATCAAGTTACAAAAGCTGATTGAGAAACAAGTCTAGCTAAAAATACCAGCTCATATTTTTTTACTAAAGTGAAAAAAACTGGAAAATTAATGTTGGCAAAGGATCTATATAATCAATTATAATGCTCATCCCATTAAGTTATTATACTGTGAAAAAATTTGGCGAACATTACAAAGAATCCATTTTGCCTAAAATAAAAAAATCACCGGGACTAGAGTCTAGTCGATTCGGCACTATCGTAATTCGGTACCGTTTAATCCAGGTTAGAATGCAAATAAACTATCTACGCCGTAACACAATAAAAGAAAAAGAAAACAAGATTTCGGAAAGCACATACACCTGACTCCGTAAAGTTTACATACAATTCCTAGAAATCCAGACGGCTTCCATGATGTTGTGGATAGGCAAGGCGAGGTTGCCAGACCGAGATATTTTTAACTGGGTCTAGTAGCATATAAATAGATTTACTTGTATAACGTTTGTCATATGAAACTAAACATTTCATTATCTCAATAATAATTATAGGATAAAGTAATGAGAAAGTAAACCATTTAGCTAAAACAGGAGCAAACACTTTACTAACTGAACCAGAACCCTTCCGCTTTCCAAGTGGAAACCAACTTAAAGCAAAACTCAAAAACATGGAAGACTGCATCCGTAACCTGGAATGGGAGAATCATCCAAACAGAAAACTGCCTCCTCAATGAATACCTCAGTAGATTTGAGCAGCTAAGAAACAACGGCGAATGTAGACTCTCTGGGGAAAATGGGGGAAACACCAAAACACCTAATCAATGAGTAGCCGAGACGAGAACCATTCGTGCTATAAACTTTGGTACGACTAACATCGGAGATGGAAAACTAACCTCTGTAAAACCTTCCCATATACTGGCTTTTGTCAAAGCCCTGAGACTGGGGATAATACGATAGGAATAAGAAGATAGAGAAGGAAGATACAATAGATCTATAAGGTCGCGATGATGGCAAAACAATTTTATTTTGACTTTTCTAAAAAAATAGTACCGGTGGTACTTGTTGGTTTGTAATGTTTAATAAGAATGAATTTTTCTTTTTCTGTTTATTCTTTTTATTTTTATTTCATTAAAATATTATCGGAAATGTAAGTTTTTTAATACTCTCTGGCAACATTGGTTCCAGAATCGGCGCCGCCATGCTCCTAAAAATAGAGACCTCGTTGAGGAATTCCACGGGTGAGGAGGAGTAAGGGGAGCCCGGCAGTACCGCTGAACACGTCCAAAATCAGACGGTTAAAAATACCGATCGCTATGTATCGTTCCAACCCTGAGTCTCGATTGTTTGATGAATTAAAACGAACAAAACAATACGCAGTCGAAATTGTTTCCATTAAATAAACTAGATTAATATTATTAAAACAAAAAATAAATAAAAAATATTATTAAAAACGATTAAACAAAATTAATTTTATGTTTTTATTTTTCTTTCCTTTTTCTTTTCTCCTTTATTTTGGTGTTTTTTATTTATTTTTTGTTTCTTTTTTTTTTGCCGACGTAACCGCGCCTTGTTAACAGCTGATAGTGAGGTCTCGGCAATAATTGTAGCGTATGTTTATGGCTATCAGATTTTGCCACCATCTTCGAACTACCATTTTCATTTCTTGTTTGTTCTTTTTCCTTTTCTTCTTTTTTCTACTTTATGTCTTTGTTTTGTTTTCTTTCTTCTTTTTCATTTTTTTATTTTTAAATAAAATTCGTATTGTATATGTGTATGTATTGTAAGTACCACTCAATCTATCCTTCAATTACAGTGGTCATCAGAACTATTTGATGCCGAACAGCATTTTTCACACTAAATTCAAATAAGGAACAGATTTTTAATATATCAGACTTCGTAAATAACACCTAAAATGACATTGCTATCCTGTCGGAGAGAGAAACTTAAATTTTTATTTAATATTCTCTGTAATATGTGAGTTTAGTTGTTTAGTTGCTACTTAGTTGCTGTTTAGTTGCTGCTTAAAAAATCTACTCCACCTATCGAATACCTAGAAACAGACTAACGTTTCAACTTTATAGAATTTTTTCTCTTTAGACAATTCAACCATGTAATCCCATTTTGTATACCAAATAAGCTGCTTACCAATCAGATTTAATATTTATCTCCATCAATATAAAATATAAAATACATACATATGTATAACCACTTGTTGTCATATCAAAAATGTAAACATTCTTTTTAATACAAAAACAACATATTTTAATATCGGTCATATAAATATGTATATTTCATTACCAAACAGAATGTAGTAAATAATACGTAATCTAAATATTGCGCCGTATTAATGTAAATGCAAATTTTTAGCACGATTCGAATGCATTTGTGAAAACTAAAAATAGGATTTCACAAATCAGTGTTTATATTTTCGACCTGCTTCAAAATTATATAAATATTAAGTAAAGTGATAATTTTATGATAAATTTGTATGTCTAGTATATATCTCGTAAATATTCATTATCTGATTTTATTTGAATTATTATATAGGGTACCTATTCACTAATAACATGTTAATATTTAAGGAAGTGACTATTGGACTTATTGTATTTTATTGTATATATAAAATGTATGTCCTAAACATCTTTCATTGAGATATTTTATTTCTCATTTTGAGATACAGGGTGGTAAATTTTTCTAAAAAAAAAGTGATTTTCATAATAACTCTGATGTTATTGTAGATATCTTTATAAAATTTCAGACACGTCTTCTATGTTTAAAAATTATTTTTTAGATCTACAAAAAATATTTGTTATATCTCTTTCCATCCAGCCGATGCAGAATGGATTTCCACACAACAGTAACAGCATTTTTTAGCGATTTGATACTGAAGTAATGCATCAGACGAAATAAAATCAAGAGTAGAAAAACACCATTTTTTCTTTCAAAAATATTCAATGCAAAACCCGTATGGACGCTACTGATTAAAATAAATAAAATGACTTGTGGAGCAAAATAGGCATTGTGATGCATGAAAAGGGTGTATTAAAATTTATAAAGATATCTATAAAAACATCAGAGTTACTGCGAAAAGAAGTTAGGACACACATTCATATGAACTTTTTTTCTTAGAATAGGTCCAGAAATCACCCCCTTAAATATTAGCATGTCATCAACACCCCTTATATTCATTTTTCAGTATTTTTATCAACCCTTTATTACATAAAAGTAAAAAAAATATAGGTATTTCAAAAACATCTTGTCGGCATCTCGAATAATAAGAAAAGAAAATATCTTCAAGATTATGACGGATTTTCCAATATTTCCCTTATTAAAAATTTTCTTACTTCAACGAAGATTCATGTAATTGACAGATGAAGTATTATTTTATAAGAAAATAAATTACGTGTTTCAGAGAATCCAACAATGGATTTCCAATGACATAAAAATAAATTATTCCGAAAACAATTATTTTCCAAGAAATCTTCTCTGAAAATATCGAGGAAAGCGTATTATTTTTTCTCATAATTTGTTGACTTTCTCAATACAGCTGACAGTAAATGATGACATACGTGTGTTTTTTTTGAACAATAATAAGAGTATAGAATGTCAGTTAATATAATGATATCAATAAACGCTTTATTTTTTAAACGTTTTAATTTATAAGACGTTTAATATAATATGAATTACCTAATTTAACGATTAATTAAATTTATTATACCGATTAAAAAACTAACTATCCCTCGCAATATCTAATTTAGAAATGTATTAAAACCTTTACACGGACACAAAGGATACTCTAACCTTTAGTTATCTAAAAACTATCACCAAATACTTGCTATATTTGAACTTCTAACTTTCAGTATCGGATCAATAGCGTTTCTATATCGACAACTGTAATTAATTAAATTATTTATCTGCAATATATAAATTAAACACTTATATATAAACCCTATTTATTTAACCTCTGATATATTACTGCAAATCTCTGGGAATAGGACCATTAAAGCCGAATACATAAATGTCAAAAGTTCTGTTATATATAAAACGCTACTAGGTTCGAAACTAATAGAAACAAACTTCTCAGTGGTTCTTTACTTAAGAAGAATGTAGAATGAATGGGAGGGGGGTTAATCACCGCGACCTTACAGATCTATTGTGTCCCCCTTTCTTGAATTATAACTCATCATACAATCCCAGAGCTTTGGCAAAAGCCAGTATCTGAGACAATTTTACAGAATGTAGTTCTCATCAAGTGGTGTTTCCTCATTTTCCCCACAGAATCTGCATACGCCGTTGTTTCTTAGGGTACAAACATAGTGAGGCATCTCGATGCCGATGCTCGCCGCGATCCTCCGCGCACTTACTCGCCGTTTAAAAACAGTGCTTAAAACGTGCGCGTAGGATGCATCGCGGCGAGCATCGTATCGAGATGCCCCACTATGTTTGTACGCTTAGCTTCAATATACATGATTTCATACATTGAATTCTCATTCAATGAGGAAGCAGTGTCCGGTAAATATATATTCCCCTCGTAGGTCCTAAGAAACTTGTTCCAGTGTCTTAGACCGTTTCAGGATTCCCATTCCAAGTTAAAGATGGAGTCTTCCAAGTTCTTGAGTTCCGCTTTGAGTTGGTTTCCACTTGAGAAGCGGAACGGTTCTGGTCCAGTTAGTAGAGTGTTCGCTCGTTTTCGAGCTAGATCATTTGCTTTCTCATTACCTTCCATTACATAGGAATACTTTGTTTTCTTCGCCTAATTTATTTGTTAAATTAATTGATAAATTAATTCAAATAAATAAGCAACCATACCAGCTGATGATCGAAACCAGTAATCTTAGGTCAACAGCACACCAAGACTTCAAAACAGACCATTATCCTTCACAGCATGAAGCGTTTAAGACAAAAGTCGAGTTTTCAAACGAACCTTTTTGAAAAAAGTTACTTTGAAATAATAAATTATGGCTAATTCAGACAGAAATAAATAAATATTTTATTCGTCGGCCTCGCAACTCTTTAAAGTGGATTTTACGATATCTTTGACATTCCAGAATCAAAAAGAAAACGACGTATTCCCATTAAGATCGGCGCTAATCCCCGTCTACTTTATTACAAAACGCGGCTGTCGCCACATATTATCCGGTTATCCAGCTCGGAAAACCAGGAAATCGCGCCGCGATGTAACCACGCGTCTAGGCTGCTTTTGTTGTTTCGAAACGCCCCTCAGTCTATTTCCAGACGGTAGAATTTTCCAGTTTTAAGCCTTTTCCAGTTAAGAACCATTAAAATAAACGCCTATATTGGGTTTTATGTTATATAAATTATAAATTATACATTGCAAACCCAATATATGTTTTTATTATCTATGCTAATATATAAAATCCCTAAGTGACTGACATACTGATTAATAACGATCCTGCTCAAACCACTCAACGTAAGAAGCTGAATTTTGGCATACAGGTTGATTCTAGGGTGTAGAGGTTCGACAAGAAGGGATTTTGAAATTCCAGTTCCAAGAGGGTGAAACCACCCCTCAAATATTACAATATTTTTATTTAAAAAACGGTCAAGTTTGCGAAAAACGCTTAAACACGTATATTTTATTTTGTTTTTTACATATTCTAAGATTAATAACCATTGAGTAATCACGATTCTGCTTAAACTGCTTGACGTTTAAAGCTGATTTTTGGCAAAAAGGATTGACTGTGGGGTGTAGAGTTGGGGATAAGGAGGGGTTTCTCGAATCTCTAATTCCAAGAGGGTGAAAACGCCCCTCAAATATTAGAATATTTGTTATTTAAAAAAACGGTTAGTCTTTCAGGGAAAACGCTTGGACAAGCATAATTTATTTAGTTTTTTACATATTTTGCATTTTTTTAAAAAATCATACAAGGTGTTCCAAAAGTTGGGTAATTTCTTAACCACGATTCTGCTTAAACTGTTTGACGTAAAAGCTTATTTTTTGGCAAATGGATTTTTCGAAAGTCAAATTCCAACGAGATGAAACTACCCCTCAATTTGACGCGAACGAAGTCGCTGGTACACGCTGGTATATTATAATTTCTATAAATTCATTATGAACACTAAACTTTGCATATCTTTATAATACCGCATATTATGTTTTTATATTTTAAATTTTTCACCAAAATAAAGTAATGTTCTCCATATAAAATTAAATGCCTTGAAGATTTAATACATAAACAGGTGTCTTAAAGATTAAATACAAACACGTTATATAACTCTTCTTTTTCTCTGGCATGCGAAATTTAGAAGATACTAATCCCTTGAACACGTACCGTTTTTTTGGAGATTAAAATTAGTGGCATAACTTCGCCAGGAGCCAAGAAGCTGTACGGCATGCCAGTTTGAAAAGTAATAAATTGTTTATTCGAGAATGTAATGGAGGCAAAAATGTTTATGAATCATTTCGACATATTTTTGTTTATATTTAACTGTTTTACTTCGAGCGTAAATAAATCTTTCTAATTGACACCTAAATATTTTGAATGAGATGCTAACTGACCGAAAATCAAAGAAAATTTAAATGATATTTTGTCATTATTAATATATGTATAAGTAATATTTGTTAATGAGTTACATAAACATAAGCATACAAAATAATTAAATTCCAAAAGAAAATTATCAACGGTTAACCGTTGACGTTCTTATATACCTGGATTTAGACATTTTTATAATAACGGTTATAACCAGCTTAAATTTTTGAAGATAATCACGATTTTGAACAGTGAACTGGTTGTTATTCAATATAGAGGGTAAGTCTTAAATAAGTGCAAATATTCTTAGGGGTGGTATATTTCGACCCAAAGAACACGCCAATGAGGCTTTTTTGCAAAACAATGTTGAAAATCGTACATTTTCTTTTAAATTTTCCTGTATATTTAAGAAAACTTTTGCAAACTCAGCAAAAAAAACGGCTTTGCTCTGTGGTTATGGTACTAAAACGGATGCAAATACAGAAAAAACCCGGTGGCTCTTATTTTTTTAAAATAATTCAATTTATTTTAAATTTTTAAACTTAAATAACTCGATTATTTTGGACTTATTTAAAAAACGGCAAAGGGAAAATATATTTCTTTTATCAAGATTTACCAGCCCTGAAAATATATGCACTTATTTAAGACTCGCTCTGTAGACAGTTTTGAAACTTTGGACATTTAAGCAAAAAATCATAAGTAAACTCCAGGTAGCACAAAGGTCTATAGAACGATGTATGATGAATAATAAAGACCATCCACTATAGGATTTACTGGATAAGACAGAAAACCCCGGAAAATTATTCAATTTACAGAATATAATCCTTCAAATACCAAAGTTACGGATTAAACGACAGATGGACTACCAAAATTACAACACAGCGGAACCCAAGAGGCTTAAAAAGATCAGGGATCACCCTAATCAAAGATAGAACTAAAAACATTAAAAAACAGAGGACAATCAAAAGAAAATAACACTGTAGGCTAAATAAGCTCAACTTTATTATAAAACGTCAATATTTTTAAGATTTTTTTTAAATTTTAATAAACCGGATAGAACAATTTAAAAACATTAGAAAGATATTGGTTCTCATATACAAATTTTCAAAAAAAAATATATTTCTTGCTTAAGTTTTGAGAACCACTGGATGTTTTCTGGGTTTTTATCTTGTAAATTTAATCTACTATCTTTGTTGCCATATTATCAATAAATTATGTTTTTTACCTAAAAGGTAAAAAAACTTCCAGATTTTTTTTTTAAATTTCAAATTGTCAAACTTTTACTTTCGCGAAAAATAATCATAATGGTCAGTCTAGGGCCGAAATATACTACCCCTAAAAATATTTATTCTTATTTAAGACTCACCCTGTGTAATTACAAATATATCAAATAAAGCGGCTTCACTAAGGACTAGTTTGTATATTAATAAGTAATTAATTCCAGTAAAGCTGCATAATAGATGTAAAGTAATTAAAAAAAGTTATATTAGTATTATACAGGGTGTCCCAGAAATAAGTTCAAATATTTTAAGGGGTGGTAGTTCTCGATAAAAGAAACATATTTTCTCTTTATCGTTTTTTAATAAGTCCAAAATAACGGAGTTATTTTACTTTAAAAATTTCCAAAAAAAAAATTTTTGCTAAAATTTTGAGAACCACTGGATATTTTCTGGATTTTCTTCCTTGTAAATTTAATCTAATACCTATGTTGCCAAATTATCAAGAAATTATGTTTTTCAACTTAAAACTAAAAAAAATTCCAAAAAGATTTTCAAAATTTCGAATTTTCAATTTTTTTTTTCGCGAAAAAAACCTCATAGGCGTGTTTCTGGGGTTGAACTATACTACCAGTTAAAATATTTGCACTTATTTCTGGGACACCCTGTATAGTAATTAAAAAAATAATAAATGTAAATTAATTTTTCTATGATTTTTTGATTACTAATTCTAGTATTTCTTTTAAATGTATAAGTATTTTTTGCTAAAATTTTGAGAACCACTGGATCTTTTCTGGATTTTCTTCCTTGTAAATTTAATCTAATACCTATGTTGCCAAATTATCAAGAAATTATGTTCTTCAACTTAAAACTAAAAAATTTCCAAAAAGATTTCAAAAATTTCGAATTTTCAATTTTTTATTTCGCGAAAAAAACCTCATAGGCGTGTTTCTGGGGCTGAACTATACTACCAGTTAAAATATTTGCACTTATTTCTGGGACACCCTGTCTAGTAATTAAAAAAATGATAAATGTAAATTAATTTTTCTATGAATTTTTGATTACTAATTCTAGTATTTCTTTTAAATGTATAACTATTTTTTGCTAAAATTTTGAGAACCACTGGATCTTTTCTGGGATTTTCTTCCTTGTAAATTTAATCTAATACCTATGTTGCTAAATTATCAAGAAATTATGTTTTTCAACTTAAAACTAAAAATATTTCCAAATTTTTTTTAAAAATTTCGAATTTTCAATTTTTTTTTTCGCGAAAAAGACCTCATAGGCGTGTTTCTGGGGTTGAACTATACTACCAGTTAAAATATTTGCACTTATTTCTGGGACACCCTGTATAGTAATTAAAAAAATAATAAATGTAAATTAATTTTTCTATGAATTTTTGATTACTAATTCTAGTATTTCTTTTAAATGTATAAGAATATATTTTTATTTCATCATTCAGGTTAGTACAAAAAAGAAAAATATTGACAAGATTTTTCAAGAGATCGAACCGTAACACTTAAAAAATTCTAGGTTTTAATTCAGCCATAAAAAAGTATCTAAAAATTAGTAAAATTAAACTACAAAAATAAATGTTATAAACTAACATAAAGTGTTATTTAAATATATTAGGAATTGTGCCTTAAGAAGATAATGCAAAATGTATGTAATTCTGACCAATAAATTGTACCCACTTACAAATTTGTAAAATTAAACTACTCTAAAGCTTCATTCAGAACCTCGCAATTAGTGGAATAAATTAGTGGTTTCAACTAGCGTAGAAGTTTGTTCCTTTAATTTCAATGTAAGCATTCACAACGTCAAAATTAGTGGTAGACATTTTCAATTAGTAGAAAAAGTTATCAAACTTTTAACTTTTCCCCAAATTATACTTCAAAATTTGCTAGAAATGTTATTTTGGCCTTTGATTATCTTCCGTCAAGAGAAATTGTGGTTAGAAATCAAAAGTTGATTGTTTCATAAGCTAAATATTAGGCTTTCTCTAAGGATATAACTGAGTAACGCAAGCTGTTGCTAGGATATTCTACTAATTTTAATTGTGTTTTTTAAACATTGTTAATGATCGTATACTAAAAAGTATAAAGTGTAATTGAAACCACTAATTTCTTCCACGAATTGCGAGGTTCGAAATGAAGCTTAAATTGTAGTTCTTAACAAACTTAAGACACGCGAATAATAAACTAGAATTCACTCAAGATTTTTGTTAGTATAATAGAAATAACTAACATCTTTAACTTAATATTTTGAATGATTCTTTTAAAACTACAAAACTTACTTGTACAAAAACCGCAACCACGTCTTCGAGTAGCTTCTTCAGCGTGAAATATTTTCTCTTCACAGCAACAACGATGACAATTCTAGTCGTACACGACCCGAAATTGCAGTACTGAAGAGTTAAGAGCGATTTCAATAAACTTCGCGCGGAACTTAAAGAAGCGCGTTTCAGTTTATTTATCTTTGGAAGTTTCCGGTCTGTTTTCAGGAGCGCTTTGCCAGAAACCAACCGTCGCTCGAACTGAGCGAGGGCAACGGCGACGCCGTGGTATATATCAACTCCGGTTGCCAGGGCGACGTCGGGACGCTGAAAAACGGCGTCGCGCCGCGTGTGCTGAAAATTCGAAACGCGTGTCATGTTTTTTACAGAAGTAGATTCGTTAAACCTCAACAAAAAAAATTTTGATTTATAGAAGAGGTATAAGGGATTTTTTATATTTTACCTTAATAATATGTCTTATTTTTAGTGTAACTCCCAACATGAACCTTTCCATTGTTGGAAGTTACACTTAGCGATAAAATACCCAATCATACCATACGAAATCGAACAGGAGTAAGGGATGCGGTGATAACTGTCTTACAGGATGACAGATGGACGGTGGACAAAGAGACTTATGGAATGGAGACCAAGACACGAGACCTATAGAAGCAGAGGACAACCTCCTAGTCGATGGACATATGACATTAAGAGAGTGACTGGAAACTGGATCCAAGTGGCACAAGATAGAAAGAAATGGCTCCAGTTAAGGGAGGCTTTTGTTCACCAGTGGACGGAACTCTTAGACACCCAAAATCTTATTCAAATCGGAATAACGGTTCTTCAAATATCTGAAAAAATGTGTTTATTTTTTTAAAGTTTGATGTCCTCTAACGGACAATCGAAGTACTTTTGTACAGGGTGGAGCCTCTAATACGCCGCAGGGGCTCCAAGGAGAACGACAGTTTATATTGAAATGAAATTTTGTGAGCTTATGTAGGTTAATTCAGAGCACCTTTTAAAATATAGAGTTCTACAGAGTGTTCCCAAAAAAAGTTACATATCAAAGTTGTGTTTTTTGTAATGTAATGTAACACTCTATATATTAATTGATTTTTGGATTCTGAGAGAAAAATAAAGGTGAGTTTTATAAGAAAACTATATGACAAAAATGTAAGGTTTTTGAGATATTTAACATTTTCTAGAAATAAAGAACAATTTTTAAATTACAATAAAAGCTTCCTAAATTGGAATTTACCCGGTATAGCCTAATATGTAGTTAAATGAACTATTGTGCTTTAAATCAAATTAAAATATGATCCAAAAAGTTATACAGGGTGAGACAAAATTAATATTGAACATTGGTCACCTTTAAAAACATGTTTTACCCTAACCTAACACCCAGTATATTATTTCGATATTCAATGGAGAATTCTTGTCTCTTCAAATTACTGTTAAGGTTGCCTACCCTCAAACAGATTTTCCTAGATATTTTCATTTACATGATTTGATCTGAGTAGATCTTTGTTATTTGATAAAATCTAGTTGGATGTGATATGTCTGACGTTACTTCAACATAGCTGTCTAATTAGTCGAACTTTAACAACTAGTTATCATATTGTGTCCGTTAAAACAAAATAATTCTCAGAAATTTGCCAAAAATTCAAATTTATCTTACATCAGAGAGAATTGATATGATTCTATTAGTTGGTGAATGCAGTGTGCATTCACCATTAATAGAATTCTTAACTGCTTCTAATTTTATCTAGTCAGGATTTTTTTATGGGGATATCCGGGATATGTTAAAGACAGTGTTTACAAAACCCGAACTATTGTCGACGAAGCTGCTTTTCGAGGTAGAACTCCACATATGCCTTTTATTATGAAAAGATCCTTTGAAAAGACAATCATTTTATGCAGTTAATAGGAAAGGAAGCATTTTAAGCATTTGATTTCATGTAGCTAATTTTTGTCACGTAATTATAAGTTTATATCTAGTTTTAATTCTGTAATAATTAAAATATATTTTATATAACGTGTATCTTTTATTACCGTTGGGTATTTTACTCTACAATCTTTAATTTTTGTTTAATTAACAAAGGTATATCACACAGCCACTCCCCCATAGATTTTTTCTAATAATAAATCTACTGACGCAAAATCATAAAAAAGAAAATATCTAGGAAAATCTTTGTCTGAGGGGTAGGCAACCTTAATAATATTTTGAAGATATATAAATTCCCCATTGAACACCGGAAAAATATACTGGGTGTTCCATTTAAAATAAAGGAGTAACTTGCTTTTAAAAGTGACTTATGTTCCATATTAATTTTGTCTCACCCTGTATAACTTTTCGGGTCAAATTTCAATTTGGTTTAATATACAATGATTACTGTAATTAAATATCAGGCTATACAAGGTCAACTAAAATTTAGGTAGCTGTTAGTAAAATTTAAAATTTACTCTTCATTTTCACAAAATGTGAAATATGTCAAAAAACTTAGATTTTAGGTATATGCTTCTTTAATAAAACTCACCATTATCTTTTTCTTAGAATCCGAAAATCAATTAATATATGGGGTGTTCCGTTAGAAAAAAAACACAACCTGATGTGTAACTTTTTTGGGGACACCCTGTATAATTCTATATATTTTTATAAAATGCTTTCAGTTAACCTACATATGCTGCCAAAATTTCATTTCTATATAAACTACCGTTCTCCTTGGAACTTGCGCGGCGTATGAGAGGCGCCACCCTGTATAGAGGTAAATTGTATCCAATGAAATTATTTTGATTCCAAAAATACGTGGTAGTTCTATGTCCACGGAATCTTGCGACACTCTGTACAGTTCAACAAGTAAATGATTTTTTTATAACTATACCGACTTTTGCAGAATCCTGTATATCATTCGATCAGTCTTTTTTTTTTAAATAAAAGTAAATACAAATACTTATTTTATCTGGAAGAATATTGAAAGTTGATCCTGTTGTTCATCATCTCCACATCAAAACCTTCGCTTTAATTGTTGTCGCGACCTTAACACAATTTTCGAAAGAGTGATAATGCGACATAAAATCTTTTCAATCCCTTCTTCCCTTCCAGACATTTTTGGGACGAAATCTGGAACGGCTCGAAGGAGACACTTGTTCGTCCTCTCGGCAAAGCTAATATCAAATATTTTCAATAAGCATGTGTCAAGGCGAAAATATTATATAGAGCTAAACTAACACTTTAGAAATGATTCGAGTCGGGTAAAACCGCGTTTGTAAATATAGAAATTGCGTCTAAATATACCACAATCACAATAAAAAATATATTTAGGTGTAGTTCATTTTTATTTCTATTACGTCAAGAATATTTTATTATTTCCATCAAGGATAAGTGAAAAAAATACCTTAAATAGACCGGTTTGTGTATTGTTAGGAACTCACCAATTTCAAAAATAGCCTTAAATCATTTCGCACTCACGAGCTTACTCACTGCGAATTATTGTAATATTGCTTTCCCAAAAGCGCCAACGTTTCTCGGAAATCCTGTGATTCTCTGAAAAATTGACGTTGCTCTGAAAATACGGTTTTGTCTGCTCATTAATTTGAATAATCCTAATAAGAGTAGTATTCTGTGCCTGGACACATGCAAATCTCTACAAATTGTCATAACTCTATTTTATTATTTTAAATTTTAAAAAGCTGTTGCAAATTTGTAAACAAAGTTGGACAAAATAGACTTCCCACTAATAATTGTAAGTATCTAGTAGCAACAATAATTAATGAAATTTTATTTGAGAAGTGGATTTCAAAATAAAGGGAAATTAAAACAACTTTTGTTGCACGTCATCAATGGCACCATGGAGTTTGCTGGTGGTCGTATTATGATGTGTAGCCACAGTTATTTTAATTTCCCAATAAATTGTTAGTACCAGGGGCGGATACAGGAATTTATTTCAGGGGGGCCCAAAAAAAAATAACGTAGAATATGCTTTTTAAGGCGTCATTTTTAACCCAAAAGCCTAATATTTAACCCAATTTATAGATTAGAAAGAATAAGAACTTCCACTAACCATAGCTTTTGAGAAGAGTTTCAACTCGATATATAATATATCCTAAGGCAATAATAGAAGGTATTGACAGGCCTGACATAAAAACTCTTGCTAATATAAAAAAGGAAGCCAAAGCAAGAGTAATGATATATAAAACAACCCCAAAGTTCTCAACTGGCAAAGGGAAGACGAGTCAGGGAGACGCAATATCCCCAAAACTATTTACAGCAACACTAGAAAAAATCTTTTGTCAACTGGACTGGACCAACAAAGGATTAAGAATAGACGGAGAATATCTTTACTATCTAAGATTTGCTGGTGACATAGTCCTAATTGCCAATAGTCCTGAAGATCTACAAGCACAAATTAACGAACTAAATACAGCCAGCAATAAAGTATGTCTCAAAATGAATTTAGCAAAAACTAAAGTAATGTACAACGAACTAGTATACAGAAAATACATTCTAATAAATATCACAACACTGGAAATAGTAAGAATATATACAGGGTATCCTAGGCTGAGCGTGCATTAGAAGTTTCTAGAGAACTACAACATCTAGCTCTGAGATTTTTTGCACATCATAGTTTCACAACGAGATCTATCGATTAAAAATATTTTCAATATGGCGGCACTTCCGGAAATATCGGCAGCTGACAGCAACTTTCTTATTTTAAATGGGTACCCCCATTTTTTATTACATACTTAAATTATCCTTAAAATTTTATGAATTTTGATATTACACTCTATACCTAACATTAACCGTTTTTGAGAAAAAAAAAATATTTGAAATTTTTGAACGAAAAGAACTGCCTAGATAAAGATAAGAAAGTTGCTGTCAACTTCCGGTATTTCCGGAAGTATCGCCATATTGAAGATATTTTTAATCGATAGAGATCTCGTTGTAAAACAATGAAGTGCAAAAAATCTCCGATTTAGATATTGTGGTTTTCTAGAAACTTCTAATGCATGCTCAGCCTGGAACCTGGGACACCCTGTATATTTGGGACAACTAATAACACAGCTCGGGATCTTTACTAACAGAAATCAACAGAAGAATTAGGTTAGCCTGGAGTATTTATGGAAGAAACTCAATCATATTCAAATTTAGAATGCCACTATCAAGCCATCTAAAGAAGAAAACATTCGACTGGTTTGTTCTACCAGTTATGCATGCGAAACCTGGGCACTTAAAACGGACATTATAAGGAAACTAGAAACTACAGGTAGCACAACGCTCAATAGAACGGAATATTCTAGGAATAACAAAGATAGACCGTAAAAGAATAGAGTGGATACGACAAAAGATCCAGGTAATAGATGTCATCCACAGAATCAAATCCCTCAAGTGGCAATGGGCAGGACATCTGGCAAGAAGGACGGACAACAGATGGACCATAAAAAGTACAGCATGGTACCCACGAGGAATTAGATACCGACAAGAAGACCAAACCTGAGATGGGATGATTATATCAGGAAATTAGCAGGGATGATAACTTGGGCCCGCATAGCCAACAATAGACAACGATGGGCCCAACTACAAATAGAGTATCTAAATATAAGAAGGAGACTACACCATAATTGGAAATGGTTGAATAAGCTGAATGATGATGATTACTGTGTACTTTTTAATTATTTAATGGAACGCTAAATTAGATATTTCTTTAAATAGAAAATTATAGAAAATTGACATCAATACACCACCTTAAAAGTACCTTTTAACCTCTAAACCCAACTTTCGCTAAACATGTTTGAAAGAAAGTTTCAACCAAAACTTGTTAAATTTTTGGTTGTGAAACTTTGTTATATATAAATATATTACGAAAGATATTAAAACAAATGCAAATTTAAAATTATTCCAATTATTATGTCTCATGCATTGATGTAATTCAATCCAATTACATAATTTACAAAACGTAATTTATCTGTTAACGAAAATGTTATATCCTACATTATATAAAACCATTAAAATAATTGTGTGGGTATACGTTTCCTATCCAATTTAAACAAATTTATATAAATTTTGAAAAAAAATAGGTTGCATAAAAATAGTTACCTAGCATGTGAGTACGACAAACGATTTATTAATGAATTTACACACATTGGCAAAATATTTATATTTTTCATCTATGTATTCTACAAAAATTCTATTTAAAAAAATGTTTAATAAAAAGACTTTAGTTAAAAATGTAATATTTCCAGAAAAATATGACAAACACGCTAAAATATACATAGGATCGAAAAAAACGGCCTCAATGACGGCTGGGAAATAACAATCGATGCTAATTTTGGCGAGGTCAAGCCTATAAACGTCATTTAGTCATTTACTTCGCCTCTCTTAAGGTGCGTCTGTGGTGAATTTCGGGGTCGATATTGGCCTTTTCCGAAATCAAACTGCCGAGGTAATTGAATTCCGCTACACATTTCAATAGTTCTTCTCCGACTTTTATAGCATTATTGTGATTTTCCGGGGGAGTGCACATTATTTTATTTTTATCGATGTTCAGTCTAAGTCCCAAAGCCTGGTATGCCCAGGTATATCTATTCAGCATTTTATACACAATATAAAAAAGACTCTTCAATGTGATTCATATGCCCTGAACCCTTCTGGGGCGGCATTGTAGCTAACCTAACAAAACGGTGGGTGGCCAACAAATTTCACCATTTTAGGTGGAGAAAGAGGTAAACAAAAAAGTTCATATCAGAAAATTCGCCAAAATTTATTGCAGACCGGATAAGCAAACACAGAAAAACGGTATATAGTGAATCTATCTAACAGGATATGTTAAGCTTAATAGGCATCTAAAACTGATAAAAATAATAAAATAACGCTTTATTGTACAAAAAGCCAAAATAGCTTCATCGACAAAGCATTTACAAAACAAACAAAAGCACAAAAAAAATACAAATAATAAAATGTCATACAATACAAATCATACAATTCCAAAAAATCAAGTCATCAAAATTACAAATAGAACATACATGGAGAACACACAAAAGGCGTATTAATAAAATTTTACAATAGGAAAATTGTAAATGGATATAATTATTTAAGAGTTATAAAATATTAAATATTAGACTTTTAACCAGTGTGTGAGATGATCAAAATTTTAAAATTCAAAATTGTTCATGATTAAACATCAACAAAAAAGTCGTTTACCGCATATAGGGCTCTCTCCAGTAAGTATGCTTTCAGAGCTTTGCGAAATGCGGGAAAGAATGAAAGCGACTTGATATTCAAAGGCAGATGATTGTACATTTTTTGGCATTGTATAATATTGAGCCTTTAACTAGTTCTTAGCTCGGGGTTGGCAGATAAAGATCGTGCTCCGCAATCCTAAGTGGATAGTTATGAGATGGCCTTTCGGGAACAGCAGATATGTGCTTGCGGATTAAGTAAACGGATTAAAAAATGAATAAAGAAGGAAGAGTCAGTATTTTGAAATTTTTAAAGAAATTCTGGCAGTGAGTTCTACTGTTTAGTCTCAATAATATCGAACTGCTCTCTTTGATGGGATTGATGGACAAAGAGCAGATTTAGTCAATGTAAAGAAGAAACGACAGAACACATTTTGTGTAGGTGTTGACAAAGATCTATATAGAGTGTAAATGAAAAATGTAACCTAAGGATCAGAAGAGGACTATACAATAAATCTGAATTGGTCATATTGAAAGAGGCCCATAGTCACTTCAAAAATCTAAATCTAAACCATATAGAAATTATTTTTATATTTGCAAATTTTTAGAAATCTCAGAAAAGTATTATTCGCCATATAAATCTGGGTATTTCCTGAAAAGACAGCCCTATAATGTGTATTACTTTAATTAATAATTTCCTTAATAACCTTGGTCCATAAAATAAATAAAATACTTAATACTTGTTTATATCCGGTGCCATTCACTTGATATTAAGTAATTACCTTCCCCAATTAGATTTTTATTTACCTATTTAATTTTAGTCGTCTAAAAATTAACCTGCGAATCCAGATTTAGCAAACGGCATCTATTTTAAAAACGGGATTCCTTGAATCCGGTTTCCTTTTTGCACCGATGACAACCAATATGAACTAATAACGTATTGTTGTTTTCTTTGGAAGATTTATAGTATCGAATCAAAGCGATATGTTGTTTTTTCCTCAGTTGCGATCACTCCAATTCGAATACAGAAACAACAATAAATATTTTGAAAACGATTAAATTTATTAAGAATTTTAAATGAGGCGTAAGGAATTTTCTGTTTCTAAAATGGTGACATCTAAATATATCTAGTTGAAACCTGACGAATTTCATCGACAGATAATATAATTGGTATTAGATTGACAATGACGCCAAGCTTTTTTCAATACATTTTTATTTACTAATTTCGTTCACATACGCAAATAGTGATTAAACAATATAAAATTGATTTATGTTCCATCTGAGGATAAAAGACCTTTCATATAAAAAAGAAGCACAGAAATTGGTGAAGCTGTAGCTCCTTCATGAATCGAACAAAAATACCTGTAGAATATAGAATTTTTCGGAGGGTGGGGGGGTTAATTGCCGCGACCTTACAGATATATTGTGTGTCCCTCTTTCTTAAGTTATAACAAGTTATAACTCATCATACAGGCCCAGGGGTTTCACAAAAGCTAGTATCTGAGACAGCTTGACAGAGGCTAGTTCTCCATCTCCGATATCAGTCGTACCAAAATTTATGGCTTATGGCACGATTCGTTTTTGTCTCGGCGCACTCAATGATGAAGAGTTCTGGTGTTTCCGAAAAACTAAAATATGAAATTCGAAAATCAAAAGGACATCTCTTGGAGAAATATTGTAAATAAACTGGAAAATGACATGTCCATATACACACAGGACAGGCACTTAAAATTATTATGAAAAAAAAAATAAAAACCAAAAAATGCAATTGACAAGGATGCTCAACTAAATGAAGTTAGGAAGCTGTTTCCAAGGGGCGAGAATGTGAACTGGAAGAGATTTCCTATAGTTGATTTCCCCAAAGTATCTATGACTGAAGTCAATAACGCAGTTAGGAGGCTAAAAAGTAGCGATGGGAACTATCGAATGAATTAGACTATCGAATGGTTACTGAATGAATGATTTCAACTATCGAATGGTTTCATTCGAATAAAATCATTCATTCATTTGTATACTAAAGCATATGTGACAACCTCGCCGTGCGACTAAATGGTTATCGTTAAGCCACGACTATCGAATGCTTTAGATAAATGAAATTTAGTATTCGTTTGATTTTTGTCTGCGTCGGTGCATTATTAGTTCTTCAAAATTTTTATAACTTGCCTTCTAAATACTGTGCTATTTTTGCGTTTATTAAAATATTTAAAATACTAAAGTAGTAGTGTTTTTTTTTTAAATTGACGATTGTGTACGTGTGCAGGTGGTCAAAATTTTTCCGAAAATTTGTGTGATTTTCCGATCTTTCAATTATTTAATTTTATACGGTATATGGTCTATTTTTTAATGGGAAATTTTGAGAAGTAACAATTTTTAAGAGAGATGAGGTGAACTTACAATTAATTTTAAAAATACATATGTATTTGTATTTTAGATGTTTTAGTAATATGAATTAGTTGAACTTAATAATCATATTTAAGTAATGTGGTAATGTGGTTAAGTAAATGGTTATCGAACTCAAATTTTGGGGTGAGAAAATTAAATTGATTGATTAAAGTTTTACACGTGCCCGAGCACGTGCCAATTTAAAAAAAAAGTTAACGATATTTGTATTTTGTTTATGCTAATTCTCTTACATGTAGATTTTTGCGAAGAAATATTTCATTTATTTTTTAAAGTAAATGCCAGTAAAACCAAATATTATTTTTAAATACTAATACAAAGTAATAAAAAGTAATAAACATATATATTATATTATATTTTTCTTCTATTACACTGCATGCTTAGAAAATTAATAAATGTTTATATTTCATGATGTTAAAATTTGTTGTTAATATAACAAATTAGTTCTGTAATTATTATTATTTAATAAACCAACGTTGCCAAAAAATTTAGAGACTATATTATTTTTAAATAGGATCTAATATAAATAATTTTGAATTCTAATTTGTTGTTTATATTTTGCTACTGCTTAAAAAAATGTTTATATTAAATGATTTTCAATTTTGGTGTTAATAGGTATAACAAATTATTACTGTTATTATTATTTATTAAACCAGTTTTGCCTAAAAACATTAAAAATCATTTTCCTACATCCAAAATAAAAAGTATTATTGCAGTGTAACAACAGAATATTAATAAAAAAAATGCAAAATATATAGTCATACCACAGGTCATACTATCCCTAACTAACTATAATACCAAAGAATAATATTCTTTGCTAATACCAACTAATACGAATATACGGCAACAGCGCCGTTCATAATGTATTTTCTGTGTAAATACTTGCACCTCAATAAAAAAAATAATGTGTCCTTATCTTTATCTGACTCAAAATCAAAGATGCCGGCTTTTTTCATACCATTGCCACCGACCGCTGTCGGGTTTTTAGGAAAGAAACCTACGTCGCCGGGCGACAACTAAAACCCAGTTTATATTTTATTATAATCGATCCTGACGAATAATGAATTTTACAAATGAATGAATTTTATAAATGAATGGTTTTTGCTGCCGAATTAATATATTTCAAGGCAGATGACGCATCTATTCGATATTTTTATTCGAATAGTTTTCGACGAATGTTTTCTTATTAGCTATCGAATTATTCGAATGAATTGCAACTATCGAATGTTTCGATAGTATTCATTCGATAGTTCCCACTACTACTAAAAAGAGGAAAGGCAGTTGGACCAGAGGGCATTCCGATTGAGATAGTTCAGATTGTTGCTCAGGAAAAACCTGATGTACTGGTAGTAACAGTAAATCTGCAAAGATGTTACTGGAAATGCATCTATTCCGTAGGTGGAAACGTGCCAAGCTGGTATTAATAGAAAAACCCCAGAAAGAAAATGAAAAACTTAGCTATCGACCTATATGCCTGCTAGACTCGATGGTCAAATTAATAGAAATGGTTTTAAAAGATCGATTGGAAATTGAAATACAACTAAAGGGTGGTATAAATGGGAGGCAGTGCGGGTTCCAAAAAAAAAATCAGTACAATCGATCGTCTTAAAGAAGTGTCTCAGGCAATTAAGGTACTAAAGAACATTAACTTGTCAATGCCGTACATTAATTGGATCAAAAAAACAATAAAATATTTGGGGATTGTTTTCCAAGCGGGCGAAGGTTTTTTTGAGCATATCCGACGTACAGTTTTGAAAGCAGAAAAACAGAGCGTCATTTTATACAGAATTATGCCAAACTGGTCTACCTTGGGTCAAACGAAACGCCCAGTGCTAGCTGCTGTACAAGCATCTACAAATCTGTACGGATCCGAAATTTAGGGAGAAACCTGCAAGATTCGGAGACATAGAGAACAAATTCTTGCAATACATCGAAGATTGGCCAAAGAGTATGTCGTGGATACAGGACAATATCTGCGGAGGCTGCACAAGTTCTGATTGAAGAAAGAATGGAAAGGCAAGAACATTCAGGAAGAACACCGGAAGAAATTAGAAATAGAGTTTTGGAAATATGGTGTAAAAGATGGAGTGAAAACAAAAATGGGAAAGGTAAATGGACTCTACCTAGAGTGTTGGATTAACAGAGAATATGGAGAACTTTCTGGCCACGGTTGCTTTAGGTATTACCACACACACACTTCAATGCAGATACGGTGGAGCACACCCTTTTAGAATGTAACCGATGGACAACTGAACAAAGAGTGCTATACAAAAAACTAAGAATCGATAAAATTAAGATTTCCGATCTAAGTTTCAGAAATGATTTGATCCCCAGAAAATTGCAATGGTGTTCACACTTTTATGGAGACACTAATAGATATAAAAGAGAAAGAAGCTAGAAGAAGTAACTAAAACATCACAGTAAAACCGCCCCCCCTGAGAAGTAATGCCGAAAGGTAGTTCCTCGGGGAGATACTCAAAGCGGTTTATGGAGGTTTTTTTCGTCGGTAAGGCACCTCAACCACCCCGACAGTACCGTATACGGTCTCTGGTTTACAGATTTTCCCCACAAATAAAAGAAAAAAATGTTTTGTAACTTTTCTTTTAATTATTTTTTAACCAGAAACTCTCTCAAAAAATCTTCTTTTTTAAACTTTATATATTGAACCAAAAAAAATGAATACACTTGGTTTAGTTATATATCGTATATCAGAATATCTTTACATCTAAGACAATAACAGATAAATAACTGGTACAGCTTGTAAAACGTTCGAAATTCGTTTAATAATAAAATATTTTTCAATCCCCATCCAGTCAAAAGGATAAAATATCGTTTTATTATTGCTCGATCGCACTGAAATAACAAGTCACAAATGTCAAAAAGGAGAACGGGGAAAATTTGCCTGAAATTAAGGTCATGTTGGCTGGAAAAGCGGCACATAACGACAGAAAACGTGCCTGGCCTAACGAGGTGCTCGTGTGATAGTTGAACCTTTTTGAATAATTCGATAAAAGGAAGCATCCTAATTTGTTACAAAAAACCTCTACTAAAAAATGTATAATTTTTATCAGTAGAAGAATAATTCCTCACATGCATTTGATGTTTCCACTCTAATATATAGGATAAGAACGATATTAACTTAGCATCATGGCTAAATCAGTCCAATCTAATTTAGCCACTACCAATTACTCATCCTGTAATAACGAACGAGAGATCACATCCATGAATTTATATATTTTTTGGAATAAATACTTGAAAAATATGTACTTTGAAATTAACAGCACCTTTTCATGTTGCCGCTTTGAACGACTTTATAAACCAATTTGTACAAAACGAAAAGTAAGCGGTAAAAAAGCCGGAAACGGCATCGCAAGTAGCGCTTTTTTCTAAATCTGAGAGAATTTAATAAATGTTGGCGCCTCGTGCCCAGCGCCGCGATATAAATAAAAAAGAATGCGACGCTCCCATACAGAGAGCAAGCATGTTGTCGCTTAAAAAAACAATTTTATAATCTTAAAAATGTCAAATTGGATCGTTCGGAGCGTTGGTTGGTTCAATAGACTCGCGGAATCTCTTTAGTTAGCGCGCGGGTCAAAGTTTTCAGATTATCCCGCAGATGAGCAGCGATAGGGTATTCAAAAAACTACTCGGTTTTTTTTGTTTTAAAATTAATGACTAAAAAAATATACAGTATTACATTGAAAACAAGTTACTGCAACCTATACACCTGGCGCTTGTAGAGAGGCGCATGGTCTTAGTTCATCAAGCATCTGTTTTTCAACATGTGCAGTAGCAGAGGATTTTATAGTATATAGACACCTCCATATTACCTAATCGCATTGGCAAATGTTGGAAATTGCCGAATGTGGTGTTCATTTTGAAAGATAACTTGTTTTCTAGATGTGTTTTTGATTATTCTTATTTGACAGAATAAATCTAAACGAACCTAAAAGTATATATCCATATTGAAATTATACGTGCGTTTTAACCCTCCGGAGGTCGCGCGCGGACGGTGTTTTATGCAGGTATAATGCAGGTACCTATTTTTCCCGATAATTCGAAAATCTGGAAACATCAGATGCTGCGCCGCTTAGTATCCTCCTGTCTCTGCATATTTTATGAGAAGTGTTTGTTTTCATATCGTTTAGAGTAGTTAGTATCTTTTTATACTCATATACGGAGTGTCAGTACGCGCGCGACTGTTTGTGATACTATTTTTACATCAATAATTTTATAAAGTCGAACAAGGTAAGTTATTTAACTGATTTATTTTAATTGAAAATGAGCAAATTGTGGGAAAAAAAGTGAATAATCGACTTTTTTTTATTAAATAAGTATTATTTTTTAGATATACCTACTCTGCAAGAAAGATTGCAACAGCTCATGCAAGACTGTTTGAAAGAAGATGACGAATTAACTACTGAACATGACGATGAAAAGGAAGAACGAGAAGTGGATATTATACATACATACATACTGCCATTACTCGCTGACGAGTATTCGACACGCATCAAAAGATGGTCACGCAAGGCGTTTTCTTTCGTGAGCTTTCCTGTGACTGAAAAGCCCGATACGTGATGTTATTTGCCTACCGCACTCCGGATATTCAAAAATCTCATTGCTTTGTTGCCTCTTTACTTTTTGGATGTCGCTGTTCTGAGTTTACAATTGTTCTCCATTGAGTCCTATTGTGAACTGCTTCTTCCCAATGATTCTGCATACTAATCCCCTTTAAGTTTTCGTGAAAATGTCCTTGTACCTTTTGAGTTGTCCACCCGGCCTCCTCTTACCGTCTACAAGCTCACCGTAAAGCAGAGATTTTGGTATACGGTTTTCTTGCATTCTGCATACGTGACCAGCCCATCTTAAAGGGGATTTTGTAACAATGACTCCAATACTCTCGCAGTTAGCTTTTTCAAGGACCGATACGTTTGAGACATGATGGAACCACCGGATGCTTAAGAGTTGTCTAAGGTGTCTTTGTTGCAACTTGTTTAATGCGTTCATGTGTCGGCGGTACGGCACCCAGGTTTCGCTCCCATATAACATGGTGGGGATTGTAATTGCTCGGTACACTGCAAGTTTCGTTTTTGTACTCAAGTCATGATTGTAGAAAACCCTGTCTTTTAATTTCCAGAATGCTCTTGAGGCGCTGCTAATCCTGTGCTGAATTGCGAGTCGATATTGGCTTTTTCCGAATTCAAACTGCCGAGGTAATTAAATTCCGCTACATATTCCAATAGTTCTTCTCCGATTTTTATAGCATTGTTATGTTCTTCCGGGGGAGTGCACATGATTTTGGTTTTGTCGATGTTTAGCTTAAGGCCCAAATCCTCGTATGCCCAGGTATATGTGTTCGACATTTCTTGTAATTGTTGTAACGTGTTTGCAACTAGAGCGCAGTCATCAGTGTATTGAAGTTCTGTGATGAATTTTACGTATATACTTTTGCCCTGAGTCTTTTTATGTTGAACAGACCGCCGTCATATCTGTATCTAATGCCCAATGCTGTCTCCTGCAGTTTGCTGTCCACTATAATGGAGAGCGCTGCCATGAATATGTTGAATAGGAGAGGCGCTAAGACACATCTCTGCCTGACGGAACGGAAAGTTGATATTATAGACAGGCAAGAGCCCACAATAAATTTTGATACTGAAAAATAAATTTAAGATTCTGAAGCTCTGAATATAGTATTACCAGTGGATCGACACTACAGAATTGTGATATATGGGCGGAAAAGAGACCAATTCGTTATGTTTTGAGCACACACAAATATTCTGTAATCACTGTTGTACGGATTTATTATTTTATTATTATTAATTATTTTTGTTTTCAATAATATTTATTAATATGTTTTTTTCAGTGTTTTATGTTATATATTTTATATATTTGTATATTTATTATAGTTTGTGTTTGCTATTTGTAATGAAGCAAGTCAATAAATAATTGTTATTTTTACATCACTAGCAACGCTTCAATTTAACATGCGGACTCAGAGTCCGCGAGCGACCCCCCCCCCCTTTCATGTAAAAAATAAGGCGCGACCTCCGAAAGGTTAATTTAAGGTCTTGGTGTTATATTTTTATGCTCCTAGATAACACCACAGAATTAACCAATAAAGACTTAGTGGATGAAGATAAAAAATGGATATTAATAACTACCTGTAAGCGATACCGATTAAACTTTTAGTTACGTAAATGAGGGCGCGATTTTTAAATTCCTAGCCAACCATGGACATATGCCGCGCGGCGCCGAGATGACTAAGTAACTGAAATTTAAATTTCCCGCTACGATTCAGGTTGTAGCTCAGTAATAAAGATTCAGAATTCAGTGATAAAGATAACTAATACAATAACGTGACAAAGCAGGATATGTACAGCTGGTTCCAATAAAATTGAATACGATTTAAAACATATTTTTATTATTTCGGGCAGTATATTCTTCGATACCAGTCCCCTATTTCTCTACTCATGTCACGCTGACATTCTGAAAAATTTATTTGCCACTTTGTCAAAAGCAAAGTTCTTTTATTCAATAACCTTAACATGTCAAAATACTTGACACATAAATTTACACTGCTCAAATATTCTAAAAAATGTGTAAAGAGTCGTATTCATTTTTTTTTGGAACCAGCTGTACATAGTGGGGAGCTATATTTGATATCAATTAATCTTTTAGTAAGGTAATCGATTTTTAAATTCATTGTTGCCAACAATGGACATATTCGGCGCCGGACTGACTAACTGGATTTTAAATTTTGCGCTGTAGATTCAGGTGGTAGCTCTGCTGTAAGAAATGTAAACTTGTGACATTTATTTATTTATTTCCAGACATTGCCATTCGTTTTGACACTTTAGTTTTGTATTACTAGTTTTTCGTTTAAATAAATAGTGTTGTAATAATTTAAACTTAAAAATGTTTACTAGCAAACATTGCAGTCGAACATTGTTCTTTATAAAACCTTTTTTAGTGCGAAGTGGACAAGATAGCTTAATAGCCGTAAAAAAATCATCGCAACTTTATTAGAATATTTTGAACGGGAAAGCGGTAGTAGATACTGACCCTTTAGGTCCCTTAAATGCTGTCAAGAACATGAGTTTCGTTGATATATGTAAATTATAACTGTTTATGTATTTATAATTCATTTATTTTTGTTTCGTAAATTATTTTGATTAAAAGGGAATACATAAAAGAGGGCAACGCAGTGCCGATCAAGCTATCCAACGAAATAAATGTTTAGTCACGTGATTAGTGACTAAACAGTTATTTCGTTTGAACTTGTAGATATGGGTGTCAAAAAAATAAAATTTTAGCTTAACCGATAATATAGACAATTTTTCGTTTTCAAAACATTCTTCGAATACTTTGCGAGAAAAAAAGGAGTATCCAATATGTTTAATAAACTCAAAACACTTAAGATGCTATTTTCGATTATCCAAATTCCAGCAATTCAGGGACTTCATTAAACAGAATATGTTTTCCATCATCTCAACCTTTTGGTCTTACTCTTATTTTTAAGGCTCTCTCTCGCCGCCATTGTTCCCCAGAGAATTCATTCATAACAAACGTAAAAAGAAACTGTTCATTTCGTTTTCACAAGCAAATAAAGCATTTCGACATTACTTGTGACAAACAGGATGCGTATGTCTTTTCTAAATCCAGAAATATCCATAAATTCGCACAATGGGTGCCGCCATTTCACATAAGTTCTCGACTGGAGCGGTAATCCTGTTAATTTTACGATATTGCCACTCTCCTACTACAAATGGACAATGCAAATGAGAGTTTTCTATATTACAGCCAATAAAAATATAGCCTAGAGTTTTCCTAATGTTTAGAAATGCCTAATAAAAAATTGTCATTTATACAATATGATCGAAAGAAAAACGGCGTTATCGATGTCTATGAAGTGGAGATTGCTGTCATTTTATATATAAAATTATATGGAGAATGTCATCGATCGACAAACTATTTGGACGCTTTTTTTTCTATTATATAGTATTTGGATTTCACAAGAGCGATTCTTTAATAATACCCTGTAGTATCTGAATTATTATAATAACATTTGAAATATTGTGTACCTCTTTTAACAAAAACTGATTTTGTATGTAACTCTTAAATGTATTAAGTTATTTTATTTACGTTCTAAAGGAGGGTGCACACTTGCTATATAACACTGCTCTATAACATATTTTTGGTCATGGCATTTAGCAAATTTTGCTGCTCACTAGGAGTTCCACTAAGCGCTTCCATAATGTTCAAAATATGCCTTCGGTCGTTCCACATAACATCGCGGACGTTGTGGTCGCGGCGAAAACGTCACTAATGACGTCATTATTTTCGCTCACGCCGAGCTCACAACTACTCATCTGAATATTAGGATCGAAGTGGACGTTGAGGAATTTTGGCGCAATTTTTAAAACTTAGACAAAAGACTTAAGATAAAAAAATTTATGGATTCTCATAGCCAATAATATGTGGCCTAAGTTTTCGCTTTTTACGATCACGATTTTGTAAAATTGCATTCTACTATTCGTCTGAACTAGATGAAGAAGTTTCAGACACATTCCGATGCACCAAATATCCAACTGTCGCCAAAGACATTTTGATTTCTTTTTTTTTTGAGACAGATTTTTTGAATTATCTTCTGTTATTTTGACTATTATTTACTATTTACATCTTATTTACATACATTGACAGGATTGACCCTTAAAACGCCCCATAACCCATTCCACTTGAGTTTATGATTGTAACGCTCGCAAGCAAGTGGAACGGGAAAAATCACGATCTTGAGCGTGAACGTTATGAGTGCTTAGTGGAACGTACTCTAGATGTTACCCATTTGTAGTCAGTAATGATCAAAAAATGTTGCGCAACACTGCTACTGCAATATGAAACAGAGCGTCCAGACTTGCTAAATTTGTAGTTCAACCGCTCATATTTTCAGGGACGCGTGCTACAAAGTCTTACATTTAGGGCTCGAACACACTGATGACCAGGTCGCACCGGCCAGGCCGCTGCTACCTCTAAAACCATTAAATCAAATGATACCGCGCACACTAACGTCCTGGCCGTCCGTTGGTCGTTGCGACTGCACTAAAATATTATTATTTTCTGCCGCTTGTTGCCGGTTTTCTTCCAAATTAATACTTTTTCAGATGAAATTCCTCAAATTCAACGCACAATATTTTATTTTCTATAAGATATAGTGTTTAGTGTAGTTTTTGCACAGGTGCAGAAAATCCAAAGAAATAGTATACAGACTGGATCAAAGGGAAACTTAAATCGAGTCCCTTTTTTTATCAAGGGTCGATTCTAATAAAAATTCAAAACATTTTTATATGACATACCTACACTATTTATGGTTGGTATGATACCTGTTATTATACCTTCGAGTTTCGATGATAAAAAATAATAAAAATAATATTTAAAGTTTTTCTACAACCACTTGTTTTTTTTTATTAAATTAGTTTTTTTAGTTGTATTGTAGTCATTTACAAGGAGGACAACTGTATTTTAAATATTATATTTAATTTAACGTTTTTTAAACAGGGTTCATTAGACTATATTTCTACTAGGTACGTTATTTTTTAAAAAAAATAAGAGTAAAAGTAACTTAAACATTCATAAAAATTGAATTAATTACTGTTGTAGATTCTCAGTAACAATAAAAACGAGGAATTTATATTGTAAACATTGAAATAACTGGAAGCTAAACTTTCTACCTGCTTATATTTAGAGCCAGTGTCTGACGACCTTTTTTACGATGGCCCTAATATGTTTACTTCTAAAGTCGATAAGAGCCATCAGTAGAAGTCCATATCAGTAGAAAAAAGAAACAGAATATCTCCCTTTTTGTCGGTCGCGCGTACAAAATGCTTTTTGTTCGGCCTATTTGTTCTGCTTCTTCGTGAGCGCTCGGTTCTTTCGGGCTAAAATGCTCAAGTCTGGACGCACCTTTAGGAACAATACTGTTTTTGTCCTTTATTGGTATAATACTGAAAATCTCTCGAGTTACATGTCTCACTCTACACATATTACATTACATAGACGTAGGATGTAGAATATTATGTTATGAAACGACTGATGGAATAGCAGGATTTGAAAAACATGGAAATAACGGGGTTGGAGATTTTACTTGCTCCATTTACCACACCAGTATTTATTAATGAATTTTACTTAGTTGGGGTTGGAGATTTTACTTACTCCATTTACCACACCAGTATTTATTAACGAAAAATCTAAGAATATTTTAAATGCATTATTTAATATTAGAACATTTAATAAGCTCATGAATAGCAACTTCGATTTTTAGTTAACTCGGACATTTTAACATTTCTGAAACAATATTTTCTAATTGGTAAAAATTAGAGGACGTTTAGTCTCTCCAATATACGACTCACCGCATTCACAAGATACCTGACAGATAAACTCTTTCTCTTGTTTAAATGACTCCGGTCTTGTTTGTGTTATTTTAGTTTGTTAGCCAAAAAGTATAAAATTAAAACTGCCTTTAAATCTGGATCGACTCTAAGAAATGTCCTAACAAATACAAGACCGGAAAAACAAGTCATTGAAACAGGAGACTTAACGCGCACAAAAAACATGTACAAAAAGGTGAAACTTATAAATCGTTTTATACAGGTTTTTTGATTTTCATATTATCATGAATCTATTTTTCTGTATCGATTGAAACCGGTCTAAATTTATTAAAGTGATTTTTTGTATTTTCTAAATTATATAACTAAATTTTAAAATATATTAGTTTTCCTCTTAAGGTTTTTTTTTAATATAAGATCTTTATGGTTTATTAGGGATATCGGTAAAAGCCGACAAATGGAAACCACACATGAGTAGGTCCGGATGGATACGAATCCACGGACTTCTCTCCGGCATCGGTACTGACTAAGTTTACAGATTTGGTACCTACTGATTATGAATATCGACCGATATATCCGCGGAGCTAACCGAATCCAACCAGCCACGTCGCTTGGCAGGTAACAAAAACATAACGGATAAGATGCGGCGAAATAAATCCGTATTGAAGGGCATTGGAATAAAGAGGAAATTGTAACTGCGGCTGAGTTGTATTTACTGTTTTTTAAATTTACTTTCGCGGAACAGTAACCGTATTCGAAATTATTTTGTATTATTTGAAATTTGTGTCTAATGTTGTTACTTTATTGGTAAATTCAAGAAATTATGGAATATGTTATGATTGTACAGGGTTCATCATAGAAATCATCAGACGAGGACTACGTTCAAACTTAGTTCTAGTTCTTTTTATAAGTAATACTTATGCCATTTTATTTCTTAAATTATTATCTGTTAAATGCCGATCATTTTGCTTCTCGCATGAAGCAATGCCTATTGCAGTTTTGATTGAATGCTGTGATTTTGTTTGGATTATCTTTTAATAGTATGTAAAGTTCGTAATGGTTTGCCCCGCAGTCGTTAATTTAAACCTTAAGGTACCTTTACCAAATAAATAGAACACCTAAGATTAGGTGATCAGGATTTTAGAAAACGCACACATCAGATTTCTCTAACGCACTACAAAACTTTCGAACGCGGATTGCTTCATGCAAAACAAAATTTATTTAAATTAAAATTAAAGGTTAGAATTATATAGATCTGACAGAACTAAAAAATGGATGTAGATCCATGAAGTTTGACGAAAGTTCGATCCCGACTATTTTCAAATATCTGATTTACCTATCTCTAATGGAAACGCGCCTTAAGGACGCAACTTATTAAATATATTTTTTTTAAATCAAATTAGAAAATTAGTCATTCTATACTAAATATGTTCAAACAACATTCTTTATTTCAAATTAATATACCTAGATAGATTTACACCGCACATCACGCAGAATTAAAACTTAAATAGAGTTTCATATGTTTATTCGGCATTTTTATATATTTTTACAGCAAAAAAATTAAAGGCATTTTTAAATATACTAATCTTTATTGCCAACGACAGCCTCTCCTCCAAATCACTCCTTCATATAAAACCTTCTATTTTTAAATAGAACGAGTTTTTATAAATAGGTATGAATTATGACAAGCTGGATTAAAGCAATAAACATTTTTCGATCGTAATAAATGTCACAACATCGCAAAAAAACCATAAACCATCCCGTTCCTCCAGATTATTTTTTGAAAATCTTCATAAACTTTTTATGGCGTCTGTCGTTTTAAATTTTATTGTCGTGGTTTCTGTCACATTTTACCAATGATCTGGCGTCGAGAGTCTGATAAACCGTGACATATTAGTGTCACTACCTATTTATTGGTTCATTTGTTTCTAAAGCGAAAATATGATTATTTTCAACCATAAGAGATATCGCTCAAATATAAAATGAAATGGATACAGTAAGAACAATGCTATGTAGATGAGTTCTCGTTTGAGTATTTGAAATTGTTTTTGGTAGCGATCCAAGTGGTGTCATGTACGCGAGAATTCGGCGGTCAAATAGCAGAAAAAATGCTTTGGAAGAAAATAAGGTTAGTCAAACGAGTAAAGAGAGTGGATGAAAATAATGTTTTTTTTTAATTTGTTTTTTTAAGTATTTTTTATTTACAATATTTTTATTTAATTACGTACTAGCCTACCCGTCTTAAGTTCGTACAGTACCCCCCGCCTAACAGTGAAGTGATAATGATAATAATAATAAATTTCCTTATTCAGTATCAAAGAAAAATGTCAATGTGATGTATGTCATGATTGTAAGACCCATGATTACCCATGGAGCAGTTGCTTGGTACACAAACTAGAGCAACACACAGCAAGGAAAATCCTGTGCAAAGTGCAGAGACTAGCATGCATCTGATGACAGGTGCCATGAGGACATGTCCAATGCTGCAATAGAGGTTATTCTAGACCTAAAACTACTGCAAATCATCGTCGGTAGATATGTCAATGCGACACTGATTAGAACGGTCTTTGACGGAAAAAATATTGGGAGAATTGTCAGCTCAGGAGCTTAGGTGGTAATATACCACCTCTAAAGATATTTGCACTTATTTAAGACTCGCCCTGTATGAATGTATAAATTCTCTAAACACTTTTAGAGCCCCTACGGATGCAAATTTATTTAACAGAGACACACGGTACAGGCCAGTCTGCGCAGTTTAACCTGTATTATAGCCTGTCGCACACACGCACACGCACATTTTTATAGTACACTTTTATCCTTGTTTTATCTACAATATAATGAGTGACGCACTCACTTCGGCACATTTTAACACCCTCAAGAAGAAAATTCTACTCCTCCAACTCCCGTTAGATGACAAACCAAGAATGTACAACTTTAAAAAACACCTCACTGTATAGTATTGAGCAATAAAAAGCATTGGAAGAGAGAAACGTTTGCTCAGCATGTAAAAAAACCATACCACAACTTAGTATACTTATGCTTTCAAAACCAAAGCAAGGACAGGGATAAGGGTATTTGGGCTGAAAATTAAATACTCCAAACCAATGGGCACCTACTCCAGCATCATTCAGGCAGAAATCTACGCTATCGGAAGATTCGTATACTTTATCTTCGATAAAAACTATATCGAAAACAGGAATAGCCATCGTATCCGATAGATAAACAGCACAAAAAGGCGATCAACTCAGTAACCATCAATTCGAAGTTGGACAAATGCCTAGAAAAGCTCAACAAATTAGGCAAAGGAAATAAAGTCCTCCTACTCTGGGTTTCAGCTCACCAAGGGATAGAAGGCAATGAAAAAACAAAAGATCTAGCTAGAAAAGGAGCAAACACTCCACTAACTGGACCAGAACCGTTCTACTTTCCAAGTGAAAACTAATTTGATGCGAAACTCAAGAACCTGGAAAACTCCATCTGTAACCTGGAATGGGAATCAGGAAATCATCATCAATCAACGGTCGAAGAAATTTCTCAGAACTTACAACCGAAAAAAATAAAAGATTTAACTTGAACAATCTTCGTATTATTACGAGGTTTCTCTTCAACCAACACTTCAGCAGATTGAAGCTGAGAAACAACGGCAGAATGCAGATTCTGTGTGGAAAATGGGGAAACACCAGAACACCTCATCACCGAGTGCGCCTAGGCGACAACCGTTCGAGCCATAAACTTTGGTACGGCTGATGTCGAAGATTGAGAGCTGGCCTCTG
Organism: Sitophilus oryzae; assembly: GCF_002938485.1. Taxonomy (NCBI): domain Eukaryota; kingdom Metazoa; phylum Arthropoda; class Insecta; order Coleoptera; family Curculionidae; genus Sitophilus; species Sitophilus oryzae. Next base: position 59,984 of record NW_022146096.1, read on the forward strand.
TGGAGCAGTCTTAGATACTGGCTTTTGTCAAAGCCCGAAGACCCTATGATGAGTTATCAGTCGTTATAACTCAAAATATAATAATAGAACCGCGACGCAGAATTCAAAAGAACGAAGAGGTGATTAACACCCTTAAAAAGAGAAAACTTGAATACTTTGGACACATAATGAGAGGACCTAAATATGCTCTGCTGCAGAACATAATAGAAGGAAAGATAAAGGGCAGAAGGAGCCAAGGAAGAAGAAGAACATCATGGCTCAAGAATTTGAGAGAATGGTTTGGAATGACTTCAAACCAGTTATTCAGAGCAGTCATTAACAAAGTTAGAATTGCCATGATGATTTCCAACCTCTATTAGGAGATGGAACCCGAAGAAGAAGATAACTCAAAAACACAATAGATCTGTAAGGTCAGGGTGATTACCCCCCCCTCCTAAACATTCTGAGACATTTGAGATTGTTTTTATTTATTTTATTTTTCAATAAAAACATGTATCGCTGTGTTTGTATTTATTTTTCTTAAATAAGTTTCAACTTTAAGTATACTGGGTGCGTTTCAAAAGTGGCTCACCCCTGTAACTTTTTTATAAGATTTTGGTATGTTTTTTTTATGAGATTTGGTATGTTAGTATATGACATAAGCTAGGATTGACTGACGTATTCAATTGTTTTCGGTCATTTCCTGTTTCAACGGAAAATACTACAACTTTTTTTAAATTTTTATATTATTATTTCGCGGTATTTTGTTACTTTATTCGATTGAAAATAACACTCTGAATAGAATAGATAATTTTGGACATTTTCGCGTATGATTTATTTGAAATTGCAACATGCGATTCATAACGTGTGACACATAACTTGATACCACACACTTGATACCACACACTTATGTGCGACACATAAGTGTGTGGTATCAAATTCGTAAAAAAATGTTTTTTCCAAATATGCTAATGAGCTACCCTTGTTCCGTTTGAAAATGAACAAGGGTGCTACAACCATGACACTCTAGATAGATAATACCGAGGGTGCCATTTAAAAATCAAAAGTTGAAGTGATTTCCGGTGAAACAAGAAGGGGTCAAAAAGAATTGAATACGTCAATCTAATTTATGTCATATACTAACCAAATCTCGATTTTTTATCTAAAAAAATCAAAAAATTATAGGGGTGAGCCAGTTTTGAGACGCACCCGGTATTAAAAAAATTAACGAATACTAATACTTATTAAAAGAAAAATTTTCCTTAATATAAAAAACAATACGAAAAGAAAATCGTTCTCCAGATTTTACTTCTATCAGAAAATGATTCAACTCGAGGCAGTTTTGGGACAATCGGGGCTTAACAAGCATTTTTAATTTCGCCGTCTGGAATTTCGTTCCCAAACCGTCAGAGTCGGGAAAAAACCGCAAAACGAACGAAAAAAACGGAGCGGGTGGTTGTCGATAAGGGGCAAGAGACATTTTTAGGTCGAACGAACCGAAAAAACGCCAAGACTTTCCAGTATTTCCACCAAATCTTTTTCGAAACGAATTTTACGACCCAATTAAGAAGCTAGGTAGGGTGGGGTGGGTGGAAAGTGGCGATTCGAATCGGAAACCTTGATACGAATTTGTGTTACTATGCCTTCTGATTTGTAATTAGATCATCGAGCATTAGACGGAACATTTAGGTCGGAGTAAAATGATTTTTTAATTTATAATTTAAGTAACTCCATTTATAACCTCAATATTTCGTTATGTTTCTTAACAGCTTGTATATCAATGCAAGGTAAGTAAATAACATTTTTTTTATTTGAAGTATTCCTATTATTTTAACCGTTGCATTTCTATTATTTCAACCGTTTTATTTTATGCATTGCATTGCATATGGCTCTTTTAGTAGTCAAATACCGTATTATCGAATAAAAACGGCGTCCACTTGGCTTGGAAATGACGATAGATAAAATTCTCCTTATAATTTTACATATAAATTGACAGAGATCTTCATTTCATAGCTGACGCCGTTTGTATGAATCCAATTCTGAACAATAAAATATGGATGCCAAATTAAAAAAATACAACTTTATTATTAGTTTTTTGGATACCCTGTATACATCGTAGATATGCGCCTTTTTAAACCATGCAACATCTATATTAAACTTTTTTCCATATCTTTATCGACAACGATATAATTACATGTACCTATTATTCGAGTTCCCCGCTCTAGTAGGCCATCATAATACTACTCCGTATTTTTCTAATCAAAATATCCTAATTGAACCCATTTTCCGTCATACAGAAGTACTTCGAACAATTCAATTTAACACATTTTATATTAGTGTTGTTAGTCCATCAGTGACGTAGCGACGAAGTCGCGGGAAGAGAAACATTTTATATTATTATAATATATATTTTTCTAAAAGAAAAGCAATTATTATATTTCTAACATAAAACATAAAATAGGTAAAAAAATTGATTCTTAAATATTATTTTGTTATTAAATATTATTAATAAACATTATTTTGGAAATTTTACCGATATGTCTTCAAGATATTTGTTCTGAACACGGAGGTTCTGAAACATCTTTGCTTCCAAATACCAATTCTGCATCGAAATAAAGTACTTCCAAACATTAGTATATATCTAGTGCATGAAGCAAGTGGTCGAAGAGGTCTCAAAATTAACACAAACAAAAACGAAGTGGATGGCAATCGAAAAAATAAATATATCTACATACCTACATATACATCAACGGCAGATTTGGATCGATGTAGAGAGAATAGGGAGGAAAAAACTCTAAATATCTAGGCAGTTTGCTGAATGCGAAGGCGTTTCTGATTAATAGATAACAACACAAATCGAAATAGCACGCAAAGCCTTTACAACATGGAAACTAGTTCTATGCAATAGAAATTTTTCTATATGCATCTCCGTAAAATGGTCTTGAGATGCTACGTTTGATTTGTCCTGCTTTACGGTTGCAAAACATGGACACTAAAAGCCAAATGATGAATAGAATAGAAGCATTTAAACTGTGGTGATATCGCCGGATTCTGAAAATATCTTGAGTATCGCACACTTCAAATAAGGAAGTCCTCAACATGATGGATGCGGAACGACAACTGATGCTGAATAGTGTAAAAAGGAGGAGAAAGGTGGAATACTTTGGATATATAATTAGAGGACCTAGGTATCAGCTGCTACGCCTCACAATACAAGGCAGTGGAAGGAGAGGGCGTAAAAAGCTATCCTGCATCCGCAATATCAGACAATGATCTAATCCCAAGGTAGAAAAAATATTGCATGCGGCAGCGGATTCACAACAATTCTAACAGATTATAAATATGATGGTAACCAAATCTGAAGACAGAAAATTATTGCACCAGAAGGAGAAGAAGAAGATTCCGATTGGAATGAGATTGAAAGTCGTTTCGACAGACCCTTAACGTTTGACTTTCGCAAAAAAAAACAGAAAGTGTATAAGAAGGGTAAAAACTACCTTCAACCTATTTAAAAACAAATGTACCGATAAACAGGTACTGACACTAATATGTCACGCTTTATCGGACACTTGACGCCAGATTATTAATCAAATTTGACAGAAAAGACCACAATAAATCTAAAAACGACAGACGCTATAAAATGTTTATGAAGATTTTTGAAAAGTTAATACGAGAAACAAGATAGTTTTTGCTTTTTTGTGATATTGTTACATTTATTGTGATCAAAAAATGTTTATTGGTTTAATCCAGCTTGTCTAAATTTTACTTTTATAAAAATTATTCGTTCTATTTAAAAACTGAAGGTTTTATGTGAAATAGTGATTTGGAGGAAACGTTGCCTTCAACTTTTTTTCCTATAAATAATATAAAATTATCAGAATAAATATCGAGTTCCATTAAAATTTTAATTCTGAATGATGTGTCATGTAAATCTATCTATATCAACTTGAAATCAAAAATGTTTTACATACCTACCTATACTTTGATATAACATAATTGACCTCCTAATCTAATTCTAAAAAAAATAATATTTTCTTTTATATTACTTTTAGAGCGCGATTATATGTTTTACATAAAAATAAAAATATAACATGGTTTACCACCAGTTTATTGAACTGATTGATATATAAATATATGTATTTCTAGCGTAATAAAAATAACTAGAAATATAGCTGGTGATTTCTAAAATAATAAGAAAGATTCTGGGGCCATTTAATAGGTTGATTGTATCCTACTTAAATGTTCACATTTTAAGACTCAAGACTACTATATTATTTAAAGTTAATACAGAATATAAAATTATAAAAAACATATTTACAAATACAGAGGTATTTAATATAAGCCAAAACAACAAATTATCTTATTTAAAAATATTGACTTGAAAATAAAATGTTCAGCATTAACCAATTTGCGTCCTTTCTTCTATTTCTTTCTGATAATGGAGTTCTAACTTTCAAAACCTGTTTCTTTAGAACATATGAAATAACCAGTCAGTCCTCCTTCTGTTAATCAACGATATATAATAATCAACACAAGTCCTCCTTCTGTTAACCAGGTAATCACACCTGTCTGATAAACCTAGATCTCACGTTCAGGAACGTAAAAAAAAATTAAAAAAATAAAAAAAATTAAAAAAAAATAAAAAAAAATAAAAAAAAATAAAAAAAATGTAAAAAAAAGTATAAAGTAAGGACTTACTTTATTATTGTAGTACTGGCTTAGTACTAATGTAATGTACTATTACATTGTGATTTGATTCCCCAGGTGCTACCTATATACTACATTATTCAAAATAAATTCGTTTTCAATAGCATGTAGTAGCTATTTAATAGACGAAGCGTACCAATGTCCTAATTATTAAATATTATATTATAGATTAATACGCTAAATTATATTAAAAGTAAATTTAACATATTATTACCTTGAAATCAAATTACAAAGTTATTGTTGGCGCTCGCAATATAAATCAATTACAATACATGTAGATGTGCCATAATATGTTATTGAGTAGTAAACCCAATAATATATTATGGCTATCATATCATTATTTGCTTTGATTCATTATAAATATAGGTCATCGATTTTAGTGTTACACTACAGTATACATTTATTGAATTATACTTTATGCTCATATCATACCATGACCCGTAAGAAAAACTAAATTTTCGCATTATCAATTTAACAGATCATTGCAACTATAATTGATTATACTATAGTTATTATTGAGAATTTATACAAATCAGTCTCCAGTCCAGTCTTCCGGTCTCCAATAATGAGGAAACTTTTGTTTGGAAGTTATTTAATAAAATATACACTGGGGGTATGGGATTGTGTACGGTACCCCAAATGCATTTGAAGAAAACAGCAAAGTTATACAAGCTTGATAGGTCAAAAGTGCAACGAAAGAGCAAGATGGAATAGCCGAACAATGTCATACATCATACCAGAACCCTTCTGCGGTACTGCCGTAGGCAAGTAGAGCCAAGTAGAGTATTTCTCCATATCAATTAAAACGTTAATACAAGACAATTTTCTTCTTTTGAATATAATTTAGCTAATTATATACAGTAGAACTTCTCTAATTTGGATACGCGCCAAATCGGACACTCCCATAGTTCGTCCGGATAATTTGAGATTTTTACCTCTTTAATCCGAATACCAACAAAATTCAAACGTAAATAAAAATAAAGTCCGCATTTTTCTAATCTAGTATTAAGTAGTATTAGAGTAATAACCAGTAGTTAATCGCTATAGGTTGGCAGAAAGTAAAAAATATCGCATATCGCTAAAAAAAATGGCGCCAACTAAACGACTCTTGCTAAAAAATGTAATATATTGCATTGGTTTGATTTAGTAAGGAAGCATACGTATCATGTCTGATACATTTTAGAAAAAAACATTTCAATTCAGATATAAATAAAATAGACATAAAATAAGGAGTTTTGTGGTGAATTCATACCCAGGATCCGGTATAAGATTAAAAAAAATGTAAATAAGCTTAAGGAGAAAAAGAATTTATCTCTATTTTGACTGAATAGAGTAAGCCAGAGACAAAATGAGAAGATAATATAAACTTATCAATGAAGCATGGATACAGAAGCAACAAATGACAATAGCTTTAGTGAAACAGAGGCTGATAATGTTCTGTGCTGAAAATGATACTTGCAGTAAAAGCCTTATTATAAAGTATTTACTGGGTCGAAGAGAAAACGACGTTCAAAAAGTTAGACAAAAATTGTATTTTAAGTTTTTTTATTCGCTCGTTAAGTTTTAGTTTGTTTTAAAAAGTGTTTGGCGATCTTTGATTTAATAAAATTGTGTGGAAATTTTGAGTTGGGGTTGAAAACAATAAAAATAGCAAACAGTAACATTATAAAAAATATTCCAGTAATTCGGACACCTCGCTAATTCGGCGGTGGCTGTTCCGATATGTATACGGATTATCGAAGTTGGTATTGTACTACTGTTCTATATTTTATACGGGAATAATTTTACATTTCTAACATCTGTAGATTTTGAATTAAATTAAATTTGTTTCTTATAAATAATTATATTGTCTAGTGTGTTAGGTTAGCTTTCTCTTCATGGTTAATTTATTTATATAATTTTAAATATTTGCCTTTATATTAACATTGCTATTAACATTATCTAAAGAAGAAAACATTCGACCAATGTGTACTACCAGTTAAAACGGGCAAGTTAACACTTAAAACGGACACTAAAGGAACCTGCAGGTGCACAACACTCAATGGAACGAAATATGCTGGGAATAACCAAGAGAGACCGTAAAAGAATAGAGTGGATACGATAAAAGACCCAGGTAATAGATGTCATCCACAGAATCAAATCCATCAAATGCCAATGGGCAGGACACCTGGCAAGAAGGGCGGACAACAGATGGACCACAAAAATTACAGCATGGTACCCACGAGGAAGTAAGAGACTTAGAAGAAGACGGAACCTCAGATACGACCATGATATTTAATTGGAAATTAGGAGGGATAACTTGAACCAGCATAACCAACAATAGACAACAATTATTCCAACTAGGGGCTACACCATAATTGGAAATGGTTGAATAAGCTGAAAATGATGATGATAATAATATTATACTTTTATTATTATTGTGAATTGTTTTAATTTGTTTTATTCTTGTTCCTTTTTTAATTTTATAATTAAGTTAGGTCCTGCTAGAATTTTTGACTTTTTTTCTAATTAACAACACCTGCACAACGGTGCTAAAAAGAACACCGATAGATTAAAAAAGAATGGATCTATTACCGTCTATTACTCAAATACTATGTTATGGCATTAAGGCGGGTTCTCACTTGTCAGTTTCGCTGACAGTCTGACTGATTCATTATCAATGAAAAATGAAAAACAACGATTGTATTTACACGTTTCATGTTTTGCTACATTCAGTATTCAGTTGGTCCAAACATTTTAACGTGGTGATTTCGTAGACATGAAAATGGTTAAAACAAAATTGAAACCAGGTGTTCGGTGATATTCCAAAGGCACTCATATTTTCTATAACTATCCAAAAATGCATCCATGTGTTCATCACGCCATCGGAAAACCATTTTGAATAACGATGTGCGATATGCTAACGCGAATTATTAATCTAACCTTAAAACTTGTAAACCACAAATTATTGAACAAATCACGAAAATGTAGTTCTCACGCTTCAGTTTCTATTCATTATTCGATAATGATCAGTCAAAAATGAAAAAAAGTAGAACTGGTTTTCACTTTAACTGAAAGTACGAATGTACTGATCATTTAACATGAAAATGTGTTCTGACGTTCATTATTTGTTCAGTATCACTGAATCAGTTGGACTGCGTCAGCGAAACTGACAGGTGAGGACACGCCTTAAGCGGGAACCAACTGAAAGCGGAACTGAAGAATCTGGAAGACTCCATCCGTAACCTGGAATAGGTGTACTCCAACGGTCTAAGACACGCGAAAAAGTTCCACAGAAACCGACCGAGAAAAAATCAAAAATCAAAATCAATTTTGACTTAAATCAAGGTTTTCCTTGATTTAAGTAAAAACAATCTTCGGATTGTCACGGGGTTTCTAACAGGACACTGTCTCCTCAACGAACACCTCAGTAGGCTGAAGCTGAGAAACAGCGGCTATTACAGATCCGTAGGGAAAATGGGGAAACACCAGAATACCTTATCACTGAGTGCGCCGAAACGACGACCATTCGTGCCATGAACTTTGGTACGGCTGATGTCGAGGATGGAGAGCTGGCCTCTGTGGACCCGTCTCAGATACTGGCTTTTGTTAAAGCCCTGAGACTGTATGATGAGTTATAACTCGTTATAACTCAAGAAAGGGGAACACACAATAGATCTCTAAGGTCGCGGTGATTAATTCCCCTCCTAAACATTCTACATTCTACATCTAGATTATCTATATTTAGGTGATTATTGTATTCGCGTTTTGTAAAGTAAAGTTGTCAGAAGCCAAGCTATTTCAATTTAATTTATTTCTAAACAAATACTGCAGAGGAGATAACAATATAAATGTCATTCTGCCATAATAAAGAGCAAATCTCCAAAGATTTTTCGCAATTTCAAATAAGCATTTTCAAATATGTATAATGAAAAAGTAACAATTTAACCGACATATAAATTTAAGGTCACTTTAAAACCGAACTTACAAAATTCCTCATAACAACCTTATATCATTTCTCGAAATAAATCGTTTTATAAATAAACATCAACAAGCAGCCCCTATAATTAAGTCCCATTATTAAACTAACATTGACCTTTACGTCTCATAACGCCAAACATTGGCTCTTCCAGAAACAAACTCCGATATAAACTTCGAATAACTTACGCAAGTTCTTTGTAAGTCGATACTACACGTACAACGTAATCAAAAATGAACCCACAATGAAGCGACACAGATTCTGCGACTTAAACTCTATTTAAATGGAGAAAATGGCTTTACGTAAAGGCTTTTGTAAGCGAATCGTAGAAAGAGAAGGGCAAGGTTACGTAGAGAAAATGGCATAGCGAGAAGTTCAAACGGTTCGTTTAACATTACGAGGACTAGTTGTGCCAGCAACTATTACAGAGATGTCAGTAACTTTAATTCGTATTTAATAAAATATAATACATAACTTTTTTCGTATTTATTTAAACGGCGTTTTGTAATATTATTCTGTAACTAATCTATACTAATATATAAAATCCTTAAGTGACTGACATACTGATTAATCACGATCCTGCTCAAACCACTCAACCTAAGAAGCTCAATTTTGGCATACAGGTTGATTCTAAGGTATAGAGGTTCGATAAGAAGGGATTTTTCGAAATTCCAGTTCCAACAGGGTGAAACCACCGCACCACCCAAATATTACAATATTTTTTATTTAAAAAACGGTCAAGTTTCGGAAAAAACGCTTAAACACGTATATTTTATTTTGTTTTTTACATATTTTAAGATTTTTTAAAAATGTATACAGGGTGTTTCGAAAAAGCTGGTCATTGATTAATCACGATCCTGCTTAAAGCGCTTGATGTAAAAAGCTGATTTTTGGAAAACAGATTGACTTTAGGGTGTAGAGGTTCGATAAGAAGGGATTTTTGGAAACTCGAATTCTAAGGGGGTGAAACTATCGTTCGTGTATAATTAATCCTATTTAGCTAACTTGGTTTTCTCTTCTAATGCTTCTAGACGTAGGGGAAGTATACGACAACGACCTTCACTCCCCGCGGACTCGCTACTTGTTGAATAAAAGAAAAACAGCACACGTGTGAGTTGTTTACGATATTAACTACCCGACTTAAAAATAACTTCATGCTGTAGATACCACATTTTATAAATTGCATAAGTTTAAATGTTATATAGAATGTTTTCCATAATACTTCAGGCAAAGGTGTTAACAGATAAGTGAATTGGCTAAAGAATGTGTTTGTCTTGAAAAGAGCATTTTCTTTAAAATTTTCTGCTTTTCTTTTAAATTTCCCTGTATATTTTTCGAAAACTTTTTAAAACTGCCTGTTCACCGCAAATTTTCCCACGGTATAATTTCTTAATCTCTGATATTACCATAGTTACGGCAATAAAAGGGATGCAAATACAGAAAAAATCCGGTGGCTCTTAAAATTTTTTCAAAAAAAAAATCAATTTTTATTTAAATTTTCAAACTTAAATAACTCGGTAATTTTGGACTTATCTGAAAAATGGTAAAGAGAAAATATTTTTCTTTTATCGAGATTTACCAGCCCTGAAAATATTTGCACTTATTTAAGACTCACCCTGTATAATTAAGTGATAATTCATATTTACATGAATTGAAAAAATACAACTTTCTAATACATTAATTATACAAACGGTGCAAGTGGGCATTAATAAAGTCATCCCCCACTCCTCAGAATTTAAAGTAGGAATAGATAGCAAGTGTATAGTAACTTATGAACCCTCATTAATTAAAATCAAAAGTTTTATATAAAAGTATATTAAAAGATGGTGGAGATATTGCGTTTTTAACAATTTAACAATAACTATCATTCAAAAATTTTGTTTAGTTCTTATATTTGTTTTTTTTTTCAAATTTCATAATAGAAACACATATACATATAATGAAATATAAATGTCAGGTTTGTTGTGTTGATATTATTTTTGCGATCTGAGGACACACTTTTGCTTTTATCCGCTTTCGTATAATATTTACCTTGATAGACGTCCTATGGGGTTGTTCAGGGTATTAAGTTCTTGTAAAGGCCTAGAATTATTTTCATCAAGGATAAGGTCAATATTATTAAATGAGCCTACTTTAACTTACTATCGAACGTATATATTAAGCTAACTAATTAAGTTGTTTTATAAATGTTCTTTAATATACTAGTTAATAGGTATACTAAAATCTAATTCATGAACATTTATAATGTTTCTCTAAATAATATTCTAGTCAGACAATCGAGTTTGATTGAAACATTACTCAAATACTCAACTAGATACTCTGATAGAATTATTGTATTTCCTAATAAGCAAAAACCTATTATTTAGAAATCCATGGCCGTAACATATGAGTTTAACCCCTCCACCGATTCCACAATATAGAGAAATATTTTATTTCAAACTCTCAATTTTGCTAAAGATATTTATAAAATTCTACTTTCCGTTTGTGGTTAAATGTGGTTTATAGTTTGTCCAATTTTTATATTGCAATTATATTTTATATACCTAGCAATGTTTTACATCTTGCGTTTATAGTCTATAAAATGAATAACTTTGAATTTTGACCGTTATTTTTTACCAACATGGCAAATATAAAATCCCTCTGTTAAAAAAGTTACTAATATTCTTTAAATTGATTGTCTGAACGAATCAGATAGGTAACTCTTTTTACTATCGTGAAATAGAAAAGGAAAATAATAAAACAAGTGACAGTTCTTCCTCTTTTTGCAAAAATCAACACGAAATGTCATATTTGTCAAAAGTAAAATGTCATCAGCTTTTGACATTTCTAAATATCAGACCAATGCCGTCTCTATAAAAGTTAGTTATTGTCAAAAGTAGTTAAAATCATGTTAAAATATTAAAATTTGCAAATGATAATTATTAGGTATTTTATATTATTTTAACAACAAACACATAATAGTACAGCGTAATGTTGATATACAGGTCTAAAACAAAAAGTGCCATTATATTTTTCAGTTTTCGTTGTCAGCCGCGGAAGTTTCAGTGATTTTAGTGTTGTCGGATATTTTTATTTGTGAAATAGAAATATTGCGTTTGGATTGCAAAACTAAAAGTGGAAGTTTTATTGCAATGTAAGTAAGCGTTTGTCCATTTTATATTTTACTTTTTTCATACTTACGACAAATATACATATATTGAAAATTTATAATTCGCTTTATTTAAAAAACGTTAGAAAACAAGCTTGTAATCCTGTAATTAACATGATAGTTATGTAATATATTCCATTTAAATGTAATATATTACCTACTTTAATTACAATTAAAAAAATGTAAATTTAAAAAATATATTAAAAATATATACAGGCATTAATTGAAATATTTTGAGTGCGAACAAACACGAGAGGCGCTTTATTATTTACTTTAATTTCTTAACATGATAGACGAAGTTCTAAAGGGGGATGTTTTGTGATTCAATCATAGGTTGACCACTTAAGGTATGTTGACATTCGCCTTGTTTTGCAATGTTACCTGTTCAGTTTTAATTTAAAAATAAATGCAGTTTTTCTCAAATTTTTTAAAACGGCTTATCCAAAATTCCTCAAATTTGACTTGTATATTGTATATTCAGCATACGTAGTCCTTTAATAAAAGTATTTATGACTTTGCTGTAGAAACAACAGGAGGTCAATATCTTGACAGTTCAAAATGTGCATGAGATTTCCTATATTTCCAGGCAACGCTGATGCACCACCCGGGACCTATAAATAATATTGTTCCGATCTAAAATCCTAATAACTCTCTAGTTTATTTGTTTAAAATAGATTCGCAAATAAACGTCGACTAGCTCTCCTCGACACAGACAGCAAAGCACAACAAAAAGACGAAGAAAATCGAGTGAGTGTTCATGGGCGCCGGATGACGATAAATTTTGACGTGTAATTACACTCGCCGCAAAGATTAATCTAACAGTCGCCCGGACTGGTATTTTTCCACTGGAATTTTCCGGGAGCTTTAGCTCTTAATTGCATAAGTAACCTGCCATTACGGTATGTACAGGGTGTGTATTTATCGATTTTGTTTGAGAAAAGAACCTCGAGTTTGTTTATTTTTGTCTGCAGTCTGCGGTACGTCTCGCGGATGGATCTGTTTTACGAGGTGTGTATTTAATTGGGATTTCTAAAACTTTAATTTTGTTTATTTTGTTTTTTTACATTTTTTACAGTTTATTTTGTTTAGTTTTTCTTTAACCACCTATTCAACGATTTTTAATAAATTGTTAGTATCGATAGTAGTCATCTTTATTTCTGTAATAACTATAATGACTTGACAATTGCGTGGCACCATAATTATAAAAGAATAATCTACCATTTCGATTACTAAGTAAATCTAAACAGTGCGCTTAAGAATAAAGTTTTTTTTTAATTAATAGAGAATACCATATCGTGCAATTGCCAAGTCATCATAATTATTACAGAAATAAAGACGTCTAATATAGATACTAACAATTTATAAGAAAATTGAATATGTGCTTAAAAACTTTTGACTATAAGCAACATTAGAAATTGTGATGTTGCCAATATGTGTTCAAAGCGTATCCAGAACACGATTCGCGTGGCAAAGAGTATACCAAAATCGATTGCCTTGCGTTTCTCTGATCGAATACTTGCGCTCACCGCTTTGAAAGCGTAACGTTTTTATGTCAAAGTTGTTTTTATGTCAAGAATACGGGCCCTGGAGTCCATTTAAAATACCATTTAATACCACTTTTTAAATGATCCGGCAACACTAGTAACGCTGATAATATTTTAGATAGATAGAGCAGGTGCCTTTATATAAAAATGCAAGTTTTTAAAACAATTCTGTCTCCTATTCCTTTTACCATCGCCATTACGAACCATACCAGACTGCTAACTTTTAATCCATAAGGATATTTTGAGATTTTTCATTTTCTCCTTCCAGTATCAGCTTAATCAATGGATTAAGCTGATAATGATCAGCTTAGGCAAAAGAGGACCTGGAAGGCGCAGAATCTCCTTGTTGAAAAAACTCAGAACTTGGTTTTTCCCTTCTACGGGAGGATTATTTAGAGCAGCAAGTTCGAATCGCTTTGCTTATTGCCATCATCTGGAACTGATAAGCACACTCAGAAGAAGATCAGCTTAATGCTACCTAAACTTCAAAATTTGAAGTTTGTAGCACTTCTAGAAGTACCTTTGAATTTTGATGACAGTGAGTGAGTCACTGTCGAAGTAAGTGAGTAGCAATAATTTATAATTCTTGAATTATTGTAGTTATATTCATATATCTATAAAATCAGAGAGTATCAAATCCATTAATTCTAGTTTTATACCTTTTTCTCGACTGGGAAGTCAGTTACCAATAGCGGCTAGACCGCTAAATTTTAATCCATAAGGATATTTCGAGAATTTTTATTTTTTCCTTCCATTATCAGCTTAATGCTACTTGAAATTAAAAATTTGATGTTTGTAACACTTCTAGAAGTACCTTAGAATTTTGATGATGGTGAGTGAGTCACTGTCGAAGTTAAAAAAGTTTGAATGTCACTAATTCATAACCCTTGAATTATTGTTGTTACATTCATATACAAATAATATCAGACGAGATCAAATCGATTAATTCAAGTTTTCTAAGAAAACTTGAAAAAAAAATCCAAAATTGGCTTAATTGTGTCACTCCAATAAATGTTTGGTTTGGTTTGGTATAATTTATTTAAAAAAACTATTTTACATTTCATTTAAGTTGAGAATAAGTCATATACCAAATATTACAATCATAGGTTTAAAAATATACCCGAGTAATTAAGAAATAACTTCAAAAAAAAACTTTAAATTCGTTTTTCTCAAAACTGTGTTTGGTGACCTGGCTGAGTTTACTTCTGGGGTACAGATTTGGAATTTTCCATTACTGGCTCTAGAGCAAGATAGAATTCGGATGATCTTTGCCTTTCTAGTTCATCGGCTTTTCCGTTGCATTGAATTCCGCTCTCGCCGCTGTAAAGAGGCTTTTAGATTCTGTAATGTAACCTCCAAAAACCTCTTTGAGTATCTCCCCAAGGAACTACCTTTCGGCATTACTTCTGGAGGAGGCAGTTTTAGTGTGATGTTGCAGGTAATTGAGCATATTCCCGGACTACTTTCCAGTTCTCATTTGACTTAAGCATCGTTGGAACCAAGTTAGCGTAAGTCAGTTCCTATGTATTTAGACTCTCCATTAATTTATTTCTTTCATAGGTCCACCTTTGCACTCCAGGATTGTGTTGTGTCGTTATCGTGGTCACCGTAGATACATTTTGGACTATCGGTAGTTTCATTTTATATAATTCTTGAAGCAGCTGATAACATTCATGCATGAAGCATTCTGATAAACATTGTGCCATAGCGTAGGTAACTTCTCCATGGCTCCGATCTATCCAGTTTCTTATATGTGGTATAAGTTATCTTGTCCACTGTGCTTGCCCGTCTATATTGTGTTTCCATCTGTCGCTCCATGTGTTCAGTATTTTTTCTCGGTTATACTCTCGCGATCTATCCGGACACGCCTTTCTCTGCATCCTCTCTTGTATTAGAAGATCTATAGGTATCATGCAACTAATTACTTCTGCCGCATCTGCTAATATAGTGTACCCTCGACATATTCGCAGCGCCAATCGCCTTTAAACTGCCCCTAACCTTTCCCTATTTTTCTTCACTTCAACGGACTTTTCCCAGACTTCGGAAGCATACAGAATTGTAGACGTCTGAATGGCGACCAACATTCTGCGCTTGGTTTCCCCCATAATGGACCAGTTCGGCATAAGCTTTAATAGCAGTATACATTGCCTCTCTGCCTTCGCCGCAACCGTGCGTATGTGCTGATTAAAATTACCTCCAGCCTGAAACGTTATTACAGGTATTTTACTGCGCTTTTAGCACAACGGCTTTGTCCTTTACTAGAATGTCCCAGCCTGACAATTTGCGACCTCCTACGAGTACAACACATTCTGTTTTGTGAGGGGCAATTTCCCATTTTCATTTTTTTTAAGATTCTGTTAGTTGCCATGGAATAAATATGACAACGGTTGTTGATGGCTTCCTAATACAACATGACAGTAATTTGAAATCACCTTTAACCAGCATATCACATAACCATTAAGCATGGTAGATATTTGCAAAATATATGTCACTGTTTCGTATCATAATAAATTATATTACTATCTTTATCGATTGCATACTAATAACAATTAATAAAAACCCCTCAAATGCGTCTAGACAATTTATTGAAATGAATATTTATCACTTGCAATTATATGTGATAAAACTAGTTTCCTAATATAATAATATAATATTAAAACGTGTAATCTAATCGTCTATTGTCAATGTGCCATGGTTAAATAAATCTCACCTTAAATAAAGTGTATGCCTTTTCGGCGAGTTCACTACTGAGAAATCTGAAGTATACCTACATACACATAGCCACTGGAAATAGAAAACTGAAGAAATAAAGTTATATATTATTATATTATAAAACATCACTGAATTTAGAATCCACGTACATAAACCTCTCAATTCTCAATGACTTTTTTCGACCTTTTGAAAAAAAGTCATGAACCAAAATTATCTTCCTAAAATTAAATTTTAATAATAGAAATATAGACTGATTTCCCAATAAAATTCATCTTAACAACAATATGTCAAAGATTGGATACGCCAAAATCTTCAGAACAATTTCAGCTCAAAACACGAACTTTAAGAACGGATATTTTAACTGATTGTCTCAAATGTTCAACAACAATGAATTATGCCATATTTTAACTATCTCGTCAAGTTTCCGTAGAAAACGCATTTTCTTATAATTTAGGCACAGATAACATAATCATTTAGGCCTCATTTATCAATATACCTAATACATTTTAGATTTTATATATTTTTTAACAAATGTAAAAAATGCAGAGGTGCTAAAACCGATAATATAGCTTATAACAATTTGTATACAAAAAGAAAAATACTTAAAATGTTTGTAATTATTTCCTCCCATTATTTAGTATGCCATTATTTCCTCCCAGATAGTAATTAATTACATACTTAATAGTTTTAGTAAATCAATTATTCTAAATAAATGTGGATTTGAATCAAAAATCAATATAATAATAAGTTATGAATGTGAACGTCCTACTTACTAGTATCTGTATTCTTTGCAAATTTGTTACACCTTTAAAAATAATCTAAAATTGCTAAAATGTAAATATTCCAGGGTATAAATGAGGTCTAAATTATAAAAAAATGCATTTTCTACGAAAACTTAAAGAGATTAATGAAAAAATAACTATTTTATTTTGTAGATTTTCTTGCAGTGGCGAAATACTCACATAGGATTTTTTTGGAAAGATAAATCCGTCACATAGATATAGACATTTTTTGTATCTAAATATGTGTGTAAAATGTAAACTATTTTAAATAAATCAAATTGGGAACAGTGTTGAGGAAATAACAGCTTTAAACTAGTTTTATTTAAATAAAAACATAGTTTAAAACCCTGAAACAATAATAAAAACAATTATTATTTGAATACACGTGTTCAATGTAAAGCTTCCATTACATACGCGCATATTAAACAATAAGTTTAGTTGAACAAAGCGCATCGTTCTAAATACGATCACGCGAGACACACGGGGATCATCCTCAAATCTAAATCAGTTGTCTATTCAAACAGGAGTTACAGTCAGTTTAAAGTACACGTGAAGTCAATTACACGTGTACCAAAATTACATCTGATTATGAGTTCAATAGACCTCCTGCAGGCTCCTGTTTGCGTCCGACTAGTTTAATATGCGTTTTTTTTTCTTTAATAATAGGCACGCTGCACAAATATTGTTACGAATATTTTTTGCAAGGCTCTACTTGTAATATTTTATTCCTGTTTACGCTGCATTTACTTTTTGTTTCAATATAGTAGTAAATGATTTATACTCAACGGCACCTTAAAATTTTCATGTATTTTAAAGTTTAATTTATTTTGTTCTAGTGGACCGATTTTGATGATTTTTTAAGCAATTTGTAGCTAAATTATTTGACTTTAGTATCTTTTTCTAAGCTAAAAGTGAAAATTTCCATCTGTGAATTATACGAGATAAAACAAAATGTTGATATTTTGGTGAAAGTTTGAAACACCCTGTGGAATATGTTAGGAAAGCAAGGAATTTAAAAATCATCTTCTCATCTAGGTTCGGCTTTTCTCGATAGTTTGTTTTTTGATTCATCTCAATAGCTTTATTTTTGTTGGAGATGTTTGCTTTTGAATAAGGCAATAACTATTTACAACAATTTTAGTATAGATTTTGGGTCCTCAACAACACACTTATAAAATAGAGTTTATTGTGTTTGAAATGTCACTGCCATTGAAAAGTCATATTGTTATTTATTGATGTTTACTCTATGTGTTTACTCTATTATATAGAAATGGTTTTAATTTCTGAAGTATCGGCTATTGTTGCTATAATTGATCATGGTAGAGGTCAACTTTTGGACTTAAAACCATATCTGCTAAAGTAACTGCCCAACAGTCAATAATAATCTATGATTTTTCAAAGACAGTGACATTACATAAATCCTAAACACTATTTTATAGTAAAAAATACGAAAAAATGTTAGCTGTAAAAGCGAATCTCCAAAAAATAAAGCTATTGAGATGAACCTAAAACAAACTATCGAGAAAAGATACACCTAGATGATAAAATGTTTTTATATTTCTTGCTTTGTTAACGTATGCCACAGAGCGTTTCAAACTTTCACCAAAATATCAACATTTTGTTTTTCCTCGTATAATTTACAGATGGCAACTTTCCTTTTTAATTTAATTTAGAATGAAGCACTATCCCGTATGACCTAATATATAGTTAAAAAAAACATTGTACTTTAAAGCAAAATAAAACTTGACCCGAAAAGTTATAAAGGGTGAGACAAAATTAATATTGAACATTGGTAACTTTTAAATGGAAGTTACTCTTTTATTTCAAATCCAACACCAAAAATATTATTCCAAAATTCAACTGAGAATTCATGTCTCTTCAACATACTATTAAGGTGGCCTCAACAAAAATTCAAAATGTGGTCAGACAAAAATTTTCCTAGATATTGTCATTTTTATAATAATTTGGTATCACTTGATCTTGTTATTTGATAAAATTCTCTGAGGTTACTTCAGCATAATTGTCAATTTAGTTGATCGTTAACAACTAGCAATCATTTTGTATCAGATGAAATAAATATAGGCCAAAGTTGCCGTAATATAATATATTTCTGTAATAGCATTGTCTGTCATTTTAACTCATATGTAAATTATATTTTCTATAATTTTTTCCAAATTTTCCTCGGTGAAACAATACTCGTTAACTACATAAATATATTTTAAAGATTACATTTCCATTTCAAGGTTTTTATCCTTATACCTAAATGTAAATAGGTGTTATCGTTTTTAATTCCTAATGAATAAGTGTCACTCGTAATTAAGTAAATTATGCATGACAACTGAAAAACTATGAACGTGATACCCAAGCTTGCTAACTTTACTTTTTTAAATAAAATTAACTGATAATGAAACCAACTATAGTCTATCCAGCAAAAAATATTACATTAAAAATGTTGGCATATAATTTTTGAATGTCGTCTTTCCAAATTTTCACTAAAGCTTGATTTTCATGCATCCGTTGTCCCACGACAACTTGATACGATATTAATTTTACACCGTCGGACCAACGTTTCAACGTATGATGCATGAAATTCAAGCTTAAGTCGTTGAAAAGGCTTTAACTACATAAATATATTTTAAAAAGATTGCATTTCAATTTCAAGACTTTTATACTTATACAACAGACTAACCTAAATATTAATTTGTACTTATACACAAATAGGTGTCATCAATTTCAATACCCCATGAATAGGTGTGTATAGTAGTCAAGTAAATTATGCATTAATAACTGAAAAACTATGAAGACATACATGTGCGGTGATACCCAAGCCTTCCAACTTCAGTTTTTTTTTAAATTAGCTGATAATGAAACTTCAGCTATAGTCTATCCAGCAAAAAAGTGACGTGTACAATAGTTGTCTGTCATTTTAATTCAAATGTACCATTGTTTTTCTGTCATTTTTTAGATCTCTTTTGTTAGAATCATATATTTTCTCACTTGGCAGTCTATACTTGCGATGCCTATAAAATAAAAAATGGGAACAATAATGTACATAAATTTCAACTTAACTTAATATTAAAAATGTCGGTTTTCTTAGTGGTATTTAATTTTAATTTCAATTTGTCATTATTTTTTTTTAATATATTTTTGAATAACGACTAATTTTTGTTTCTGACGACACGTGAGGAAATATACCACCTGAAACGTTAAGTATTTTTTGTCGGTTAGGCATATTTGTTTTATTAGTAAAAGTCCACTCACAATCTGGTTTCCGTTTGTAAAAATAACTTTTCTTATTTGTACATCTTTCTTACACTGACGAAAAACCTAGAATATTTCAAGACAGGTTTGACTATTTATAATATTTTTCTGCGCATTATTGCCAAATATCGGCAGATTAATAAATTAAAATTAAGATTAATAATATAATAAGATTAAGATTAATAAAACAAAGAAAATATAACAACAAAAAAATTATTCGAAAATAGTTACAAATTATTTTCTAAAGACCGTTGCCTCAAATAATAATTCTTAAACTACTTTAATCGTTTCTAAGTCTTAAACATCTCTTTACAATTTAAAATTTGCATGGTATTAGGTATGTATGGAATTTTTAAAACCAAGATTTATTGTCTAATTCTTCTTAATTTGGAATAAAAACAATAAAGGATGTTCCATTAAAAAAATGTGTGCGCTATGTGCGCATATTTGAAGTGAAAGTTCTTCTTACATCGGTCTGTTTGTCCGTCTGCCCGTCTGTCAGTCTGTCCGTCTGAGAATTCCATTCGGCTACCACTATCCACGTGCCGTGTTTGGTTCCAATCGATAATTAAGGAAAATCCTGATGATTTCGTCCATTTAGAGGCATCGGTTCGAACCGTCGAGGGTGTCATCCTGTTGCCCGTCCTCAATTATGCCGAAATTTACCCAAATTTTTCTTCAATATCAAATCCTAAGTCCCACCCTGATTAAAATGTAAACCAAACGTCGGCGTCGCGTCTTATCCAACTTTACGGCGGGACTATGTGCACCGTCGCTCACATAGCCTACCCACCAAATTTGGTCGCGATCGGACATCAACTTATGACGTTTCTTACATCAAAACTAACTGTCAAAACTAAAGTAACACGTATCGTACACGGTCAAATTGACCTTGGTCCAATCTATCCACATACCAAATTTTATTTAAATCGGACGATTTTTTTTTCGCATCTACATTCCGAGTTTCAGCCCCCTAGCTTACATACTAATTTTTTTGTAACTTATTTTAACACCCCTTCAATTAACGAAGCCATGTTTCATTATACTGAAATATTCAACCAACCCCTTTAAATATCTCGACAAAATAACCCTTTTAGCAATATTTCTTTTTTTTATAAATTTGAACGCAATTTAAATCTTTTATAGTTTGTTAATCTCTTGAAAGCTATTTAACGATGTCGCTTTTGCATCGTTTAATTACTATCTAAAGAGTACAGACGTTACAGGTACACGTGATTTCAGTATCACGTGTACTAAATTTGTATGGGACTCTAGTTTAATGCCCTCAATAATTCCATTGACTCCTATTTTTGTATCTGTGGTTTAAGAATAATGAATAATGAACTTGAAAATGAAGAGATTGATTTCCATTGTGTGAATGTTCAATAAAATTGTATTTTTTTTGTTCTCGTATTAACTTTTTTTGACACATATGTGACTTTTTTATTAGCGCCATTACATGACAATCTTTGTGTCTATGTAGTTTTGTACCTGTTTGTCCCTTAAGAAAAGACTTCGACTATAACTTGAGAATCAGTAATTATAAAAATCAAGAAAATATATTTGTAGCTAATCGTAGTTCAATTAATTGCACTGAAACCCAAAAATTTGAGGGACCATTATTAACTTTCTTAAATGCACACTTTTGTAACTTACTCTTCAATATCCTTTATAACAAAAAAATAAATTATGATACAAAAGTTACAGCACACCATTTTTTTTAGAAAATCAAGATTGTTTGGAATATCTGAAACATCGTCATGTAATAACCACTAAAAAAATCATGTATCCGCATATACACCGGTGGTCTAAGGAGCTAATAGCAAATACTTACCATTGGTAAAATGAATTTTGCCCCCAATGGGAATTATAAATAACTAGTTATTCTGTGCAACTAACCTACGCTACTTTGAATGTGGTAGACAATAATTCAGTATTAAAACTAAAATAATTTCGGACTTCCATTGTTTATTTTGCTTACACAACGTTTCGGTCAAAAGTATTACTGAGTTCACACTTGATAACGGTCAGTGATACTTCTGACCGAAACGTTGTGTAAGCGAAATGCATGTCAAATACTCGTCAGCGAGTAATGGCAGTAAGTAAGAGAATCAAAATTCAAAAAGAATCAATTTTTTCCGCTAAATATTAAATATCGAGAACTATGCATTTTGTAAATATTCCTCTGATTTTAAAAGTACAGAATTTTTATCCTACAAAATTTTAACCCTGCTTTTAGAAAAGTTTATTTCGAAAAAAGGACACGTGATATCTACGCCACGTTGATCCACGTTTGTTCCTCATAAGCCTCGCGCTCTATTTGCGTCCGATTACGCTAATTCTCGTAATATCCTTCATTTTTCTTTCTTTTCAATCCGTACAAGTCTTTCGAATATTTTCGGACGGTCGTCGGTCGTCTGGAGCGCAAATTGTCGAGCAATCAGAACCCCCATTGATGAAAACAGACCTCCGTTTGTATGGTGGGACACGTGGAGACCACTGGGGTGCGTTTAAATAGGACAGACTACATTCTGAAAAAGAATGTGAAGGTCTTAATAAGGGGGGTCAAAAAACATAATGTGCACCTTTTTATTTAAAAGTACAGAATCAACAATTAAAAAATTGTATGTGCATATTTAAAGTGAGACTTCTTACTAACAGTTATTATGTTGATTTGAAGGACATGTTTGAAAAAGTAACAAATTAAAAATTAATAAATAATTTGATTCAATTTCAACACTCTTTGCAGATGACACTTCAATACTATGGCAGGCCAAGGACATTGAGCATCTTAAGGGAATCATAAGCAAGGACTTATCCTTCATTAAAGAGTGGTTTAACTCAAATCACCTTTGTTTAAATTTATCCAAGACGCATGTTGTTGGGCTTAGGTGTGACATCGCAAATCTACATTTCGAGGGGGGTTTGCTTGCAGGAATTCCTGCGACTAGATTCCTAGGAATTATTATTGATAGAAATCTGCGATTTAAAGACCATATTCTGGCCTTAAGTGGCAAGTTGTCTTCTGGATGCTTTGCTGTTAGGGCAATTAGGGAAGAACTGGGTTCACAAGTGGCAAGGACGGTCTATTTTAGTTTGTTTGAGTCTCATCTACGGTATGGAATACCATTCTGGGGTGTGGCTAATCAGGGTCTACTAAACATTCTTTTTATTTTACAAAAAAAGGCCGTACGATTAGTAGTACAGACTACAGGGTCCTATACCCAATATTGTTACCCGCCAAACCCTGAATCTGCCCTTGCCACTTCCAAAGAGCACATTGGTCAAAAGATCTATAATATATGAGGGCCGAAAGATCTTTAATCATCTGCCGGTTGCTTTAAGATTGGTTAACTAAGGTTCCCGCAATCCTGCATTGCGGCAGCATGTCGCCGCACATCCCGCAAAAACGGATGGTGTTACATCTGCCATGCCATATCATGCAATATTCATACCGCAAAAGGGGACCCGCATTGCGGGACCTGCAAAAACGGACCGTGTAACGCCGCACTTATGCAAATTCCTTCAGAAGATTTATATAACCATATCACCGGCTCGTCTTCAGAGAGTGCAGTTTGGAGTCGATATTCTTTAGTTAATAAATATATGAATTTTACATATAAAATTAGAGCGATCTCCATTTTTTTTCATTTCTGGTCTTGGGTGCCGGTTTTCATGTGTACGAAGAGTACGGTCAACACGCTTAGTAAAATAAGATATACTGAATAAAGACAGAAGGCGAGTATTTTCCCAAGCGCATGGAAACTAGCGTCAGATTAAGTAGTTATGTAATAAATACTCCGTATTTTTGCTCACTCCGACTTACTAGATTGCCATAACGACTCACTCCTGTACATATAAACGCCGACCCAAAGGTTCGCTTGCCAGCGGGGTATAAATATTCTGAAGGAATTTGCATAAGTCGCTCAGTCAGTGCCTTCTAATAAAAGATCAGCCTACGGGCGGACTTTTGTTTACTTCATCAGCTGTACATACTTAGATATTGGGTTAGATTCCGTTTCATATTTTGTCGGTTGATTTTTGGTTTTAACGTGGTTTTAACTCTTTGATTTTTGGTATTATTTATTATTGTAGTGCAAAAAACTAATTATTTTGGTGTTGAAGTGACATAAACTACTACCAGATATATGGTCACTCTCGGTTTCGCATAAAAAATAGAAATTTTAAAAATTACACGTTGTGCAAGTGATTTAACCTAAAAGTGCCCATACATTTTTTACTTATCGTGATTTTTGTGTGTATTTTTTATGACTCTAACAATTCATCAATAAAGCTTAAGTGGAGTGTGTTATTGGTGCTATGCCTCATCTTTGTTGTGTTCCTGGTGGAAAGGATAGTTACTAAGGATAGTTATTATACTAGGCAGCCTAAAGTGTCCGGAAGAGCAAGAAAAGTGGGTACGAGTTATAAATCAAGAGAATTTTATTGAAAATATCTTTAATAAATTTAAAATAATATTCTCCCATGATGGTATTAATGAAAACTGGACAATTATGTTTATTTTATTCATATTGTGGAATCTCCACTCCAAGTGTTGCTGGTTCAGCTTCGATAGATTCAAACACGTAGGTAGGTATTATGATCTAGGGAAAAATAAAGAATATGTGTATTAGAGATCATGAAAAAGATTATTATTTTGAGTTCAAATTTTAAAAAGATTTTTGTAAAGACAAGACTGATACAGTTTAAAAGAAGAATGTGTTTTGTTTGATAATATATAATGTATGTTAAGCATAACATATATTTGTTCAGTAATTTTTAATGAATAGTATTGATTATTTATAATACCAAATTAATATCAAATATTTAAGTGATGGCTGAATACAATATGAATAAAATAACAATAAAATTGGTATATTTGCATAATACAAAATTAAGTTTTAAGAATAAAGGTGTTACTAAAAATACTAAGAAATTCATATTTCTTTGTTTTAATTGGTCTAATGTTATTTACATTTTACGTAAGAATTATACCGTATCATCGAAAAAATCGGCGTCTAGTTGGCTTGGAAATAAACATCGATGACATTCCCTAAATAACTGTACACATAAAATAATTAACTAGAATTTTACAATCTTGGAAAATTTGATATTCTTGAACCTTGATTCTAAATATTCTAAATTTTTTTGATTTTCTTGGAATTTAGGTTCGGGAAAAACGCTGATTGATTTTTCATTTGGTTTTCATTATTTTTATTTGGTTTAAAAAACGGTTCGGCTAACATTATAGCCTCCATCAGTGTTGTGTCATATGAAAAAAATAGTGTCGAATATAATCCAAAAATTGCATATAAAATATTCACACCACGCACATAATGTTTACTGCGTACTCCATAGTCAATGTAGATAATTTTAGTGTTAAGAATAATAATTTTAAAAATATGTGGTCATCTTTTGATAAGTTTATATTAGTTTATTAATTGCAGTAAACATTATGAGGTGTGAATTATATTGTATATGTAATTTTTGGATTATATTCGACACTATTTTTCTCATATGACACAACACTGTGAAGGCTATAGTTAGCCGAAACGTTTTTTTTTAAACCAAATAAAAATAATGAAACCCCAAATGAAAACTTAATCAGCGTTTTTCCCGAACCTAAAATCCCAAGAAAATCAAAATTTTAGAATAATTTAACATATAAAATGCCAGCGATCTTCATTTCATAGCCATCGCTGACGCTTTTTAGATAATATTGTATTATTTGTAAATATAATTTTTCGAACATTGATACTTGCAAAATATACATATAAATTTTGTGAATGCAAATAATAATACATCACTATTAGTAGATATTAAATGTTTTTTGTTAAATTAGATCGATTTTCAAACCCAAAAATTTAAAATATATTTACATTTTACCCATTATCTTATGTACCTATACATTATTTGTACATTGTAAAACATTTGCTGCATTTGTATGGTTCATAGTTTATTTGTCAAAGTATTTATTACTATAAATAGGTATATATGTTGTAGTTATTAACTGTATATTATGTATATTTCATTTAAACTATATCATTTTTAAAATACAAACCAAAAATCTGAGGAATAATTATGTTTTCCATGTATTCTACAACATATTTATTAATCCGTTATATCTAACTAGCGTGACGTCATAAATCTCGCCCGTAGGCTGATCTTTTAATAGAAGGCACTGGCTCAGTTATGCCTGCTCAAGCGTAGTGCGCAAGCCTGGATTTTGAATTATCGATCGGATAACTAGACCAATAAGAGACTAGACGCTAGCACCAGCTGTTCATTCGTACGGCTTCGTCCAACTTCGTGCGGCTTTCGTTTGCGCTCCCGTTCGACAATTGGCTAATTCTCAGAGTAAGGCTAATCGATATTCAGAATTTTGGAGTTGCGCTATTGCGCCAGTGTC
The DNA here is from genome assembly GCF_002938485.1 of Sitophilus oryzae. Taxonomy (NCBI): domain Eukaryota; kingdom Metazoa; phylum Arthropoda; class Insecta; order Coleoptera; family Curculionidae; genus Sitophilus; species Sitophilus oryzae. The sequence continues at coordinate 86,484 of NW_022146096.1, forward strand.
TGCCTACAGACGAACTTATGTGAAATATACATGGGCCAACTTGTCTCTAACTTGGCTTCAACTCCAACACTTTCCAAGTATAAACGATAATCTGTATATAGTCTGATATAGTTTATATGTATATGGTTTGAACTCGTAATGTGCAAGCGTGGATTTTGAAATATCGATCAGATAACTACACCAATAAGAGACTAGACACTAGCACCAGCTGTTCGTTCGTACGGCTATCGTTTGCGTGCGACGAATGGCTAATCGATTTTTGGAATTTTAGAGTTGCGCAGTACGCCAGTGCTTGCCTAACAGATGAATTTTTGTGAAATATACATGGGACCCGATGTACCTTGAGCTTCACTAGTGATTTTATAGTGTTTTTTTTTCTTTAAAACAGAAATGGGAAGAAAATTGTGCTTCTTGTGCGATAGGAAAAAGACTGCTGGATTAGCTTTTCACAAGTAGGTTTGTACAATATTGTAGAAAAATAAACGGCGTCAAAGACCGCTGGAAAATGACAATCGATCATAATTTTGGCGAAGTCAATCTCTAGACGTCATTTACTAAAAATTGACATAAAATTTGGCAAACATTAACACTTATAGAAAGGTTTATAAAGGACAGAACGTTTCCAGACTAAAAAAATGAAATCTATTTACAAAAAAAAATATTTTTTTCAGGAACTTACCATTTAAAAATCATTTTTACGCAATATAAAAATAATTACAACCTTCTTAAGGTCAACGGGCAGTAAGGGTCATTAAAAAATAAAGAAGAGTACGGTTCAAGCAAGTGATATCTAGAGCTTGGCCTCGGCAAAATTATCTTACCAAGCCGTCTGACGCTGTTTTTTTTGCATGGCTATACCGTAATTACCGTACGGTATTTTATTACTAGGTATAAGGTTACTATAAAAGAATTTTAGAAATATGTGATTTTATTTATATTTTATAAATTAAGAAATTATACCTATTAATGTCATTTTTGATTTAGGTTACTTTCCTTTCTTAAATACCTGTTTATAATATTAAATTGATTTGTTTGATACGGGGTGTTTCAAAAATTATGTGCCATCTCTCGTGGGGAGATTCTATTTATTTTTCATATCAACATAGGTCCGATTCCGATTCTGCTCTGTTTTGTAGCTACAGGGTGTTAAAGTCTTAATATTTTTTCGATTTATTACAATTTTCTCCCGAGTACTTTTCGAATTAAATTTTGAGCGTGAAAGTTACTATAAATGCAACATATTTTAGAGCTAAAAAAGTGTCGACATATTGACCAGGGACGTGCATATAGGTTATCACTGAAATATTTTTCTAAAAAAGTATGTGCGCCACTGACTTTTTTTTCTCTTGTTAGTGATATAGTGTAAGCAGTTTAATGTCGATTAAATGTTGTCTCGTGATATATTGTCGATTTCGGCCTTTTTTATGAGATAAACGCAATTTTATTAATTTGTGTTAATCCAAGTCTAAAAGCAACCTTAAAAATATTAATATCATTAACTTGCGAAAGTTTTAAATAACTACTGATTGATTCCTTATCAAAAAATATGAAAAAAAGTTCCTATAAACATGGGTATGGAAATGCATAGTTTTAGAGTTACAGGACGTTAATAATTTTTAAAATTAGTTTTTTTGTAATTATCTTAAATACCATTATTTTTCTATTTGAAATTACTGTAGGTTCGACTAATAGTAATCATAAATAATAGTAATAATACTTAATAATAAATTAACTAAAATATATAATTTATTAATTTAATTTTAATTTTATTAATTGTTATTAATAAAATTGCATTTATCTCATCAAGGAGGCCAAATTCGAGAAAATGTCAAGAGATAACTTTTAATTGGCATTAAACGGCCTACACAATTTCAATAACAAAAGAAAAAAGTCAGTGGAGCACATGTTTTTTTTTTGAAAAATATTCCAGTGATAACCCATATGAACGCCCCTGGTGAATTTATCGACACTTTTTTAGCATTAAAATATGTAGCACTTATAGTAACTTGTTAGGGTAAGTAGACTTTTTATTCTGATTGTGTACCTTTTGGGGAGTAGTTTTAGGGGGGAAACTTGTAACACTGTGTTCGGCCAGCTTTAGCCCCAAATGGCCAAGACATCAGTTTTTCGCAAACATCTGCCAAAGTATGCAATTTACAAAAATTTTCTTGGAATAAAATGGAATAATGAAGCTTAGGTAATTACCTATAAAAATGGTCCTTATTATTTTTTAGGTAGAATTATACTAGTTTTTGAGATATTCCGCCTCGAAGATCCCTGAATTTTCTCTCCAAATCTTAACGGCTCCGGAGTTTCATAAGCTAATTATTGATTGATAGGATAAATTGTTTAATAACTCGGTTAAAATTTAATATTTTTAATGATTCAAAGTTCATTTAAAAGGTAGAATCAACAGCTATCACTTGGAACTTGTTTGATTTTTCTCATATTTTGTGATAATAAAAAAACCGGGCAAACAAAAATATTCACATTTTTACAAACTTGTTCATATTGTCACTAATCATAGCTTATTTGTCAATATTTTTTTAACGGTTGTTCCTAGAGTCTCTTTAGCCAGCTCAGAAAATTTGGAGTATTTGTTTAATCACATTTTAATAAAAAAAAAACAATTATTCGTGAGTGGCTTCTCCGCTTTTTGGGGATTTCCGGAAAGTGTCGTAAACAAAAGAAAATTGCATAATAATTTTGTAAGTAACAAACATCAATATGGCGGAGTTGGAAAAAAATAAAAGTTCAAAACTACCTGCAATCATTTTTGCAACTCTTTTCCCGGATATAATGGACTACCTTCACCATTTGGTCTGAAATAGCATAAGAACAGCAAAATCGGAAAATCCCCTGGATCAGATCAAGTCCATATAGAAATCAAAAAACTTTTAGAAGAAGAGCACCACATAAAATTGTGTATGACAATGCTTGTGATATCTGGCACCCGCACAAAAAACCTTGACAAATAAGCTATTATAAGTGAAAATATGAAGTTGAATAAGTTGTTGATTCTACCCTATTCTACCTTTTAAATGAATTTTGAATCATCAAAAATGATACGCTGATGAAATCTATCTCCGAGAAAATTCAGGGATCTTCGAGGCCCCGGAATATCTCAAAAACTACTAATTCTACGACAAAAATGATAGGGACCATTTTTATAGGTAATTACATCACCTAAACATCATTTTACTTTTCATTCAAATTAATTTTTCGGCCATTTGGGTGTTATGGCCGAGCACGGTGTTACAATTTTTTTCCCTAAAACTACTCCCCAAAAGGTACACAATCCGCCTGAAAAATCCCGGTGATAGGTCCCGGTGGACGAATTGGGCCTATAATTTTTCGTGTATCTAAATGTGCATATGCGTAAAATTTTATTTTTTTGATTATTTTAAAATGTGGGGTATTAAAATATTTCTTTGATATAGGTATACCTTCTTTTTAAGCTAGTTTTAAATGATTTTTTTTTATTTAGTAAATATACACAGCAGTTCATTAGCTGCCCATACACGGAAAGACACCCAGGATACAACAATAAAAAAGGGCTTCTCACAAAACTATGGTATTTTGGAGAAAGACCAGGCCTCGAGGCGTATGGACAGCTATTGATTGTTGTATATTTGGCAGATTATTTTATTATGTAATAATTTGTTAAAATACCTAAATTGTTGTTACCTTATTATTGACCTATTAGGTAGATATAAATATAAAATTTTAGGCTTCCAAAGGATCCACGTACACGTATTGCTTGGTTGCAATTCTGTAAAATAGATTTTAATGTTAAAATGGAGAGTAAGGATTTATCAAATTTCCAAATATGCTCTGGACATTTTAAACCAAGTGATTACATTGAGCCTAGGGCATTCGAGCTTGGAAATAGATTGGCTTTGAAGCGTGGTAGTGTACCCTCGATTTTCGCAGTTCACGATCGTTCATCAAAATCAAAAAATAGCTCAGGTTAGAATAAATTTGACTTCCATAATTACTGTTTTTTTTTTATTTGAAACTAATTTAAATCTAATTAGTTTAAAAGTTTCAGTGTAAACTAATAAAGATTTGAAGAATGTTTTCAATTTTAGTAGTTCAATATTTGCTTCAGACTACATTTCTAATATTGTCATAACAATGTAACGAAATTCTTGTAATGAAACTATAACAGAATTATTAATTTTTAAATAGCTCTAATTAAAAAATCGGAAGGTGTAGGTATAGGAACATAATGTATCGTTGAAAATCAATTTTATTAATCCTTTCATTTTTTATAAAATATACATAGTATAGAATTTAAAATAACAAAGTTTTGGGCAATTTTATAACAAACAGAAATATTTTTTTTTGTTGCTGTTAGACATTAGACAGATCGAATAACCCAAATTTCAATTTTTAAAATGTTCCTTTCATAATTTTACCAATTTTTATTCAAGATCATGTTTTGCCAATTTTACACATACTTTATTTTTTACCTCGAATACTATAAGAGATAGGTGTAGGTTGGTATAACAGAAAAATTATGACATATGATAGTAGTTTCCAAAAATGTAATAATATTATTGGTGTTCCATTTAAAATTACAAAGATGCTATCACTTTTCAAATGATCTGGCAACACTGTAACGCTGATAATATATTTATTTGAAAAATGCAAATTTTCAAAAAAATCCCATCACCGGTTCTCCATAAACGTCTAACAGCGCTTTCAGATGGAGTGGACCGTCCGGGTCCACGCGGGCCGTCCGTCGTGTTTTTTCAAGATAGCCGTCGAACAAAATAATCCGGACGGAGCATACGCGACCCATGTGAAATTGTTCATATAAAGCCATGGTACGTGGTCGAAGTCGCGGACGGTCCATCTGAAAGCGGACTAATCCGCTCCATCTGAAAGCGCTGTAAAGTTTTGTGTCCTGGCTGGTTAAAAGATGCCCAAATCGTACCATCATCGCCGTGAATTACCCTATATATTGTATTTTTTCAGTTACATAATTAAAATAAAATTATTAAGAATTTTTGAGTTATTAATTAATTATTATCTGCTTTAATTATTATCGAGTTAAGATCGTCGCAAAGCAGTAGTTATTAACAGACTCATATTAGGACATTATAGGTTTTCTCATCAATTTTTGCTTAAGGGTCAACCACCGCCTCTATGTGATAAATGTAGTAATCCTTTAACTGTCAAACATGTCCTTAAGGAATGTAGTCAGTTAATTAACCTAAGAGAAGTCTACAGAGTCTTTCGTCAGACATGTCAGTTATTTTTTCTACAAGTGAGCAACCAAAACTTTTTGATTTTCTGGAAAGATCGGGATATATGTATATCTAAAATATAGGTATCTAAAAAACTACATTTTGGTTTAAAAGCAACCAATTACTAATTCAATTGTACATATTTTTACGCTTTATTGTTTTATTCTATGTTGTCTGTACCATTTACTTTTTATTTATACAAAATCAATGTCTGTACTGTTAACATATACAATCTGTCTATAAACATGTTGTTTAGTAAAATCTCAAATTTTGTACCGAACTAAAATAGCGGGTGGTACGCCGCTAAATAGCCTTTGATGCTGATGCGGCTTGAAAGCTAAATTTCTTCTTCTTCTTCTTTAGTTAATAATAAAAGTAAGAAAGATCCAGAAAAGATCTAGTGGTTCATAAAATTTAAGCAACAAATTATTTCTTTTTAATTCTCAAAATAAAATAACTCGGTTATTTTCGACTTATTTGCAGAACGTAAAGAGAAAATATGTTTCTTTTATAGAGATCTACCAGCCCTGAAAATATTTGCACTTATTTAAGACTCATCCTGTATACAGAGTGGCGCACCTCATTCGCCTCGGTTGATTATACGAAAACGGAAAAATGTAGAAATCAACTATTTTATGGGTATATGTAGGAAGGCAATGGAAGGCAATGTGCATAATTTAAAATTATTTTGAAATGTACAGGGAGTGTCAGCACTAAGATCTATACCAAAGTTATATTTTTTCTTATGGAACACGTGGTATTTTATTTCATTTTTGGATTCTTGAACATAAAATAAGGCATTTATTATAAGGGTTTAATATGTTTAAAAGCTTTGGTTGGCTAGGCCGTACCATACACGATACCGCATAAACAACATACGATGTCGTCACGTCACGTCAAAGGGCGGAGCGTAAAACTTTTCCAAACGCGAGTGCAAGACCCTAATTTATAATTTTAATTCTTCCATTTTCTCCGAGCAAATAGAGCTTTCAGATATTTACTAGAATTCAACGTATGTTTTAAAGAGATTTTCCTATAATTTGATAAAAGTAAAGTCTATTTTCAATTATATCTAATAATTTTAAGCAGTTTGAGGTTATACCCGTTGTTGTTTTTTTTTACATATCAAGAATAATGTGTGATTTTTATTGTATTTCTAGTTTCAAAAGTAACCAAGATGTGTTTTGCTCCTAACTGTAAACATTATAGCGAGAGACAAAAATGCAATTTTTTTATGTTTCCTGCAGACCCAGCGGAAAGAAGGAATTGGATTAATCTCTTAAGGTATTAGTTACAAATTAATATTGTATTATTGGGATGTTTTACTGTTCAAAATTTACAATAACTTTAAGCAGGTAACCCATTATGAACGCCCGGCCCGGCACAGAACAACACCGGTCAAATTCATAGGAAACATTATGCATAGTACACTAACCGGCACGTTATTTTTTTGTAATTATTTACGCACGTGCAAATGAATTCATTATTACTTATTTTATTTGACTGTATGAACACTCACGAAGTCTAGTCTGTCTGAAAGGAAGAGGTAAATTTATATTAAATTTTCCTAAATTTCACGCCAGACAGTCCATGTCCATTATAAGGAGTATCCGTTATTTAGAGGTGTACATATTGTAGTAGTGAAATTCAAGAAGTTCACTTCATTCACTCTGTTCTTTCAATTTGTGTATCTCTAGAATGGTGGAGAAACTCACCAGGGAAGAGACAGCCGAAAAAGTTCATATAATAGAACATTCGCCAAAGTTTACGGTAGACCTGATAAGCAAGGACAGAAAGACAGTCAAAGCTGTAGTGGGTCTACTAACAGGGCGTTGTAAGCTAAATAGGCACCTAAAGATAACGGGGTTGGCAGACGAAGCCATGTGCAGGTTCTGCCAATCTGATAACACTGAGCGGAGCGTTCGCGACGGACCGTCCGCGACTTCGAGCAAGTACCACGAGAATATATTTATATTTATATGAACAAGTAGCATGAGAATATATTTATATTTATATGAACGATTTCACATGGGTCGCGTATGCTCCGTCTGGATGAGCTATATTGAAAAAACATCCGCGCGGACGCTCCGCGCGTACGGTCTGCTCCATCTGAAAGCGCTGTAATTGAATAGCTAACCAAAATCCCAGCCTTTGGCCGTTCAGTCCGCCGGACTTAGCGCCTGTGGATTTTTATCTTTGCAGAAGAATAAAGGTTCTTATTTTTAAATTGCCCGTATCTAGACAAGAATTAGAAGTACTTACCGGTTATGCGAAGGTATCTTTCACATCTACTATAGAAAAGACTTCTAAAGACTAAAAGTCCCTTTAGAAGCGTCCAATTTGACCCGCCCTGTACATTCCAGGATAAAATATACTTTTTTTTATAAGCTAAGAAAATATTTTAATATCAAAGTAATGCATACATATTATAGAAAAACAAATTATTTTAACATAATTTGTTACTATTATATTATACCATACTAGTGATAAGCCAATGGAAAACCAAGACCCCCATGGTTTTGGTCTGGCAGGATCCAGCATTGGTTGTGGTACTTATTCTGTAAGGGTCTGAAAGAGAGCACGTATAGACATGGGTTTGTTTGCACATTTTTGATAGATTTCTAAGACAATTTCTACATAGAAGATCTTTAAAAAAATGTTTTTAAAGTATTTTAGAGCAAATGAAACTCTAAAGAAATAAATAATATTTGTATGTATTGTATCTGTCTTTCTATGTGCCAATAAAAAAGTTTTTGTGGTTTATTGTTCATGGCTACTAAAATCACCTATTCGCCGGCAATCGTTTCAGAGGAAACTTCTTAAATATTTGTTTTATTTAATAAATTAAAATTAATGGGATGTAATAAAATATTAGTATGTAATAAAAGTCTCTGCTTGCACTGGTTTGTCTTGCTATTAGTCCTGTAGATCGAACACTAGTCTTGACCAAGACCAGTCTTGCTCTTTATTAATTATTACACTCATCATTCTTACATACTACGTATTTATTTTTATTTTACAGAAGAAAAGATCGTGATCCATCAAGGTATTCTAGAGTTTGTAGCTGCCACTTCAAAGATAGTTCTAGACAAAATTGGCCCACAATTTTTGAGCATAACAGGTAAAGGTCTATATTAACTTTTACTTCTACTGAGGGAAAGTACCGCATGATTAAAAAAATGGCATCAAAGACGGCTGGGTAGTGACAATCTGTGATTTTGGCCTGGTCAATCTCTAGACGTCATTTACTAAAAATTGACATAAACTTTTTTTTTAATTTTACGTTGAGCATATGTTTGTTCAGATCACTGCAAAAATATGATCTATTAGAGAAACCGTCAAGGAAAATTCGTCTCAAGAAGATGATGTTCCATTTTTGAGTGACGAATTTAGAATTAAATTTTATTTTAAAATTAATAGGTGTCTCTACTACTGCTTTTTTAGACGACGACATAGTTTCAGTTCAATGATCAAATCTGAAATAGATGAATCTTCATTCAATTTGACAGTTCCAGAACTTATTGAGCTCTCATATGTATAAATAAACACAATGGATAATTCTGCAATTTATTTTACCGGTACAGGTAAAAATAGACCTGGGAACTTTTGATCACATTTATATTAGAGAAAATAACCATAAAAATTTACAATTGTTTTAATATTTTACTTATTTTCTAGTAATGAAGTCCAGCTGTACATTAACTCATTCTAAAACATCAATTAGGTTGTTTCCAGTGGCGTCGCCAGATATTTTTTTCAGGGTGGGCCAGCACTGGGACCAGGTTTTATTCGGGTGGGCCAGATAATTTACCATATCATAGTTGTTGATTATATTTTCTGGACATTGCGCGGGTGGGCCGTTAGTGGGCCCAAGCTAATCAAGGGTGGCCCACGGCCCACCCTGCCCCCCTCGGGCGATGCCACTGGTTGTTTCATTTACATTGAGTCAAAACTCTATTTCCAGTGTAGTTAAATTAGAACAGGTACAAGGTATGCAGACATTGATTTTTTACCTGTTTTGCAGTTTTTTTATATTTACTTCAAAACAAGCACTAGAGTAGATTTTTAATAATATCTGTTAAAATACTTATAACTATATTAAGTTATTATACGAGCCTAAGCTTACACTTCTTTTATTTCAAACATAAGTTTATGAAGTGGTATGATGATGGCTAAACGAAATGTTATATAAAATAGGTCTTTAAGATTAAAACCTCCATATTGTTTTTCGCAGAAAACATCCAAAATTCAAGTCCTAATTATTCATTTCGGTCATTTTATTTTTTTAACTGTCAAGATCAAAGTCCGCTTGATACTGAAACTTTTGGGTACTTTATATTAGAGAAATTAACAATTTACTTATTTATTTTCTAGTGATGCAGTTATTCAGACAAGCAGTTCATTAACGGACTCCAAAATATCAACTAGTGTGTTTGATTTAGGGCCTGTAAGTCAAGATCCTCTTTCCAGTGTCGTTAAATTAGAACAGGAGGAAGAAATACATACAAGGTATTTTTATAAGTACTTTTGCATAATAAGCATTTTTTGCAATAAAAATAACTAATATTTTTAAAATTTTAATAACTATTGCAAAATAGTTACAAGGCTAAGTTTAAACTTATTTTCTTGGAAGTACAATGTGATCAAAAAGTTTTCTAATCAAGTGTGCTGTGTGCTTCGTAGCATGACAAATAATAAATTACTATGGAAAATTATGTTACAAATTAACTGTTAATATTAATGTCCACTTTATCTTAATAGTTTTTGATAATACTGTCTATACTCCATATCAGGGAAAATAGGCTTTAGCCTGGTGTATCATAGAGGTATGGAGAAACATCTTTTATTGAACTGTATTTTAAAAACTAGTCCCAAAATGAGAAAAATAAGGGTTCACTAAATGACCACAGTAGCGTTAACAAGCAATAAAGGATTGAACTAAACTTAACAGTTATAAATAATGTGAAGTTAGTCAAAAAGCGCATTCAGAAATCACATATTTATCATCTCTTTTTAATTATTTTACTTTTTTTAAAAATTTTTAGCGCTTTTTTCAAATGTAAAACTTTTTCTACAGCAACGCCATCTTAAGTCTTCCCTCTTTGATCACCACTTTTGGATAGACGAAAGATATTTCTCCTTACCTCTACCCTTCATGTGCCGGTGTTTGCGGTTGCAGTAAAAACGCATGCGTTTTAACGGCACCGGTACCAATCTTATACATCAACCTATCATGTCATACTGTGTTGCATTATGCGTTTTTGCGGCTGCAATAAAAAGAGTTACGCATATACATATCAAATACTTATAATTTTTTACTTTATAAATATATGCAGTTAACATAAGGATATTCGTGTCGGCGCTACATTTCAGTGCTGCCGTCAAACCGATGAGCCGCATGAAATTGTGGGAGGGTTGGTGATGCGGAAAAAAAGCATTTACGTTTCATATAAGCTTTTTATTCAAAGATATAAAGTAATGTCCGATTAACACAGATGTATCAGAAGTGCCACATCTGAAAGTTCATCTGTGGTAATGTGTTGTCGTCATCCCTGGTCCCTGCATTTTTACTGCAGCCGTAAAACGCACTGTGTAACATCGGGCTTAAAAAATACAGTCTGACAAATGGATCTGAAACAATGGGGCAACGGTAAGAGGAACACAGTTTTCGAAAAACATGGCCGATTTTATTCATAGAATATTCAGGGGGTGTTTTATAAAAATTTATCAAGAATTTCTGTAATATTTTCCAGTAAACTTTATAATATTATTATGCTTTAAATGCATCTACATATTGTTAGGTGAATTTGTTAGAGTATATTTTCAATATCTTGTTACTATCTATTAAGTTATTATAGATAGTAGTTATAAGGTATACAGTCAGAAAAAGTATATTGTTAGATTGGACACTCAAACTGAAGGTCGAGATGTTTCTTCAACTTCTCGCCGAAGCGCTAATGACGCTAGCGCGGGCTTCCCAAATTAATTAACAATTTTACATTTAGTAGCTATAATTAAATTATTTAATTTTACATACACTGACATAATCTCCAGTCTTAGAACAATTTTTCAAATATTAATGGCGACTGGGAACATAAAGAAAATTAATTAACAGCGATATAATATTTATTTGTTTATGAGCCTTACATCCCTTATTACTCCTTCATGAACAATTGGGCACACAACAATAACTAGTAAATAACGGCTATAGCGTGGAATTATTAGTTTTTTACCCCAATACTATAATACACAAATACATATAATTCTAAAAATAGGCTTTATGAATATAATTATTACACTTGATTTTTTTTAACTACCAAGATCATAGTCTAACCATGAAACTTTTATGTACTTTATATTAAGCGACCCACAAATTATCAAACAAATTGCGCAACAAAGCGATGCCCAACGTTGCGTTGCACAACTTTTGTGTACAAAGTTGTGTATTGTTCGAGAAAAAAGCGACGTCGCTAAACAACTAAAATGTTGCACAGCGAAGCACAACACACACATACAATGCACAACGCGTTGCGCAAACAGTCCCGTTGCATAAAAGAATTCAAACATTTTGAAACTTTTCAAACAATTGCGCAATGCATCAAACAAGGCCATACATTAGCATCTCGTTGCGCAACAGCTTATGTTGCGCAATTTGTTTGATAATGTATGGGCCGCTTAAGAGAAATTTAACATAAAAATAAGTATTATTTTACAATTTACTTATTTATTTTCTAGTGATACATTTGCTCAGCCAAGCAGTTCACTAACGGACTCCATAATATCAACTAATGTGTTTGATTTAAATCCTATGAGTCAAAACCATTTTTCCAGTGTTGTTAAATTAGAACAGGAGGAAGAAATACCAACAAGGTATTTTTATATGTACTTTTATGCATAAGTATTTTTTTTTCATAAAAATAGCTAAGGTTTTTGGATTTTTAATAACTATCGCAAAATATTTACAAGGCTAAGTTTACACTTATTTCATGTAGTATTCATGTAGTGTTAGTATCATGTCTCATATAAAGTAATGTGTTGTCACCATTACTATTTTTACTGCAGTCGCGTAAAAACCCGCAGTGTAACATCGGGCTTAGAAATTAACAGTCTGACAAAATGGATCTGAAACAATGGGACAATGGTAAGGGAAACGCAGTTTTCGAAAAACATGACCGATTACATTCATAGAATATTCAGGGGTGTGTAGTGTTTTATGAAAATATATCAGGAATTTCTGTAATATTTTCCAGTATACTTTATAATATAATTTTACCTTAAACGTACCTCCATATTGATTTTTTTGCGAAAAACATCTGTAATTCAAATTCTAAAACTGGGCTTTATCGATAATTACACTTGATTTTTTTTTAACTGTCAGGATCAAAGTCCGCTTGATCATAACACTTTTATGTACTTTATTAAACATAAAAATTAAGTTTAATTTTACAATATACTTATTTATTTTCTAGTGATACATTTGCTCAGACAAGCACTTTATTAGCGGACTCTAAAACATCACCTACTGTGTTTGATTTAGATCCTTTAAATCAAAACCCCCTTTCCGGTGTGGTTAAATTAGAACAGGAGGAAGAAATACAAATAAGGTAACTTTATAAGTACTTTCATGCAATAAAGATTTAGATTATTTATTTTTTAGACCTGAATTTGCTCAATCCTGTGGTGCCTTAACCGACTCTAACAAATCGATTAGTTTGTTTGATTCGGACCCTATGAGTCAAATCTCTATTTCTAGTGTAGTTAAATTAGAAGAGGATCTAGAACAGGGACAAGAAATACAAACAATTACACGGTATTTTTTTCTGTTGGAATAAAAATATCTGATTATTATTATTAATTATTTTTTTCAATAATAATATCTGCGATAGTACTTATATATATACAGTGTGGTTCATTAAAGTATGCAACATATGGGATTTTTTTATTAAAGCCCTATCTAAATGGGAATACTGTCAAAAGTTAGTGAATGTGCGATAACCATATCAAAGGTACTTACAATGATTGCAAGTCAAACAACCTACAGGGTAGGCAAAAAACGTACGTAAGTTTCGCGGGTGTCCGGGTAAAAACGAATGAACGAGAAATTTTGTATAACTATTTTTCACATATTGAGCTTGAATTAGTGAATAATCTAGCATATGCAACATGCAATCAGTGAAATCGAAAAATGAACTTCCCAGAAGCACTGTCTTGGCTGCGTCAAGGCTACTCTCTACTGGGTGCCAGGCCACAGTGCCACACCACAATGTGGTGGGCAATCAAGAAGCAGACAGACTCGCCAAAGAGGGGACCATGGGAGAGGCCTTGGTAGATGACATATATACCACTTGTGACGATCAACACACTGAAGGAAGCTATAGGAACTACCATCAAGGCCAAGCAGCAAGAGACGTGGCAACACCGTGAGGACTGCGCTAGAGCTCGAAGACTATGGTCAGTTGTAGATAGCAAAAAGACAAAAGAACTTAGTACGCATAATTGTAGGTGGCATCACTGGAAACTGCCCCACGAGGGTAAACCTCGTGAGATGGAAGATTTCCAACGACGACTACTGCAATGCGGAGAGGAAGAAGAAACCATAGTGCACCTGCTGTACTACTGCCCGGCACTGGAATAACGACGCTTTAAAACTTTAGGGCATATATACGATCATACACGTTGCATACTTAGTGAACCACACTATATTTATAAGTATCTCAATAATTACAAGTCTATGCTTACACTTGTTTTATTTCAAATAGGTACCATATTATGGAAAATAAAAAACCGATTACCTTAAGCAGGGTCTCCACCAAAGCAACATAATGTCGACGACATTGTCATCAACTTTTGTTACTATTTTCATAAATATTTTCGAGAAATGTAGATAGTACCTACCAAAGAAATATTGTTGATCGACTTCATTTTTCGACTAAAGAGCGAAAGTTTATTTAGTGTTTATCAACATGTGGAACGACGAGGATGTAATTATAATCTCATCCGTATTCCTTATTATTTCGCGAAATGGAGCGTCGTCCAGCCAGACGGCAACGTCGTTTTTGGATACGTCCTAGCCTCCGGAAGAGAAATAGTGATAGTGACTTGCTCACTGATCTTTGTACAGATGACTTAAATCTGCTCCACAATGAAATAAGAAGTAGTTTCAAGAATTTTCTAAGAATGAGTTCAGCTGACTTTGAATCATTGCTCCAAATAATTGGTCCTAGGATTCGTAAAATGGACACAAATTATCGAGATGCAATTCCGATATTTTTCACCCTCTCCACTTCTAAACTAGTTGCAATATCATTCCAGGCATTATACTTTCTATTTCTGTTCTTATACCAAGTAGTATGCTTAGTGTCCCAAAGTTCAGGGTGGACATCTTGTTTTATCATTGCTCCACTCCATACCAAATTTATTTTTAGCAACAGAATAAAAAACAAACTTCTGGCCTTGTGAACTACACAAGTACAAATGGCGAAATAGACCCGATAAAGTTACTGATGGGAGTTGATTCGGTGGAGATGTCTTTCGACATGTTTGTAAACATTGTCGTCGACACGATTTTTCTTTGATGTACCGCTCCTCAAGCGAAACATGAAACAAAGTCGGCGACTTAAATCTGCGACATAAAATGTCGACGACTTTACTGAATTTTCAGCAACATTGTCGACAGCACTAGTCGGTGACACAGTCGCCGACAAATGTTGCTTTGGTGGAGACCCGGCTTTAGAAATGACGATCGATGACGGTCGCTAGTAAAACTTTAGATTTAAAATGGTCATCAATTCTCATTTCTAAGGTGACTTGATGTTAGTGTTTTTTTCGACTTTACAATAGAATATGATCAGTAATCAGTACATACAACTATTTTTATTATTATTTATTATATTTTTAGAGATACATCACCTTCTGCAATAGACATTAAGACTGAATGTGTATTCTTTATAGAAAACGATAAAATAATCCTAAACGAAACAATTGTAGAGCCTACGAAAAAAAAGAGGTATCTAGTAATTTCTTTAAATTATATTATTATCTTTTGGTTATAAAAATATGACTTAGGTGGCTTCTTTCTCATTGAGTCTTGTAAACATATTTAGGAGAGAATTGAGGCTGTAAGACGCAAATGAGTGTAAGTGCTTTTGATTTCAAGCATAATTTCAAGAAAAAAAGTTAAAGTGTTATAGAAAAGTCAATATGTACTATTTACTTTTTCTACCAACTAATAGATGTCGCTTGTGTTCATTTATTTATGATATATCTCTTTGCCACCAAATCAAATATTAATTACTTCAGGCCTGTGTCTACGCATATAACTCATTTTTTTTAAAGGTCACGGACACACCTTTGCATCTTACCGCCTCAATTAATTATTCGTTCACTCTTTGCTCCTCTCTACTACGTATTAATGCTAAACTTTATTGAAATTTTTGTCTTCAAAAATTAGTTTGACTTAATGAATGCAACTAATGTCTTTTACAAATGGTACCGTAAAATGGGGTGAATAGAAACATAGGGGTGAATAGAAACAACATTTCTGAAAAAAATCAAATCACGATTAAAAATATTCAAAGTAAAAAGAGTCGACATATCTAATTTTTCTATCATTGGTAATACACAACTTTGAATAAGAAGACTAAGGAAGGAGCATATTAAAAATCTTAGGTACACCGCGATGGGCCTCAAATATGGCCGACTTAAATTCCGGTTTATCAGTGTCGTTCTAATTTTATTTAAAAAATGTAAAACTATGATGTAGGGTAGACGTGGGGTAGACACAATAATTTGTTGTTTTATTTTACGTTGTGAATAAATGTTGGTAGTTATTAAAATTTTTATAAAAATATATAATTCTAATAAAAATAGATAAGTTATAATAAGTATTTATTAACACAAACATCCGATACGCTACTGAAGCAGGTAAGTCAAATTAACGTATCTAAATTCTTTGACAAGTAATAAATAAAAGCTAAAATGCAAGAAAAATATATAATTTAGTTAATTTAAGTGAATTTCATAAATGATCGGTTTACTACACGTATGTATATTATATAGTCACTTACTAGCGAAAAGTTGTTCCATTATTTCACTCAATTTTTGCCGAGATCTACGCACGCTAAACAACCAACTATTTTAGAGTCTTTTTCGATAAATCGCGATAGTGTCACTGTTAATTTATGTTCTGCCACAATTTCCATCTAGATTTACTACCTTTATACAACTATCAGTAGTAGAATAAATAATAAATAACATAAAATAAGCTCCGTAAAGACTGACAAATCCACAAAATTTCAAATCAAATTCAAATGTGTCAAATGAATCGTCAAACAGAACTGTCAAGGATCCCCACCCTAGAGAGCTTTTATGGTGCCTTTTCCGCCCACCATGCATGAATACATGGATAGCATTATGCTCCTTCCTTAGTCTTCTTATTCAAAGATACCATAAAAGATACTCAATAAAATGTAAAAACTATATTTTTATCTGTGGCAGCACTGTTTCTGTCAATCAGCTGATCAATAAATGTGAGATCGATTTATCACCTATTTTGTATGGCGCGAAAACTTTATAAATAAAATATTTATTTTTAAAGTAATACTTAAGCTGGTACATGTAAGTTGTTATATTATATGTTTTGCTAATTATTGTTAAACCTACTTAAATATGTAATAATTTACTGTTTCTAATCACCTTGTTGGAAATAGAATAGATAAAAACATTAACATCAATGTGTGTTTCTATTCTCCCGAACAGCAGGTGAATAGAAACACAAAAGTTATTTTTATTTAATATTTATATGCATATTTTTCAAAAATCAAATTATATGTATACGCAAAGAACAAACAAAGACCCATGTTTTAAAATATTCGGGAACATAATACCACATTTTTATCAACCGGTATATCGCTAATAGCCTACGAAACTGTTTCTATTCACCCCATTTTACGGTATGTCTTATAAAAGCATATTTTAAATTTAATTTTAGAAGAAAACTGATTAGGAAACATTATGTAGGAGACTTTACTAGAGATGGCTTACTGAAATCTAGAGGATATAAAAAGGCATTTCAAGCTGCTAGAGTTAAAATAGCAGAACAAAAACGACAAATGGAAAGATATAAGAAGCAAATTACAAGACTAAAATGTGAAGTTAAGGACTTGACTGCTTCACTTCGTCCTTCCTTAAAAACTGATGAAGCAAACATGGGGGTAAGTAAATAAATCTTATTTTTATTAAAAATTCATTTTTATGAAACTAATTAGTGTATTAATCATTTGCATAAAAAGACCGAGGAAGGAACATATCAACAAAATTAGCCCGACCGCGATGGGGGTTTAATATGGCCGAATTAAATTGCATAAACCGCAGTAGCATTTAAATTTTATTTAAAACGTGTTACAATATAAAGTATGATAGACTCAATAATTTGCTGGTTTCGTTTTATGTTGAGCCAATTACTTGTTAAAATTTTTAAAATATATATTTATAATAGAAATATATAATCTAATTATTTAATTACAAAAACTACAGATGTGGTACTGAAACATCAAACTAAAGTATTCTCATTATGTTTGACAAACGAAACTTCATAATTGACTTACTACTTATAACGAATATTGTTACGGGTAATACGCGAAATTAATTAATTCCCGAGTTATCCGGTTAAAACGCAACCTAGCCAAAAGCGATGGATAAACCCCGAATATTTTTTAGTTTCGCCCTTCAGTGCAAACCATAGACTTAAAATAAAATATAGACTGAGCATCTCATTCATAAATAGCTGGAACATGCGGTCAGACACTGTCTTGTTATTGTTGTGTTATTGTTTTAGGTTATAACGAGTGCGACACGAGCGATAGATAGGTTGTCTCTGTCGTAACGGTCGTTCCCTGACGACTGTGCCAAGAAACACAACACTGTCTTTCGTTTCTCAAGTACACCTGAACTCTCCCTATCATAGCCGGGTAATTTTTTTATTTTAATGAAGCTATAATTAAATTAAAAATATATCGTATTTAAACTTTTTTATATTTTATTAAGATTTAGGACAGGTTTTTTAAATAAAAGTTTAGAAAAAACAATTTAGAGTTCAAAAAGGATAAAAATAATAAAATACACGTTATAGAAAAAATTTTATAATCGAAATTAGGTAATTTTTGAAATTAATAATAAATTATTAATTTTAGTCAAACATTTACAACCCCTAATATTAATCAAAACAGGATCTATTCCACAGATATAATAGAATCGGCGACAGGGAGAGAAAAAAAAATATGATTGTTGTAATTTTTTTCTGGTTAAGTGATGTCTTATTATGTAAATTAGAGAAAACATAAATCTGTTCCATTAAAGCAAGGAAGGTGATAGGAAGTGGATAAAATAAAAACTACATTTATTTAACTCGGTACTGTCTTATTATCTTACTATCTATTATACCGGGTGCGTCTCAAAAGTGGCTCATCCCCATAATTTTTTTATATTTTCAAATAAAAAAACAAGATTTAGTATGTTAGTATATGAAATAAATTTGGATTGACGCATTCCATTGTTTTTGGTCACTTCCTGTTTCACCGGAAATAACTATAACTTTTAATTTTTAAACGGCACCCTCGGTATATTTCTACTTTATTCGATAGAAAATGACACTCTGAATAGAATGACATATCATATGTCAACTTTTGACATTTTCGCATATGGTTTAATTGTAATTGTAACACGCGGTTCATAACGACAATTTGACTCGAAATACCAAGTGTGTGGTATCATATATTCATAAAAAAATGCTTTTTCCAAATATGCTAATGAGTCACCCTTGTTCCATTTGAAAAAATTGACATATGTATGATTAAAAATACGATTTGTACATATTTTAACCGACTTAGACAAGACACGAAACCTATTAGACGATCAAAACTATTTTTCCAAGGCTCCTTGATTAAAACTTAGTGTTTTTAACAACACCATGGCACCCTGGATTGAAATTTAAAATACGATTTGTTTTTCAGCGACAATGTCAAAAGTTGACATATGATATGTCATTCTATTCAGAGTGTCATTTTTTATCGAATAAAGTAGCAATATACCGAGGTTGCCTTTAAAAATAAAAAGATGTAATCATTTCGGTGAAACAGGAAGAGACCAAAAACAACTGAATACATCAATAAATCCTAATTTATGTCATATACCTATAACATACAAATCTGTTTTTTTTATCTGAAAAAATAAAAAAGTTATAGGGGGTGAGCCACTTTTGAGACGACCCGGTATATTAAAAAATATTGTTTCATAATGTAATATCAATTTAAAATTCTTGTATGTTATTTTATATGCTCAAGATAATTTTAGAATAAACCATATTTTTAATAAAATCATTATTAATTATTAACAGGGTTATAATTATGACTTTGTTACAATGTAAGTAAGTAAATAATGTAATGAGAAAAAATTCAGATTTTACATTTTACTAAAATATTATCTAAATAAGCGCCTTTCTACAACAACGCCACTGGCTCCCAATGGGCAAATTGAGAGTTGTCTACCGGTCGAAAGTCGTTTCAAGACTTAAATGGATTATTTAAGTCAAATTTCTTGCAAATTTGGCACTGGCGAACCATATTTTATAGTTCTTGAACAGAAAAAGTCAATAAAATAAACACTTAAGGACTACAAACTAAGAAAATGCGTTAATACAGCCGGGGACATAGCGGCATCAAAGCTTTACCGCACACTTGCCACGCGTACTACAAGGTAATAAATGAATGAATAGGCTCCCTCGCCTCTAATCGGTGTTATCATATTGTAAAGAACTTATCCTTTTTAAACAGTATCCGACTTATAATTTAGTAGTATAAGGACTATTTAATACATCTATGGAATATTAAAACCTACTTTATTAAACTGTAGTATTAATATCTCAATATATGTGTATAACAAGAAAAAAAATATTGATAATATTAAAGACGTGACAACATAGGCTGGATGAGGAAGGCTCGGTCGACTGTACCCAGAAGTAAACATGTGTACAAAAAAGGTTGTTTGTCCGCGTTGAGATGTAAATAGTGTAGTCTATATTTTATTTTAAGTCTATGGTGCAAACAGATTAAAACGCGAATTACCCAAGAGCAACAAGAGAGAAAGAGAGAGAGAGAGAGAGAGAGAGAGAGAGAGAGAGAGAGAGATATTGTTGAAATGAAAATTGAGAGATTTTTAATAATCTTAAAAAATTAAAGTGTCACGTGATATCTTTTTTTTAATAGCAAATTAGTTTAAAAATAGCGCCACTAAAAATTAAGATTGACGTGTCCGAGCGTTTTCCAAAAAAAAACGGTTGAATTTTAAATGAATTTATCTGTTACTTTACGGACACACTGGATAATCTATTACTGCTGTAGTAAAATGAATAACTAATTGTGAAAAATTAAAGTTCCAACCCCAGATGCCACATTTTTCCTAAGCGCCTACTTGTGCGGTTTGATGTTTTGATGCAAAATTTGGCAATACCGCATAGAAGAAATGTATCAACCCAACTTTTATCTCTTTTTAATACATTTAATTTTTCATCAAGCTGTATACAATAGTGTACATCACTATCGGACACATTAAAATCCAGATCACGCTTTTACGGTGACCCGATCGGTATACATATAATTACTTACTAATGTAGAATGTAGAATTCTACACTATGTAGAAAGTCTACATTCTAGTACTAGTGAAAAGATATTCCATTATTTTTGCTGGGCAGCGATCGCATGCTGTACATACAGGGTGAGTCAACGATAGAGTAAAGTCCATTATCTCATTTGTTTCGAGGTTTACAAAAAAATATTAAATATAAAAGTTATAGGGACGGTTAAAATACACATTTTAAAATTATTACAGAATATACAGGGTGCTTCAAAAAAGTGTGGCGAATATAACATGTTTTTTTTAAAGGCAACACCCTATTTTTATATAATTTTTAGATTCTGCGTTAAATTTTATAACTTTTTTATATATAATGTTATATACCTAAAATTAATAGTTTTTGTAATATTTAAATTTGTTTAAACAAATGTTAGATTACAGTCTGATAAAAAATTGTCAGTGGTGCCATTGTTTCTGAAGTTGGAAAACTAAAATTTGGTAGGAGAATTTTATAGACATATAGAAAAAGACCTATGAAAAGATATTTTAGTTAGATGCTACAGGGTGTTCAAAATATATTTATGAATTTAAACTACTTAAAATTAAGAAATTTTAAATTTTTTAAACGGTATGCCCTATATATTATCATTTTTTCTGATAGATTTTACAAAACTCTTCAACTTTTATGAAGTATGTCATAGACCTATTTTTAATAGTTTGCGATTTATTCCAATTTTTTTTATTTTTACCCATATTTTTAATACAATTACGCTATAACATCATAGTTCCCATGACAAAAAGTAATAATTATCAAAATTTCATGTCTGTTAAGCAAGTTAAGAACAAAATTTGAGATTTAGTTTAGGTTCTTGTAATAAGTAGAAATGGTACAGATAATAGTTACAGATTTTCCTGAAATGAATTATACACTAACAAACCAAGAGAAACATATTTTTTGGTTCATTACTATATATTATATAGTACTTTGCTAAGTACTATAAGAATAGATGTAGATTATCATATTCAGTGTGTAATGGGACGGTTTCACGGCAGTAGTAATATTGGCTTTACGAAATGAATTATAAACTAGAATTACTATGAGAAAAAAAACTTTACTATATGTCGAAGAAAATTCCTATATCAGTAGTCTTCAACAAATAGGTAATCTAGTACTCTGTCTAGTATTACTCTAATATGTGGCTATTCGCCCCGACGGAAAATCCAAGTGTCAACTTTCATAATATAGAAATACACCAAGAAATTCAGGACTGCGATTTTAGTTTATTTAAGTAAAGTGAATTAATCTTAACTAATACCAGCAATTGTAACTAATTATTAAGCTACTTGTTAAGGATAAGTAATAAATAGTTTTGTTTTGTCATGGTAACTATGATTTTATAGCGTAAATATATTAAAAAATATGGGTAAAAATAGAAAAAATTGAAATAAATCGCAAACTATTAAAAATAGGTATATGACATACTTAATAAAAGTTGGAGAGTTTTGTAAAATCTAATAGAAAAAATGGTAATATATAGGGGGTACCATTTAAAAAATTTGAGATTTTTTAATTTTAAATAGTTGAAATTCATAAATATATTTTGAACACCCTGTATCATTTAACTAAAATATCTTTAAATATATCTTTTTTTTCATCACTGTAAAACTCTCCTACCAAATTTTGGTTCTCCAACTTCAGAAACCATGGCAGCACTGACAATTTTTTACCACACTGCAATTTAACATTTATTTAAACAATTTGAAATATTACAAAAACGAGTAATTTTAGGTATGTAACATTATATATAAAAAAGTTATGGACTTTTACGCAGAATCTAAAAATAAAATAAAAAATAGGGTGTTGCATTTAAAAAAACATATGTTTTACTCGCCAGACTTTTTTGAAGCACCTTGTATACTCTATAATAATTTTAAAATTTGTATCTTAACCTTCCCTATAACTTTTATATTTAATTTTTTTTTTGTAAACCTCGAAATAAATGAGATAATGGACTTTACTCTATCGTTGACTCCCCCGTACAAGCAAATATTTTTAAAGCCTTTGTTGTTCTAAGATTCGGAATATTGTATCTTGAATTCAAGTCCTGACACTATGTCTTTCCAAATTTGTACACAGTACATTTTGCACAAAACCACAGTTATAATATACACAAGAAATTAAGGAAAATAAATTCAAAACATCCAAACAAATCTTAGTCCAGCAAATGAAGGTTGAAACAATGGCTTAATTTGTCGACAAGATCTTTTCAGGATTGTGTACCTTTTGGGGAGTAGATTGGGGGAAACATTTACCCCCCAACCGAAGACTACTTCCCAAAAGGTACAGAAACCGCCTAAAAAGTCAATTTCGACCAATTACGCCGAGACTTGAGTCTTTTCCTGTCGTTATTTACTGGACTATCTGTCAAAGTTCAAATGTGTCAAGTAAACTGGTAAAATAAGCATTTATGATCTTGATTCCGTCACTAATGCATAAACAAATAAAAATGGTATTACACCTCTTCTTTAGACTTTTTATTCAATAGTTTTGACAGACATTTTAAAAAATAATAAAATCTTATAAATTAACGTTTTTATGTCATTTTTAGCCTGTATGTCCTGCTTCGTCAAGAGATCTTATAGATATATTAATAAAAGGTTGTAAAAACGAAAAGTTTACTCCTGGAGAAAGAGAATTTGCTCTAACCCTTCACTTTTATTCTCCTCGCGCCTATAATTATGTTCGACAGCAATATAACAAAGCATTACCTGATACAACAACTATTACAAAATGGTATCAAGAGTCTATTAATCATAGTGAAAAGTCTGTGATGCCTTGAATTATTTCTGATATAGGTGTGTCTAAAGAATGAAAGATTTGTAAATTATTAATTTATTTTTAAATTTCAGAAATAAATATTCTAATTACAAGTTCGAAAAAGCAACAGTGCACTGTCATTAGAAACTGAAAAAGACTTCTTTGGGTGCTGATTTCCATGTGTGCGAGAAGACCAAGAATATCGCCAAATGTATGAAATAAACGGTCGCATTATGGAGATATGTAATAAATATCGTTACATTTTGCACTCTCCGACTTGGAGAGATTTATCTCTAGACATCTATAAACATATGGTGTTCCAAAAAACATGTGCTATCTCTCGTGGGGAGATCCTCACGTAAAAATAAGGTTTATTTTTTATATTAACATAGGTACGATTCTGCTTTGTTGGGTAGCTACAGGGAGTTAAAATTTAATATTTTTTTTCATATGATTATAATTTTCTCCCAAGTACTTTTAGCGATTCGAATTAAATTTTGAGAGTAAAAGTTATTATAAGTGCGACATATTTTAAAATAAATATTCTCTACGTGGTTTGACTGCTGTATACAGGGTGACTCAGTCTTCCGAAAAAAAGCGTTAACCTTTTTCGCCAATCTACAAATTATTTTTAAAATGTGCGGACAGGCTCTATTTATGAAGTAACTTTGTATATGCGCTATATTTGCACTCATATTTTGTAGATGGAGAGAAGATCTCAAATAGAAAACTTCATATAGAAGTTTTTCGGACCAGTCTGTGCCACCCTGTATATATATAATATATATAAGGCGTCGCGTCGACGCACGACAAGATATTTACATTTCAGTTGTAAATTCGTAAACATTAATAACTCCTAGAAGATTAATTATCATGTTTTGTTAAGTTATTTTTTTTTTTGTTCATATTTAATCTTAGTTTCATTTGTTTAATAAATAAGTTTGTGTGATGAATTTGTTTAATTGAAGAACCTCTAACTCTGTATCTAAATGCTCATTTACATTTGTCACTTTGGATGTACAACTTGGATGAATCATCCAAAGCGATAAGTATAAATTGCCTTTCATCACTGTTTCATCCAAAGTGTACACTTAAATTGAACGATGAAACAAGTTGACGATCTTCCTACTTTTGTTGAAAGAAGCGTTCAATGAACCGTTGATTCATCCAGTGAACGGCAAGTGAAAAATGTAAACAGGCGACGCCGACCCGTGCGGCCATCCTCGATATAGAAAGCACTGGGAGAGGTGGCAGCCTGCAGAAGATGAAACAGTGAACTGGATGAATATATGTAAACATATGATGTAAACAAGGATGTTCAATTTGGATGAATTCAATCTGAGTGATTCATTTTGGTTGTACATCCAAAGTGACACAGTGTAAACCCTGCTTAAACTTTACGTTTTTTTAAGCGTCCGTATACGTTGATACGATGGTTCGACGGTGCTCTGATTGGTCATAGCGTTTTCGCTCCACTATCGGTAAATATTTTACTTCAACCCGTCAACGGACCCGTTCATACCATGATACAAAGAATACAAGGTATGATATTGCGCAGGTTGGTTACTACGTCACAGGTGATAAACGGCACCATTGGTCGGCAAGCTCCGCGCGCCAATTTCAAATTGTCAAACAGATGACACAATAAACGCGAAAATAATTTTTCAAATGTCAAGGTCGATAATTTGACATAACTTTTGGGGTTATGTCCTGATTCTTCCCTATTTTAGGTCTTTTTTTTATTAGTGGCAATTGAACAATATGGATATTTTTCTGTATGGCGTATGACGTCACAGGTGATATGCGCAAACTTAACGGAATTGGAGCCGCTATCGATCATACCTTGTTTTCTTTGTACCATGCGTTCATACGATAACGGACGTTTTGACACTTTTTTGACAAATTTAATCTAACCTTAATAAAAATATAAGTAAAATAGCAAAATCGTTATGGAAACGAAAATATAAAATGACACCAACGTATATCCGATAAACGGAGGCATGAAAATGCAATAAATTTAAAAACTGCGTTATTTTCTAACCAATCAGTCTTTAAATTCTACCAATAAAATTAATATCGTATCAACGTATCGTCGGACAACGGATGCATGAAAATCAAGCTTTATTTTACAATTTAAAAAAGGAACTATAGGTCAAAAACAAAGCTGTGAACGTATCTTTTAAATCAAATAGTAGACAAGGCGAACAAAAAAGTTTATTGATTGCCTTTTACAACCACATAACCGGTGGTCGCTTTTATAATCATTTTCACTGAAATGACGAATACACGATTTTAATTTAGTAATAATATTCAAAATATGCTTTGGAATTCCCCTTTCAATAGTTTTTAATTTTTCTGAATACACCATAGAACTGAAGGATGATTGCAAAATTATTTCTATTTTACAGCCACACTCAGAATCGGTCATTACGACGATATTTTTTATTTTATACACACATTAAATAATCGAAATTGAATTTAATTATTTGAATAAATTTACTGAGAATTTTAATTTATTATAGATCTGTGACATTTTTAAATAAAAACGTATTATAATACAATATTTTGAAGGGATGCGACGCATCACCCGCATCAATGGAAGCTTCGCAACTGTTTTTAAGAAATTTCTAAACAGTTGATCCAAAATATAAAATGAATGTTAAAAAAGCAGACTCTGAAGATAACTGTACTTATATAGGTACTTTCCTCTATTATTAATTACCATTGAATAAAAGTAGTTTGGCGTTCAAGGAATAATGTATCTATAATGTATCTGACAAAGATATTTTATTATTATTTTACAAATGCATTTATATAATTATAATTAATCTGCTAATTTTATAAAAAAAAATCAAGGTGCTATTTGTTAAAATATTATTAAGAAAAGATTAGAAAAATTGATGCCCAATCAGTTTTTAGTCTGTGTGCCCTATTCCTATTAATAAGAAACTAATAATATCATGGTTTTATTCCTGTTGTGTTTTCAATAATAATGCATATTTTGTAACACTAGCAATGCTAGTATATTGAAAGCTATTTTGAAATTCTTTCTTACTAGCAAAACAAAAAAAAATAATATCGGGTGTTTGAAAGTCTTTAAAAAGTTAAGTCTGTTATGTAACTTTTTTTGGGGACACCCGATAGATATCAACAAGGTATACCCCTCAACAATAATTTTCGATACTACTCTAATCTCAAACCAAGTATCGAAATTTTGTTTTTTATATGCAAACATCTCTACAAAATTGTTTGCTTGGAAACATTAGGCAACCAGAAATATACATAGTCCCAACTAATGATGTCAGAAAATGTCTAGAAACGTCTAATAACTAATAAGCATGTTAATGTAACCTCAAAACTTGTTCATTAATTTAATTTTTTAGATATTTAATATTTTCCTATTAATAAAAGTGTAACATATATAATGTCGTGGTTATTCGGTTATGGAAAAAATCGGGAACAGGGTCCAGACTTGGCTCAGTTGGGACTCGGTGTACCGGCCAGTGCCGGGGGTGGAGGATCCGATGATGGGGCTCCAAAAGAACCTAATTTAACTAAAGCCGAAAGAAAACAAATGGAAGCATATAGGTTTGATTCTTCTGCTCTGGAGAGAGCTGCCCAAGCTGCTAGGGAGTTGGAGAGATCTAGTAAGTTAGCTCTTAGGTTATGTAATATAAGCCTTATATCATTAAGAAGATACATTGTTTTAAAGATATTTATACCTGTATATAATTCTTAGAGCATGCAAAAGAAGCTTTGGAACTATCTAAGCTTCAAGAAACAACGAAGCAAACTGAGCAACATGCCAAAATTAAAGAATACGAGGCCCATATTGCCCAAATGCAAATTGATGCTAAAAGAGCTGAGGCAGAAGAAAAAAGGAAACTACTTCAAGAAGAAACAAGACAACATCAAGCCAGAGCTCAGTATCAAGATCAATTAGCTAGAAAACGATATGATGACCAGTTGGCACAACAACAGAGAATGAATGAAGAAAGTTTAAGAAGGTAGGTACACAATTATATCTAGTTTATGTATTAAATTAGTAGATCCTGTGTAGACAAGAAGAATCAGTGGCTAAACAAGAAGCTATGCGAAAAGCTACAATCGAGCACGAAATGGAACTTAGGCACAAAAATGAAATGAAAAGAGTAGAAGCAGAACTTAAAGCTAAAGCAAAAGTTGATAGAGAAAATAGAGATCTCACGCTTGAACAAATTAGACTTAAAGCTCAAGAAAACCGTGTTACTGTTTTAGAAAGTATAAAGTAAGCAGTGTAGTAACTTTAATTTTGATTTTAATTTTACTTTATAATGTACTTTAGAACTGCAGGTACTGTTATAGGGGCTGGAGCCCAAGCCATGCTTACAGATTGGAATAAAGTACTAACAGCTGCTGGTGGTCTTACTTTATTAGCTCTTGGTGTTTATTCAGCCAAAGGAGCGACCTCTGTAACAGCACGTTATATAGAATCTCAGTTAGGTATTCTTATAGAAATTAAAAAAGAAATGCATTACATTATTTAAAATGTCATATATTTACAGGAAAGCCATCATTAGTTAGAGAGACTTCCAAGTTTTCTTTGCTGGAAGCAGTGAAACATCCTGTAACAACTCTAAAAAAATTAAAAACCAAAGAGGGTGATGTACTTCAAGGTGTAGTACTTGCTCCAAAATTGGAAGAGAGGTTGAGGGATATTGCTATTGCAACTAAAAATACAAGACAAAATAGGGGTATGTACAGTAATGTACTCATGCATGGGCCTCCTGGTACTGGTAAAACTATGTTTACAAAGGTTAGATAAATAAGATTTAAACTAGACTAGATTAGATTCTTGGAGGTGGCTTTCAGCCTGATCCACTGCGACCTTCTCAGATCTATCGTGGTCCAAGATTTTAACTATGTCATTTAAATAAATAACCTCACATCTATAGATTCTTAAGCTGGATCTTCACTGGTAAAAATTTATGTCAAACTGTCCATCAGAAATAATTGCTTGCTCGAAATAAATTTTCCATAATAAAGAGTCGACAATGTGGACTTGGCTCCAGAATTTTTTTTGCTAGTTATTTATTTACACTATTATTCTCTTATTTATGCTTCAAAACAAAATACACAGAGGCGTATTTATTTATTTGTCATTAATTCACTATAAAAATTTTTGTTAAAACATATATTTTTACAGAAATTAGCCCACCATGCTGGAATGGATTATGCCATTTTAACTGGAGGAGATTTTGCACCTTTAAGGAAAGATGGTGTTACTGCTATACATAAAGTTTTTGACTGGGCAAACAATTCTAGAAAAGGTCTCCTGCTATTCATAGATGAAGCAGATGCATTTTTAAGAAAAAGATCATCTGAAAATATTTCTGAAGATTTGAGGTCCATGTTAAATGCATTTTTGTATAGAACTGGTAAGTTAGTATATACAAAAACACTATACTATCGGAAAAAGGGCGTCCAAGTTAGCTTGGAATTAACAATTGACTCATCATATAATTTTACATATTGTTACAGATCTTGTGAGTCCTTATATTTAAATACACGAACTAATTTATTAAACAACTACAATACACTACTTAATAACACTACATACTAGCTCTGGTCACTATTTCCGTGTTCTGTACTTTAATGCATATGACAGAGATAAATATATACAACCAGTTGACAGACAGAGAGACAAAATAAAAAACGGCATACAGTGTTGCCGGTTCATCCGAAAAATAAAATAAAGAACGAAGATAATATTTCTAAGCTATTCAATAATGCTCATTTCTGTTAGACAATTGTTTAAGAATCTATTATAGCTGCAGTAAAATGAAGTTTTTTAAGGGAGGTTGAAAAATGGGGAAAAAATATGTAAAGGGATCTGAAAGAAAGCCAAAAATGCAATAATATACATACAATAAATATACATTTAAAAAAATAATTCCGGTCCAATCACACTTTT
The DNA here is from genome assembly GCF_002938485.1 of Sitophilus oryzae. Taxonomy (NCBI): domain Eukaryota; kingdom Metazoa; phylum Arthropoda; class Insecta; order Coleoptera; family Curculionidae; genus Sitophilus; species Sitophilus oryzae. Next base: position 116,137 of record NW_022146096.1, read on the forward strand.
GAGCCACCCTATAGAAATTAAAATATTTTCTTGAAATACAACCTCGTACATACTTTAGGTTTGCACTTAAACAAAATTCTCAAGTTTTTTATCCTAGGAGCTACAGATGCCCGACGCACTATTGCCGGACACTGTATACACTTTCGCTGAGAGATGTCGACGGTTCTACAGTAACAATATAAAATGCAATTAAACGTAGTTTCCAAGCCAACTCTGACGCAATTTTTTTTTTGATCATATGTTTTGTTATTACATAATAATCTTTAGGTGAACAGAGCAATAAAGTTATGTTGGTTTTGGCGTCCAATACACCAGAACAGTTTGACTGGGCAGTAAACGATCGTTTAGACGAAATGGTGGAGTTCATTCTGCCAGGATTGGAAGAAAGAGAGCGTCTGATTCGATTATACTTCCAAAAGTTCGTGTTAGAACCTGCTGCAGAAGGGGCTAGGTAATTTAAGCACTGGGCTCTAATTTAGAGTATTATTTTTAGTATTTTATTATACTACTATTTTTTTACTTTGTCAGGAGATTAAAGGTGGACAACTTTGACTACAGTGCCATTTGTTCGAAGATTGCAAGAGTAGCGGCAGGTATGTCCGGTCGTGAAATTGCTAAATTGGGTGTAGCATGGCAGAGGGCAGCATACGCGTCTCAAGACGGCGTTTTAACGGAAAAAATGATCTGGAACATTGTAGACGATCATATTAGGCAGCATAAACAAAAGGTAAACTCCAAAAAAATATCGATAATGTAGAGCGTTTCAGGATAACTAAGAACTAATTCGGAAATTTAAATCTTTATTTCACTACCTCTTAAACAGTTTTACAGCACCATTAGTAAAACAACACTGGTTTTACCAGTAATATCAATCTATGTGCTATCCAATGACTAAAGAAGTCAAGGATTAATAACATCAGAGACCAAATTGTTACCATAACTTTTTCATATTTTTATTTTTTAATCAAACTTTTTTTGATATCTGACAAATGTGACAATATTACGAATTGCTGGTATAAAATATTTTTCTTGTGTAATTATCGCATTTTTTCCTCTTTAGGTCAACTGGCAATCAGAACAAGAAAGACTTGAATCGAAAAGCATTTATCGCTCGGAAAAAGAAGAATCCTATATACCTGTTACACCAAAAGACGTACAAATATCCGAAAATAAGGAAACTAGCGAACAGAAATAGACTGAATAAATTGTAAGTTTAGTATAGATTGTTTAACAACACTGGATTTTTCACAGAACCTGTTTATTCAGAGTTTTTTTGGGATATTAATTTAGATACAAATCTCAATGTATTAAGTTAATGATATTTCAAGGTATACTTTCTTTTTATAATATATTTTATATATTTCTTTTTATAATCTTTTCCGCTTTGGTAGGTACTTCTAGTTTAACAAGAGCTTGTTTGTTAAATGGGACCATTTATAAATAACTATCCTCAAATGAGAGAATAAAAGGCACAAATACTCAATCTTATAAGATTGTGAGTAATAATTTTTATAGGTTTAAATAAGTTGCAAATTTAGTTTAATAACATTATTTTGAAAACCACTCGGTGTAGAATATGAGCCAAATCCACTGATCTTTGATTTGAAAACTAATTTGAATTGCCCTCTATATTGACAAAAAATGTAGTTGAAATGTCAAACGAGTCAGGAAGAATTTAATAGGTAATATCTATCTAAAACATGATAGAAAATACAATTTACCTGTCAGTAAAATGACGGGCATTAAGTGTTACTCATAGATAAAGGAAACAAGTTTAGATTGGAATGCTCGGCTTGCCGCCAAAACTTATAATTGTTTTGCAGCACATACGTTGTAGGGCGCTGCTGTAGCGATTGCTAAGAACAACCGCCAAACAAGAACAGAAATAATTTTCTTTTGTCAAAGTCAGAATCTTCAAAAATTATAAAATCTTTCCAAATTTAAACCGCCCTCATTGAAAAAATACCGAAAAGTTTTTAAAGCGTCCATTTTCAAAGTAATTATTGCTATCTTGTGAGTTTAATTTAAATTTGATTTACTCTAACCTGTAATAATTGTATAAAAGTGGCATTTTAAAAACTTAAAAAGTTGTGTGAAAAACTTAAGAGTTGTGTTCTGTGAACTGCAAAAAAACCATCGTGGATCGTGGCATAACCTCGGTTTCCAATGTTTCATAGCTATTTCATACATGCCCTTATATAAAATAAAGTTTCTTATATACAACTGTATTTTATTTAAAAAATTAAAATAAAATAATAAATTTGAAGAATTAATATTTGGCGACATAATTCCGGAAAAAGCCGAACCGCTCCGAAATTATCAAAAGCTTTGGAGAATGACCGTTGTAAGAATAGCATCAAATAGTATTTACATTGCCCTTATGGGCACTTTCCGATCTAAACTTGTTTCTTTTATCTATGCTGTTACTGTCGTGTATTCTCTTGGACAGAGTTTAGCTGTTTCCTATTAAACCAGAAGTGCAAAATATTTTAAAAAGAAGTACACCTCGTAGTATTTTTCAATTCAAACATTGATTTTTTTATCTAAATTACATACACTCTATCTAAAAAAACGTATTGTGTGAGAAATCCTGTAGATGTCATCTACTTTTAATACTATTACTAAGTAATAAAATATTTTTCAGGTATATATTCCATGTGTAAACCAAGTGATTCTTGGTCGGTTTACCTGAAAGACGAATACAACCTAGTTGCAAAGCAAATTAGGAAAAATAAAAGAGGCATTTACGTGTTTTTGTATGAATGAACTCTTTTTATATGTTTTTTAGATTAAAGTGGTTTTTATATGTACATTGACAAAATATAATTGTTATCCTCGGTAAAAGTGGAATTTTCAAATTAGAATTTACATTTTTTCTAATTATGGAACACGGAAATTGTTACAAATCTATTTGTTTAATGTACACTAGCTGTGGTCATTCCAATGTGATATTATCAGGGCAAGACAAGATGTTCTTGTTTTATAGTTTGCATAAACCGTTTACAGCGCTTTCAGATGGAGCGGAGCGTCCGCGACTTCGAGTAAGTACCATAAGTTTATATGAACAATTTCACGTGGGTTGCGTCTGCTCCATCTGAAAGCGCTGTTAGTATAACGTACTATATTTTTTTCCTTTCAAAATTATAATCATATGGAAATGTTGAAATAAATGACATTTAATTAATAAAAAGTTTCTGTATTTTATTTCGGAAAAAAATATGTACCTATTTATGATATAATAAAAAAAAAATTGGGCGTGTGCACTATGTGCGCATATTTGAAGTGAAACTTACCAACAGCTATTAAATTGAATGAGTTGAAGGACATGTTTGAAAAAGTGTAGTTTGGAATGTTGAAAAAGTAATAAATTAAAAAATATTTTTTACGCGAAAAGAAAGTTTTTTACGTGTAACAAATAGTTTGAAAAGTGTAAAAAATGTTTTTGTACGTAAAATATAGTTTTTTACGTGTAACAAATAGTTTTACACGTAATAATTTGATTCACTTTCACAAAATTTGTATAGTAAACGGCACGAATGTTTGGGAGTGATTCATCCTGGTCGCTACCAGGTGAACTAATCTGTTCAAGGTAACATAAAACTTAATTCCAGTGCTGTGGTGTTTCAAGTCATATAATAATCAATATATAATCTGTTGTAATTTGTTGTTTTAACTGTCAAAGTCTTGTCAAAACATATTTGGTTATAAATATAAAATGGAATGCCCCATTGGTCGCACTGCAAGCACACCAATGGACTGACGCACAAAAACGAATCAATCAAAGAAACGCGATATAGTATCGTCTTTGTCAATCATGCTAACATTTTAGAATAAGTAGGAGGAGCGCAGGTAGATAATTAGACCCGGCCTTTAAAAACCTACGTCTGCGGTAAAAATTTACGTTTTTAATGTAAAAATGATAGCGCGCGTGACGATTCTAACTTCATCAAGCGATGATTCACTCCCAAACATTCGTGGCGTTTACTTTATTAAAATATCAATATTTTTGAAAAACACGTGGACTGCTCACAAATACACGTCGCGTCACTACATATTTCTAAGCTGTAGGCTGTCCCTGCCACTTTTTCGATCATTTACCACCTTTTTACCACTAACTCACGGCCCTGAATTTTTATTCCCAGCGCGGATAAAGAAGTTTTACATCAAAAATAATTTTAAAATTCCCAGCAGCTTTCTTATAATTTTCATCTCTGAATGATTGTAACAATCTACATTACTAAAATTTGTTTATTAGCTCATAGATTAAATAAACTAAAACATACAGTATGCTACCACAGTAGCATTGGAAATGGAAGTTTTGGTTGTGAGAGAAACCTTACTTTTGGTAATGTTAAAAACTGTTTTGTTCTGAATTACAGAAATATGCATTTGCTACAAAACTTTGAAGAGATGATTAAAAAGGGTGTAATACAGTTTGCTAGATAATTCTGCATACGATGCTCGCAAAATATAAAGGGTGTTCCATTTAAACTAAATAAATGAATAATTAGTAACTATTTATCATTAATTTTTCGGCACCCTATATTAGCTTTAGCTGGTATTATGGCTCATTCTCACGACTCGTGTACTTGACAACATTTGTTATTGATATGTATACAGGGTATACAAGGTGCGTCGGGCATCAGTTATTTATTATAGGAATTATATACGCCGCATTCTCGCCAGACCCTGTATGCCAATAAAAAATACTTGCCAAGTACACGAGTCGTGAGAATGCGCCTTTATGTTTATTGTGGCAACATAGAAAAAATCAACATACAATACATTGGTGATTTTATGATTCAATAGTTCATCCGGTTTTACCCGCCTTCTATTTGATTTCTGAAATAATAATAATAATGTAAGTCCAATGGTAGGGCATTTTTCAACTGGACACAATTGGAGAAAATTAGGAATTGAATACGCTGTGACTAAACCATAAATATTTATTAAAAAGCTAATATTTAAAAATGTATTACAATTTCTATATTTGGTTGAACAAAGAATTTTACACCTGGGTTAAACTTAAAATATATAAATAATAATATAAGAAATAAATATAAAATCTGACATAGGAATTATTATCATTATTTCACATTATACTATTATCTCAATTCATTTCTAAATCAACAACCAATGCTAAATGATCAGATGGGAAATATTCGTTTGGCAGCCCTTCATACTTTTCTAGTTCTTCTGGACTGGTAACCGGCACATTTTGAGTAACTTTCAATTTATTGGTTTCTATAAAAATGTAATCTAAGCAGCCCTTATAATCGTCGGTATAATTGGTATACTTAGGGGTACCACTCGCACTTTTCAAAAAGAATTTGTGATAGATTACAGCATCTCCTGATGGGGAAACTACAAAATCAAAATTGTAAATTATAGTCATATATCAATAAATTAATACTATAGAATGTTCAGCCATCGTTCAAAGTCACGTCATATATTTTGTCGAACTCTCTCAATCACTTGCCTACCAGATGAAAGAGATTGGTAACGTCACTACGGCATTTCGTAAATTACTGCATATTCTTTTTAGTAATTGTCAATTGATTTGGGGTTTTCAATTTTATTGGCGGGCATCATAAATATACTTATAAACTCTATAGGCTTGGTGCATTTCAGTTGATGTCAACAAATTCCGACGGCAGAAACGGCAGAAATCATATATCATTATGTACTTGACGCCGCCGTCATGTTGATCGCATTAAAATAATATTAAAATCGTGGTTTTATCATAATATTTAAGTATTTTAGTTTTTTGCTAGTGCATCTATTGAGACTATAAAACACTCAGGTATGACGTTTGTGTTATGTAACGCTATTTCGGGTAGTAAAAAATAAGTGAAAAAGAATTCGAACTAGGCGTCGTGTTGTGTTGTCACAATTTCAAAACGTAATAAAATTGCCGAAAAAATGCTAACGCGTAAAGGAGAGCGTAATTAGGTCGTTGTTGGGTGCAATAATATTCAATAACTCAACTTTCTCGGATATTCAACTCCTCCTAAACAACATTTTATAGGTTCATAGTTTCTCATACCAATTTGATCAAAAGCAAAAATAAATTCAAGATTCAAGGAATTCGAAACCAAACAAGTAAACAAAGTGTTCCTTACATAATCAAAAAATTAAATAGACATATACTAGGAGAGGATAAAATATAATTTGCAATATTAATGGTATACTTTTTTTAATCAACTAGATTAAATGTTTTATGAACATCTTCTAAAATTATAATTATGTACCTTTAAAAAATTTCGTTATAGCCAAAATAGCCCCAATTATGCCCCACTAGCAAAACCGGTAATTAAAACTATAGTCGCTACCGTAGTTAAACTCATCTAAAAAGTGTTTTTAACTAGAATAATAAATTATAATATAAGTTGGACGTTCCGCAGATATCAAAACATTTACTTTTTTATGTCTATTTTTAGAATTTTTACAAATTATACTTCGTAACACTTTTAGAATAGCTAAATAATACATTTTTCGTATACTTGCTATTTAAACCTGTGTATTTGTATATATCGATTGTTTACGATATTCTCCGATGGTGGCAGCACCGGCGGAATGCACCAAGCCTATACAGATTATTATCGCCTATCCCTGCAAATGTGTTGTAATTAGGGCGTTGTTGGGTGCAATAATATTCAATAACTCAACTTTCTCGGATATTCAACTTCTCCTAAACAACATTTTATAGGTTCATAGTTTATCGCCTATCCCTGCAAATGTGTTGGAGTTGAAGCCGAGTTCAGCTTGCCACGCACTCATGCAAAACGCAGCGCGGCGAAAAACCGTGCATCGGATTAATTGTATGTAATATAATGTCGGTGCTAACGTCTAGTCTCTTATTGGTCTTGTTATCCGATCGAAAATTCAAAGTCCAGTCTTGCTCACTACGCTTGAGCACGCCTAACCGAGCGACTTATGCCAAATTCCATCAGAAAATTTATATACCCATTTCACGGGCTCGGCTTCACAGAATGCAGTTTGGAGACGATATATGTAGTTACTTTATACCGGCGGACATAGACCAATGTCCGAATTAAAATTTGATTGTTGCTGTAAAACAAAATTCAATTTGTCTTATTGCAAAAATGGCTCAAATATTTTACCAAAATGAACAAGAGCTCATTTATTCAGCTTATAAATTATTTTTCTCGGCGTTTTTCGATTTATGTGACGCAAGTACAGTGCAAAGGTGTAATTATTATTATTAATTAGTGTAAAATGCAAACTGATAGCGTTTTTAAATAATATAGCGAGTTGCTGATGCTTTAGAATTAGGAATTTCAACAGTTCAAAAGATTGGAATTAAAGGAATCGTAACTGATGAAGAGTTCGATTAAAAATTAATAAATGCCGAAAAAAAAAGGAACTCGCTCAATCAATAATATAGGAACGGAATCATTTAACTATTCTCATACACACACATATCTCAGACACACCCTAAAACTCATTTTTGACAAATAATGATGACGTAACGATGAACGATGACTGAAGAGTCTTAGTGAGAGCGCCCACCAAAGTGACGTGCATCTGTCGTGGCACGTGATCTGGCAAGTAACATGCATCTAGCAAGTTACGTCGAATTGAACAAACGATAAGTGTCAGCGCACACTGAAGTAGCGCTGTTAGAAACGTGTCATTCGTCGTTGTAGTATGTCAAAAAAAAAGATGCATGTTACTTGCCAGATCACGTGCCACGTCAGATGCTACGTCACTTTGGTGGACGCTCTCACTTAGATAAATAACAGTCAGAAATAAAGATAGATACATACTTTTCAAACAATCATTGTGTTGTGGATCTATCGTACCTTGAGTCATAAAACCATAGAGAGACTTTTCAAAATGACTATTAAAATCGCCACAAAATATAACTGCAACATTTTTATGTTCCTATAAAATCGCTATTAAATAATGACCACTTTAAAATCTGAAAACAATTTTACCCTAAGTAGTCTCTGTTTTATTTTATTTAAAAATGTCGTTGCCATAAAAGCCTGTATCAGTCTTATGTGATCAGCATTTGGGTGATAGTATAAATGCGTGTTTCCAATAATAGTTACATTCTTTGTCGACTGGTCCATTAAAACTGTGACTTGAAGAGAAGTATTCTGTGCTTTAAACTCCTTTTTTACCTCACTATTATTGTCCAGCATTTGACATATATGAGAAAATTCTTTCCTGCGTTCAAGCTCTCTAGTAAATACAATATGTTTGAATTCTAAAAGTCTGCATGATATTAATTATAATAATAAAAAACTATTATTTTAAAAATCAAACCTATATCTATCTCTTTTAAATGCAGTTAAAAGTCCTTCGGGAATGCAGTTACCTTTCCTATTATAAAAACTCTTATAACCCATTTCGTTAAACTCGTTCTTATAATAGCTTGAATAATATTGATTATCGACCTCTTGGAGAACAATAATATCGGCTTTATATCCTTAAAAATTATATAAAAAAAACTGAATGAATGATTAACGTAGGTAATAAAATCTCGAGACACCCCATTGCTCACTTGATCGCGTAATTCAACTTCACGAAACTTTAACTTAAATGCTTTTTATTGTAAATTTTTAGAGCCGACTAGTTGTTTAAAGATTCGTTATATTAAAATTGTTAATTATATGTCCATACCTAGAAAATTAGTTTTGTATATTGTGAGCCGTTTTTTGAGTTTATATTTATTTCAAATACTTTAATCACAACGATTAGTACAAGAAATAAACTAATAACGATATCTCTAATTGTTATTTATTATTTAACAAATGGATTGTATACCGGGTGCGTCTCAAAAATGTCTAACCCTATACCTCGTGGGCGTACAGCGAAAATCCACTAAGTCACATCTTGGTCGAATTTCGGCATCCTTATATTATAAGGATGCCGAAATTGGACTTAATGGATTTTTCATGTTAAAGACCGTGAAAAACTGGACCATAGTGGTGTGTTTAATCCAATTCAACCAAAAATGTGACTTAGTGGATTTTCGCTGTACGCCCACGACCTGGGGCTATAACTTTCTTTTTTTTTCACATAGAAAATCCAGATTTGGTATGTTAGTATATGACATAAATTAGAATTTATTGACGTATTCAATTGTTTTTGGTCACTTCCTGTTTCACAGGAAACGACTACAACATTTGATTTTTAAATGACACCCTCCGTATTTTGTTACTTTATTCGATCGAAAATGACATTCTGAATAGATTGACATCATATGTCAACTTTTGACATTTTCGAATATGGTTTATTTGAAATTGCGACATGTGGTTCATAATGACATTTTGACTCGAAATACCAAGTGTGTGGTACCAAATTATTCGTAAAAAAATGCTTATTCCAAATATGCCGATGGGCCCTCGTTCCATTTAAAAAATTGAGAAATTAGTAAAAATGCGATTTGGGCAACTTTTAACTGGCCATGACAAGACACTAAAGACATTAGAGGATCAAATGTATTTTCCCAAGGCTCCTAATTAAAAATTGCAGTTTTTAACACATTCATGGCAGTCTAGATTGAAATTAAAAATACAATTTTGTTTTAAGCGAAAATGTCAAAAGTTGACACATCATTATTCATTCTATTCAGTGTCATTTTCTATTGAATAAAGTATAATAATATGCCGGGGGTGCCATTTAAAAATCAAAAGTTGTAGTCATTTTCGGTGAAAAAACAAGTGGGCGAAAAGAATTGAATACGTCAGTCAATCCTAATTTATGTTATACAGGGTGCTACAAATTCGAGGTACGAGCATTGGTATCTCGGTAACCGTAATAGATACAAACATGGTTAAAGTGGGGCAAAGTTGGGCTTTGGGATGTTCACCACGACGCCATCAAAATAGTTTCAAAAATTTCAAGGATTGCTGAGTTTTTAGGAAAAAAACGGATTTTTTTGAAAACCAATTTTATTTTTTCCTGTCGCTACTTTTTAGAAAATCAAAAAACTAATTGCACATTCTCATAGCCACTTTATTAGGGCTATCTGATCAAATTAGCTGATAATTTGTGAGATACAGAGACTTATTTCAGGTTTTGAAAAAACTCGATCTCCTGAGTGCGAAGCTTATCTTATGAATTAAAAACTTATCAATATTGTACCGATGAATAGATTAAACCAGTGGCGGCTCGTCAGGGTAAGCAAGGTAGGCGGCGCCTACCCTAAAATCTTGGCAGAATTTAAGCGGTTATTACATTACATTATTTACTATTAATGTTGCCAATACATAAAAATACTGTTAATTCAGGGAAGTGTGTTGTAATAATCAATATTATTTTAATATTTGTGGTCTTGTATATTAAAATATTCACTACGGCTTGTGTACGCTGACTATGCCGCTGCGTTAGAAAACAAAATAATTTTGACCGTTGGAGTAATGCAAACGCCTTTGTTCGGCGATTTATACATCGCGTACTATCAGAGTCGATGCTCGACGTACGGCAGTCTTCTGTCTCTGTCTGACTCAACGTGCTGTAGCGACGCGACGTAAGCCGGAGTTGTATCGTATTAAGGGGTTAGGCGAAATCTCCGGTCGCCATCGCATGAAGTCTTGGAGGCTCGGTAGGTTTAGAAGTTAGGATAGTCCCGATATTTCTTAAGGGGATATATCACAATTTGTTAAGGGGATATTTCATATGATTCATTATACGTAGAATTTAAAACTTTTATATGAAAATTCAAAAAGCGTTTAAAACAAATTGGAAACGTCATTCAAAATGATATAACCGGTTGTATTTCAGAATACGCCACAGAAATAAAAGAATCCGAAATAAAAGAGAGCGTTATTTTATTCAGTGTAAGAAGACGATACAACAGGTATTACAGAAAAGTCTAAATGAATGTTTTTAACCCAGAGACAACATATTTACGAACTGGGTTAGGGTATTATGTAAATTTAGGAGAGGGGGGGGGGGGCAAATAGATGCAACTAAAATTTTGTCGCCTACCCAGTCACACGGGTCACGAGCCACCACTGGATTAAACGTTTAAAAAAACAGAGCCGGACTTGTGAATTTAATTTAAATACATTGTGTTAAAATATCCGAAACAAAAAAAATATTAAGCGTGGCATATAATTGTACTCAGGATATAAACAATTTACATTTAAAAATATAAAAAAATATATTATTTTTTTTATATAAATATAACATTTAGTAGATAATTTTAAGTTTTGAATTTCTTTTAGCGAAATATGAATAATTGTTAGAAACCAAGAATTTCATGAAAATTTTCATAAAAATATCTCTTGGCCATTTTTGAAATCGGTTTTTGATAAAAGTTCTGAAAATTTTTGTAGTAAAAAATGGTCTTAAAATTTTGAAAAACTTATAAGGTTCCCACTGAATATTTTATTTACATTAAAATATGCCAATTTGCATGTCATTAACAAGTTAGGCAATGGGGGTTAACAAGTTGATCTTGTAAATAAGTGAAATACCTTTCAATTCCTTAATAGTTAAATGTTTTCGATAATGAATGTTTAAAACATGTGGAGGGCAGTATTCAAACTGATTGTTGCCCACATATCTGTCTGCGAGAATATTATATGAAACAACTCTAAAACTAAATAAAATATTAAGTATATAAAAAAAACAACAACCTCAATCAGTAGTAAGTGTATGTTGATAAAAATATCATACAATAGAAAAAAACGGCGTCAAACTTGGCACAGAAATGAGGATTGATGATATTTGGCATATATATTTTTACATATTTCATCTCTTCTCATTTTGTATGTATCTTGATGCCTTTTTTTTTCATTCGTATATTATTAAATGCACGAATCAAAGAGCATCCTTACCGCTTTCTACTGAGTTCCCTTGTTGTTAAACAATGTCTCTTTTCAAATGGACATGATGGAAAAGGTGGCAATGTATCGACTGGATTTTCTGAAATACTCTCTAATTCAAGTATATGCAACATATTTAAACTATACAATTTACAATAGAATTTTAAATAATGATTTAGATCATTCTCTTTTACATCGTATTGTATTGTATCCCCTACTTTTATCCATTGTTTTTTGTCTATTGACTTATACCAAAAAAACTTTGACTCTTTCATATTGGTAAAGAGAGGATGAAACTTGACAGGTTCTACACCAAAGTTCACAAAAATAGCTGATGGTAATTGTATGTTATGTACCAAAGGTGCATTTACCATTATTTTATATTTCTCTTCAAAAAGTTGCACATACACTTCATGATTATGTTTTGTTATGTTTTCTATCAATTGATTTAGGATCATACCAGGCTTATACTTTTTTGCATCTACAGCATGTCTAATAAAACTGACTGGTATTTCACTCAATCTTAATGCTAATTCATCATCAGTTTTCGTAATGCAATTTTCTGTTCCATTGTTCTTATTTTCTTTAACATTCTTACCCATATGATCAAGGATTTTCTTTTGTATCTTTTTTATAAATATCGACAAAGGATCTGTTATATCAGAAAACACTGTAATTTGGGTGTCGCTAATTTCGTTATCCACTTTCAATGGAATAGTAACACGAAAATCACATTTTCCTGTATAATAAGCTCTTATCTGAGCAGAGGCATTTAAATTTAATTTACTCATTTCCGTAAAATTATATATACATTCCTATATCACTTAATAAACCAAATACTTTACTATCTTTGGAATAGAGAATCGGAAGTAATAAAACAGCAGTAGAAATTCAATCGGGTACACTGTAAACAAAAATTATTTGACTTGGTGTCATAGAACACACCTACTTTTGAAGTTACTCTGTACTTTGGACTTAATGATAGACACTAAAGTACCTACAAGTATCCTCAGATAGCTGAGCAAATTGTTTGGTCAGCTGGGTTTATCATAGCATTCTAGTTATAGGCAGCCACTAGTACTAGTGTTAGCTGGTGTTAGGATTTTATGTTCCAAAGAGGTCTAATTTATGCGTTGTTGCTAACTAGAATTACTAAAATATCTGGTTCAAACCTCTTAACCTCTAGATATATTTGCAACAAAGAAGAAAATTTTGCTTCTAGTCTAATTCTAACTGGTTCTTCATTTATGCTTCTAGCACATATTACCAATGCTCTTGGTCTGTGCTCTTAGTTAGGAATTGTATTTATCGGATTTTTTTTAACAATAAATTTAGGGCCACAAACCACAATAAATAAATAAACTTCTGTTGTGTCACTCTCACTGTCAATTTCTGACGTTAAAATATGTAATCCATCTGTGGTCTATGATCTCTTTCCATAATCTCTTTATCTATGGTCTATGATACATGATATATCTCAAGCTTTGATCTCAAGATTGTCTCAAGTCTCAAGAGATGTATTCCTATATTGATATAATTTTTGATATAATTGTTGATAGGAATACATATTACATAAAGTCGTTGGACTTGATTCCTATTCCCTTTGTATCTGTTTTCAGTCTTGTTTTTCAGCTGGTTATGATTGAATGGATTATGATCACTTTTTTATATATGATCATGATCAAAAATCAAAATAAAGGCGAAAAAACTTGGCGAAAAAAGAATGAACAAAAAATTAATAACCTAAAATCAAAAACAAAGCAATATCAGGCAATATTTTTTCCTATGATTTTTTCAAATAATATGTTTAAAAATGGGCTCAAAGTACTTTATGGTGAATCTGATCGTAAGTTCCGCATTAATTATCAAACATATTCATTTTAATCAAGGCTATATAGATTCAGAAATAAAAGGAGGCAGGTACATTAAGAAAAAATTCATTTTATAAAAAATATTAACATTTAATTCATAAAAAAAACATTATTTAACATAATGAAAAACAAAATCAAAATGTTACTTTTCATTTCTTCAACGTTAAACCTCTGGTTAAACATTAAAATAATAAACAATATCAAAAGTTCAACTTTAAAACCAAGAAAATGTACATAATCTCTGCGAGAAACTAAAACAAGACCCAGTGATTCTAAAGTTCTCTTAATTAGTTTAGAACAATACATATAGATTCTGCATTTTGTCCATTTTTGTCCATTTTTTTCGAATTTGACAAACAAAGAAAAACTGCCACGCTTTTTGCAAGAAACTTACTGAAAAACTAGTACCTATACTTGAAAAATGAATAAAAAATCATAAAAATAGTACACCTACATAAGGTACATGTGAAAAATCTAGTTTTAATGATATCTGAAAAAATTGAAAAATAAACTGTTGACTGTTTTAGACGTGAAATTTCTCTTTATTTTTCTGCCACCACAGTCCGTATCCCCAACTACATGGTCCCCAGTCATAGTTCGATTCATTATTTTAACAAGTACCTATTATTCAAAATATAGAGAAGTTGTAGTACAAATAAAAACTATTCATTTGGCAATGGCAAACACATAGATAAAAGACTTATGGGCAAACAGCATGCCAAACAGCAGTATGTCCACAGCACACCAGGACATTAATATTATAAAATATATTAATATTTTGGTTTAAAGTCAAGTGCATTTGAGCCTTTATATCCATATAACGTTGCTGTAGTATATCAAACATAAAAATATAACATTTATCTGCTACCCTGATAGTTATGGAAAAACAATAGTTGAGCGACTAATAGTTTGACATATTCGCTCAAAAACAAATTGTATTTTAAATCTCAATCTAGAGTGCCATGTCTGTGTTTAAAACACTAATTTTTAATCAAGGTTAAAAGATGCCCAAATCGTCCAATTTGATCATATCTCAATTTTTTTCAAATGGAACGATGGTGGCTCATTAGCATATTTCGAAAAATAATTTTTTTACGGATAATTTGATACCACACACTTGGTATTTCGAGTCAAATTGTCGTTATGAACCGCATGTTACAATTTCAAATAACCCATATGCGAAAATGTCAAAAGTTGACATGTGATATGTCATTCTATTCAGAGTGTCATTTTCTACCGAATAAAGTAAAAAAATACCGAGGGTGCCATTTAAAAATCATAAGTTGTAGTCATTTCCGGTAAAACCGGAAGTGACCGAAAATAATTGAATATGTCAATCAATCCTAATTTATGTCATATACTAACACACCAAATCTCGTTGTTTCATCTGAAAAAATAAAAAAGTTATAGGGGGTGAGCCACTTTTGAGACGCACCCTGTATAACTTATTATGTTTTCAAGTATAAAAATCTGTTTTTATTGTCATAAATGCAAATATAAGTATACATTTTCTAAAATATCAAAATGTCTCTCTCTGTCCTCATATAGCCGTTCCACTGTGCGTCGGGACAAAGAAATTAAGACTCTCAGAACTTCCAATTGACTTCGGAAATAAAAATATATTATTTGTATTTTTTAGATCTACTATATTATAATCAAACAGTCCCAGAATTTCCTGCAACAGATATAGACTCCAAATTTCCTTTCCAGTTTTTCAGAAAATATGTCTCCAGAAATTATCCATTATTAATCAAAGGTGGTGCCAAAGATTTTCCTGCTGTAAAAAAATGGAATTCCCAATATTTTAGGTTTGTAATAGGTATTACTATTTTAATTAAGTTAAAAAATTGTAGTAAGTAAAAAGATATATAAAATTCATCTCAAATTTTAGAAAACATTACAGCGAAAAACGTGTTACAGTCACTGTTACACCTAATGGTTACGCTGATGGTGTAGCAAGTTATGAAGGAAAGGAATATTTCTTTTTACCAGAAGAGACTGAAATGGAATTTAAGGACTTTTTAAACGTTTTACATGAGCAACCGTAAGTCTTCATTTGCATAACAAAGTTATATCTGAATTTGTCCGATTTTTAGATTAAATTATGTAGCTTACATTCAACAACAAAATTCAAACTTAACAACTCACTTTTCAGAACTCTTAGTGGATATAGAAAAAGAAATTGACTGGGCCTCAGAAGCATTTGACAAAGAACCTGACGCTGTTAATTTTTGGATGGGAGATGGCAGAGCAATTACTAGTAGTATGTATACTAATATTTATTTTTGGTAAAATAAGCTGATCCGAAATCAGACAACCGTTTTTAAAGTTAGTGATTGATATTATAAAATCCTATATATTTTCCGTCTACTCCATAATTCTTGCAGACTATTGAACATAGAATGACCTAGATGAGCAATCATAATTTTATTCTATATTAGCGTGTACAAGCGACTTCGTTCGCGTCGAATTAATCATTTGTAATGATGATGATAAAGCAAAGCAAGAATTTCCATTAACATACAAACTGGATAAAATTTTCTCACATTTATGTCAGCATGAGAGAAAACAATATGGCGATATTATTATACAGGGTGGTCCGAATTGTATTCCGGAAACTTCGGCAGCATATTCTGCAGATAAAAATAAGTAAAAAAGTTCCTATAAATGTATGTCCTAAAATGCTTAGTTTCGGAGATACAGGGTGTAGAAGTTTAATTTTTATTTCGAATTTTTCCAAGTAATTTATGAAGTAACGTCAATATTTGGATGAAAATTGATGTCTATGAGTTTTTTGACATAAGAAATTTGATTTTGATGTCAATATAACTCCTATTTGTAGAGGGCGCCACCTACATGTGTTTAAACTGTTTTGAAGAGTAATAACTTTTCGTCCGTACCTGTATATAACTACTGAGTCAAAAAATATACATTTTCGTGACTTCTTACGTAAAAAATGTCTCTTGGTAAAAATCGCTATGAGCAACCGTTCTCAAGATATTTAGAATGGAAATAGTCGATACATGTCATTATATTGACAAAAAATAAAATGGTTGTGTAGATAGTTATTTGACTGAAATAATAAATTTGGGAAATTTTAATTTTTTTAAATTAATCATAGATTTTTCTGCGGAAAATGATGATAAAACAGTTTCTATAGAACTTTTGCGTTACAAAAACATTTCATATTTATGATTTCAGTCTAATAACTATTTAGTTAACATGTTTAATTTGTCAATGGTGACAGGTATTGATAATTTTGATTCAAAATATCTCGAGAACCATTACTCGTAGCGATTTTTACCAAGAAACCTTTTTTGCGTAAAAAACGTCGTAAATGTATATTTTTTTACTCAATAGTTTTATACAGGTACGGACGAAAAATTATTACTCTTCAAAACGGTTAAAAACACATGTAGGTGGCGCCCCCTACAAATAGGAGTCATATTGACATCAAAATCCAAATTTCTTATGTCAAAAAACTCCCAGACACCAATTTTCAGCCCAATATTGACGTTAGTTTAGAAATTATTTGGTAAAAATCGAAATAAAAATGAAATTTCTACACCCTGTATCTCCGAAACTAAGCATTTTAGGACATACATTTTTACGAACTTTTTTACTTATTTTTGTCTGCAGAATATGCTGCTGAAGTTTCCGGAATACAGTTCGGACCACCCTGTATAACTTGGTAATATTTGAGGGGTAGTTTCATCTCGTTGGAATTTGACTTTCGAAAAATCCGTTTGCCAAAAATAAGCTTTTTACGTCAAGCAGTTTAAGCAGAATCGTGGTTAAGAAATTACCCAACTTTTTGGAACACCTGTATGATTTTTTAAAAATTTTCAAAATATGTAAAAAAAACAAATAAATTATGCTTGTCCAAGCGTTTTCCCGAAAGACAAACCGTTTTTTAAATAACAAATATTGTAATATTTGAGGGGCGTTTTCACCCTCTTGGAATTTGAGATTCGAGAAACCCCTCCTTATCGAACCTCTACACCCCACAGTCAATCCGTTTGCCAAAAATCAGCTTTAAACGTCAAGCAGTTTAAGCAGAATTGTGATTACTCAATGGTCATATTTTATGAAACACCCTGTATAAATTTATAAAAAATCTTAAAATATGCAAAACAACAAAATAAAATATACGTGTTTAAGAGTTTTTCCGAAAAACTCACCGGTTTTTAAATAAAAAATATTTTAATATTTGAGGGATAGTTTCACCCCCTTAGAATTCGAGTTTCGAAAAATCCCTTCTTATTGAACCTCTACACCCTAAAGTCAATCTGTTTTCCAAAAATCAGCTTTTTACGTCAAGCGCTTTAAGCAGGATCGTGATTAATCAATGGCCAGATTTTTCGAAACACCCTGTATACATTTTTAAAAAATCTTAAAATATGTAAAAAAACAAAATAAAATATACGTGTTTAAGCGTTTTTTCGGAAACTTGACCGTTTTTTTAAATAAAAAATATTGTAATATTTGAGGGGTGGTTTCACCCTCTTGGAACTGGAATTTCGAAAAATCCCTTCTTATCGACCCTCTACACCCTAGAATCAACCTGTATGCCAAAATTGAGCTTCTTCCGTTGAGTGGTTTGAGCAGGATCGTGATTAATCAGTATGTCAGTCACTTAAGGATTCTATATATTAGTATAGATAGACCTAATTTCCTATCTTCCATACAGAGCTGCAACAAGTGAGTTTTAAAAAGACTTAAGTCTTAAGTCATTTCTAAAATCAAACCGATTTAAGTCTTAGGTCAAATTCAACATAAAGTTCAAATGATTTAAGTCTTAAATCTTTGATTTAAATCATTTTATTTCAAGTCAAGTCATTTTTGTAAAGACTTAAATCAATATAACGTTATTTAAGTCGTTTCTGTGACTTAAGTCTATATTTTTACTTAAATCATGATTATCTGCAAGTTAAGTCAGTAAAATTACTTAAATCAATATAATTACCCTCAAGTCAAACCAAACAGAATTCAATTTAAGTACTTTTTTTAAATGTTAATATTAATTTTCTTGTATTACCAATTAGCGATTTTCTTATTATCATATTATTAATTTATTGTAGGTACAGATGAACTAACTAAAACCACATAAAATAAAACGGTTAATTTTCAGAACAACTGCAAACACAAAAATATGTTTTGTTTTATAAAATTTAACCAATTTTTTAGTACTTTATATGTATCCATTAAAGCTAAATGTCACCGAATATTATGTCTATTAAAAAGTGGTGATGTGTTTTGATCACTATGTAATATATCGATGGCATAAGTTAAGAGCTGGAGGATTTTAAGGTACTCTTCAATATATTAAAGATAAATTTCTTTCGTTCGTCTTTCGAGCCACATAACGGAGTCGGGGATTCACTTGAAGAAGAACTTGAACATATTTATACCAAACAGACTCACTACGCACGCGTAACACGACAAATAATTAAAGCCGGCTCCGAAAAAGTAATATTTTACTTGCTAGTGGTATCGAGCATTGTTTTTTATTCTGCTGCTTCGCTTCTTAAGACTTTTCTAAAAGTCTAAAATCTTTTTCTACTTCGGAATAAAGATTTAAATTACAAATCATTTTGAAAAAGACTTAAATTTTAAGTCTTAAGTCAGCTTTCGAAAAATGACTTAAAATCAAATGACTTAAGTCATTAAAATGATTTAAATCAATTTAAATCTTACCTAAGTTTTCTATGAGCTGGCAGCTCTGCTTCTATATCCTAGAGATCCACCAGTGTGTGTGTCTTATTTGAAAATTATGATTAAGAGATGTAATAATTTTAAATTATCAACCAGTTTGTTTCATAGAGGAAGAATACAATTATTGTATAAAAAATTAAGCATAAAATCACTGCATATAATCAGGCATCCTTTTAAAAATGTCTATTTTTATATATTTTTTTTTTAGTGCACAAGGACCCCTACGAGAATATTTATTGTGTCATTGATGGCTACAAAGATTTTATTCTCATCCCCCCTCTTGATTTGCCTTATGTGCCATATAAAGATTATTCAGTAAGGCAGTATCAAAATGTAACAACAGATTCTTTTGATATAGCGCCTGTAAATAATCAAGAGGATATATCTTGGATTGCTGTCGATCCTTTACAATATAATTTGATAAGAGAATATCCGGACTTTTTTAAGAAAACTAGAAAATTTCAGGTCCGAGTCGAAAAAGGAGATATTTTATATTTGCCTAGTCTATGGTTTCATCATGTTAGACAAAGTCATGAATGTATAGCAGTAAATTATTGGTATGATATTGAATATTCTGATCCTAAATACTGTTATTATCAGATGTTGAACGAATTATGTCGAAAGTCAGATAGAGTTTAAATGTTTTACTATATTTTATAATATATTGTAATGTAAGAATGAAATAAAGTATACATTTGATTTAATTTTTCTTTGTATTTTTTTTTAATTTGTAAAATGACTACACTATAATATAATTTGATAATATTTGGACAACGTTCTGTTCACGATGATATCCGATCATCAGTAATGGAAAAATCGTCTATACTACATAAATGTATATTTATATGATAATAGACTTTGACATGACCAACTTTATTATACATAATTTATCCGATTACGATAGACACGTTTTTGAGGTCAAAAGTTAATGAGATTCTACCGTGACCAAATTCGGTGGAAAGACTATACTCATAATGGCAATGATGGCTTCCACGAAAGTTTTACTGGACGTTTCATTTACAAGTTCAACAGGGCGCGAGAGAAAATGTCCTATTAAAGAGAAAAATGGGGTTTTGCCGGTATAATAAAGGACGAGATATAGGTTGACAATGATACAGATTATAAACTTATCGTCAAAAGCATTGTCTTTCGTGGATCCAATTTTCGGAGTCGCGCACTAGTTAGGTTACTAGTTTGCGCACATGGCACGCCCACTTATGGCCTCTAAAATTGAGCACAGCGCCTGACCGGCCCAGTTATTACGCTGTTTAAACGCGAGATTATTTTTACGCCCAGGAAATTTTACTCGTTTGCTCATCGTCATAAAAAACAATTTTCGTGCCACGAATTAGGGACAAGATTTTTATCTGTATACTTATAGTATACCCATAGTATACCTAATCTGTGACAATGATGACATTTCAATTCTACCTTTCTAGATGTGCGCAGGTATCAGGAATCAGGAATTTTCTTATTTACTGGTAGATTGGAGCAAAATTTGTCATGTGAATAGTACGATCCTATTGTGACTCAGTTCTAAAATAACTCCATTTCACAGCCGTTTTTAACAACTCATGCCTGTTTCTGCTCCTAGCTGGGCAGGTACACATAACGTGATTCATAGTTTCGTTACTCCCCATGAGACGGCATTCGGCATTTTCCACCAGTCCCATTTCCCATTCTCTCCAGATGGGATCTTAGCCTGAGTGGCCCATACAGCATATGCGCGCCATTTCTACCCGCCTTTAAGAGTTCTCCGGTTCTGTATTTGGATGGCCCCGCCAATATTCTTTTGCCATTTTCTTACGTGCCGTAGTAAGAGTTGAAACTAGTGATGGGAAAAACCGATTAATTTCGATAATCGAATACCCGAGTGTTAAGCGATCGCTCGAGCGAAATTTCGCTCGTATTTAAAAACACGGTTTTTTGCCCGTCGCTGTTGTACTCGCAACTCGTAACGCCAAGCCGTAAGTTGCGTGCGCAGAGCACATATTCTTTCGGTGACGAATGGCGAGTGGCAAGTAGCAAGCGACGAGTAATTCGCTTGATTTAGTTTAGTTTAAAGCATTGTCGATGGAGGTCGTAAAATGTTGTCACTCTGATACGCAACGGATAACGGGT
Source organism: Sitophilus oryzae (assembly GCF_002938485.1). NCBI lineage: Eukaryota > Metazoa > Arthropoda > Insecta > Coleoptera > Curculionidae > Sitophilus > Sitophilus oryzae. The sequence continues at coordinate 137,651 of NW_022146096.1, forward strand.
ATAAATTTGCTACCTGCAATGTATGTAGAAGAGTATGTCACATTAAAATCGGATTTCAATTTATTTCATTCTAGGAGTTCGTCGCTCGTAACTCGTCACTTGCATCGCTCGTTCATAATCGAGCGATCTCGGTTATTTGAATAATCGAGCATTCGGGCGAATTTTCGTTAGAATTATCTCATCACTAGTTGAAACTTTACAGCAGGCTATTTTTGGGGAGAGCCCGCTTCAGTTTCACCCACTCTATAGACGTGATCATCAAAAGATCCTTGCGATGTAGCACGAGTTACGTCCTTCGGACTTCCGTCAGCTTCGGTAATAAGGCATTTAACTTAATTATTTAATGCTTAACCATATGCTCCAAAACATCCTTTACAAAATTCTATGATTATTACATATGACTCTTTCATTTAAAATATATTTTTTACATTTTTTTCCCCGATAAGCTCAAATCATTCAAACGATTGTAATGAAAATTTGGGTTGTTCTGTGTATTGCAGAATAGGTTTCTATAAAAAAAATTGAAGATATTTGGACAAGGGTTTGCTTACGATGAAATACCATCAACAGTAACGAAAAAATCGACTATACTGGATAAAATTTGATAGGGTAATAGGCATGATCATTAGCTTCACTATACATAATTTATCCGATTATGATTCACACATTTTTGACGCCAAGAGTTCCGATTCTGCTTTGTTTCGTAGGTACAGGAGGTTAAAATCTTCATTTTTTTTCTCGATTTATTATAATTTTCTTCCAAGTGCTTTTAGCGATTCGAATAAAATTTGGAGGGTAAAAGTACTATGAGTGCTACATATTTTAATGCTAAAGAAAATGTGGACATATTCACTCACCAGGGACGTGCATATGGGGAATAAATGGAACATTTTTCTAAAAAAACATATGCGCCACTTACTTTTCTCTTATTAGCAAAATTATTTAGGCTTTTTAACTCTGATTAGAAGTAGTATCTTAATATTTTGCCCATTTCGATCTCATCGATGAGATAAACGCAATTTTATTAATGACAAAAATTAATAAACTATTTATTTAATGTAATTTATTACTAAAATGTTATTAAAATTTATAACACTGACCTACAGTGCTATCTACAGCAAATTCCCCAAAAAATAACAGTGTTTAAGATAATTACAAAATGCCTATTTTTTAGAAGTTTTAACATCCTGTAACTTTAAAAACTACTTCCGCACTTATGTTTTTAGGAACTTTTGTTTAAAAAAGAAATTTTGATAAGGAGTACTTATTTAACATTTTGGCAAATTAATGAAATTAATTTTTTTTGAATGTTGCTATTAGAATTGGATTAAGGCAAATTAATTAAATTGCATTTATCTCATCAAGACGACCGAAATCAACAAAATATTAAGAAACAACTTTAATCAGCATTTAACGGTTTACACAATTTTGCCAACAAAAGAAATAGTCGGTGGCGCACATATTTTTTTAGACAAATATTCCATAGATAGCTCATATGAACGTCCCTGGTGAATATGTAGAGTGTAGACACTTTTTTAGCATAAAAATAAGTCGCACTTATAGCCTTTACCCTCAAATTTTCATTCGAATCGCTAAAAGCACTTAGAAGAAAATTATAATAAGTCGAAAAAAGATGAAGACTTTAACTCCTTGTAAGAAAGCAGAATCGGACCTATGTTGATATAATTCTAATAAATAAGGAATCTCTCCACGAGATGGCACATGTTTTTTGACGCACCCTGTATAGGGCCCTCCACAAACGTTTAGAACCGCCCCCGTAGATAAGTGTAAAATTTGGTGTCTATATTATTAGAAATATCATGTCAATAGAGGAAATCTTATTATACCTATAAATAACGCAGTCAGGTGAATAATCTGTCAGTTGGCCCAAATGTTTGAAAGAAAATTTCATGTTTATATATACACTAGCATCTAAATTATGGCGGAAGATGAATTTTATGTCGCCTTATTTTCATCATACTATGAAAACTTTACGACGTCTTAGCAAGATCCAGTCAATGGGCCAACTATACTACTTTAAAAAACCGGTAGTATTTTTTCTAACATGTAGCCCCCCTATGATCACAAATTCATCTCCAAATTCTGGTCTTCAATATGACGTCGAAGAGAATATTTCTCACCTGATGACGTTGGCCAGACTAGCTCTGGAAAAGGGCGATTTCGAACGTGCAACTGCTATTTTGGAAATGGGATTGAAAGTATGTGAAGAATACGAATCTTATGTATCACTGCCTTACATATACGACATATTAGCGTCCATTTCATTCGCTTTAGGCAATATGAACAAAGCAGAACATATTTTAGTTAGCGCTATTGAAAAATTAGTTCAAATTGGAACTCCAGATGATGATACACAAATGGTAGACTTCCAGTTGCGTCTAGCAAGAATCTATAGCGCATACGACGAAACCGTTCTGGCTGAAATTGGGTTTAGGGATTGCCTCAATAAACAAAAAAACAAAATCTTGGATGGAGACACTTCAACAAAAACAGGCATGCTTTATGTAAACGTCCTTTTTTGGTATGGCTTACACAAAATCAGGAGTTCTGAACATCTTACTGCCAAAGATCTTATTACATCTGCCTATGATTATTCACTAAAAATCAAAGGTTTAAGTCCCTATCAGGAAATGGTTATTTTATATACATTGGCTGACTTACACATGCAATTGGGGGAAAGTAATATTGCCTTGCAGAATATGAAAAGTGCCATTTTATTAGGCAAAGGTATTGGTAGTACTGATATGCCTCGCTGTTACTTAAAATTGGCAAAAATTTACATAAATTTGGGTGCATGGATAAACGCTCGTGATTCCTGTAAAGAAGCAATTAAACTAGCTGGACTATTTCATGACAGTATGGTGAAAAGTGAAGCAGAATATCTATTAAATACTATCAATGATGAGCTTGCGTAGAAGTCCTTTGTTCTATGTAGATTATCTTAAGGACAAGAGCTAATAAAACCAAGTGTAGTCTTTTAATTTGATATTTAATTTTAAAAATAATTATCTAGTGCTGATTAACATTTTATTAAGTCTAATTATCATAAGTTATCACAAGTTTTCCTCTTGCATGGCCAGACTTAAGAGTTTCTATAGCACAAGGCAAATCATCAAAACCAAACTGTTTTTGAATAACTGGATTTATCTAAAAAATTATATTGTAATTTGATATCTTTAATGTCTAAAAACTTATTTATTTACTTTGCCTTCACACACTAGTCTATGTAAAAACTGAAATCCAAAGTTTGATGGAACAAAATAACCCCATCTTACAGTTTTTCCATTACATATATTGGTAATATTTGCTTCAAACAAGTCTTTTGCACTCTTCAAAAGACCAAAAGTTAACCCATAGTTATCATTATTTACTAAAAGTGGTGAATTTAATGTAATATAGGATTCAAAATTCCATGATTTTGGAATGTTATGAATTCCCATATTAGCTGCATCTAAGATGACATGATATCTAAAAGTAAAATATATAAGAAAAAATATGTGGCCCATAACAACAACCATACTTTCCTTCTAATTCTACATTTTTAATAAAATTTGGATCACTTCTATCAAATACAAAATCTGGTTTCAATAAAGAGACGAAGTCTACAGCATCTTTTGAGCAAGTGGTGTATACTATGCATCCTTGAGACTTTAGTAGCTGAATTGCGGCAGTTCCTACTCCACCAGAACCGCCCAATACTAATACCCTTAAACCTTCCTTCTGTCTCATTAGAAGATTTCCAGCTATAAATAGTCCACTCCATGCAGTCATTGAGGCATAAACCAGTGATGCACTTTGTTCATGTGTCAAGTGCTTTGGCTTTGGTAATATCTATAAATGATTCTACCCATTTAAGTAATGCTGTACACTACTAAAGAGCTATATTACATGACAACCTGATGCCAGCACAAACTCAGCAAAACTTCCTTGTTTGTGAATAGGTACAAAACCGTAAACTTCATCTCCAACATTGAACTTATTGCTAACTCCATGGCCCTTAGATATTATTGTACCTGTTTTTTTATATTACTCACAAAGGACATCTAGTATATATGTTAAAACTTACCTGAAAAATCTCTTCCAAGGGTCAAAGGAAACTCTAATTCTGCCTTTCTTAATACTTGAAAAGATGTTTTCCCGTAACCGCCTAGAGTATTTTATTTTTAATTATCACAACATGAACAATTTATCAGTACCTATTACGAACCCAGCATAAATAAATCTATTGGATTTAACGAGGCTGCTTTAACTTGTACTAAAACTTCTTCAGGATTGTATATAATAGGAAGTCTTTTAGATTCCAGTTGAAGTTCGTTTATATCACCGTACGAATGTATTAACCAGGATAACATTTTTTGGCTTTCCTTTAACTTTAGAGATTTTTGGGAAAAGCATCTTTGAGAAATTAATACGGTTCTATTTAACATAATTTTTAACCAGTTTTTTTAGATTTAGTTAGGTTATATCCGGTGTTTACATTTATTTTAGGAATGTGTTCATAAGTCATAGATAATATGAACTGATTCAAAAGAACTATTTGTTAGGGATGGCAACAATATATCGATATATTAATGAAAATATATCGATGTACTTCTCTTGGCGGTTATAATACCGGTATAACAATATTCTCAAAAAGAATCACGCTGTAGGCGTGTTTTGATTGCCTTGGTTATTCTCTGGGGTAAGTTTTTTGTAGATTACATGCGAAATACCCGACCGATAATGTTAATTTATTATAATTTGGCAATAAATTATATATAACTTGCATATTTGTACATTTGTTATAGCATTTTCTTTAAGATATATCTTTATATATCGATTGAAGTTTGGAATTCTTACGCGTTGGTTAAAAAATGTCAAATTATTTATTGCGGTTTTTTAAATCAACATGCATTCAAAGAAATACCTCTCTGTTAATGAAATAAAACATGAAGGAATTAAATGAAACAAAATAAAGGTCCACTATATTATATTTCAAAAGTGCAAATAATATTTTTTAAATATTATATGGTGAGATAAATATAAATAGTGTAAGGATGAGGTAATACAAATACCGCTAATATAACAATAAAAGAGTCGTCACATTATAACGATAAATAAATAAAAATTTTAAGTGCAAAGTAAAGTTTTTACATTATAAAAACTAAATTTACACTATCAATAATTTAAGATGGAATAATACTTAAAGCATAGAAAATATCACAAAGAAAGTGGAAGTGTATAAAGAATATTGTGCCCTGCTAAATAAAATATATTTAGGGTAGACATAACATACAAATTTGAGCATACATGTATTCTTTTAAGTCAATAGAACAACTACACAACATCAGTCATACAATAGGGAACATTTTTGGAAATAATAACTCTAAATTATTTTTTTCGGTTACTCCTCTTGTAATACTATTTTTTTCACATAAGATTACTGTTACTTATTCCCAGCTTTACCAGTAGAAAACATGCAAAAACTTAATATCGCCCCCTGTATATCTATTTGAAGGCCTATGAAGCAAAACAGCAACCTTAATAATTTAGATCTTAAAGCCCATTGCTTAAAATAGAAATATCACTTTGCTTACATTGTCTGGACTTTTCGATTTTTGTTTTTAGAGTTTACCTAGTGTTTAACGGTAAAATTTAACTTCAGTTTCAACACAATCTTTCAGTAATTCATCAAATTCAGATAGATCCTCTCCTACAGTCGATATTACTTGGTCTAATTCTTTTACACAATCTGACTCCATGCCGTGAAGCAAGTCTTGGACTCCCTTGTATTCAGCGTCTTTATACAAAGTATACAGCATGTGAGGGGACTAAAAAATCAATAGATGTTTAACCTTATAAAAAGTTTGAAAAAATCTAACTTACATTTTTATCTGGGCAGATGGTATGTTTAGAAATTTTAACGTTTTTAGTAAAAATAAACGGTTTAAATACAGATCTTGATGGATCAGGAGTAGCGGTAAACCAGTGTACACTGGGTCTTGTTGAGCTTAAAGTCGACACCTATAATTTTTTCGATTATATATATAAATATTTTGTTCTAAACTAACTTATATAACCCATACTTGACTTCCAGCTGTAGGGAAGGCATCGTCACAGTCGCGACAAATTCCAGATTCCTTATCGCGAAGTACTTTAAACATATCCGTTTCTCGAAAACCGTTAGAACAGGCGTACTTCTCTAATAATGCTTTACCTTTCAAGTAGCGAATATCGCCAGGTTTTTTTTCACCAGAAAATATTTCGCAAAAATTAAATTCACCCTAAAATTCAATTAAAAATGTTAACATTCAAAAATGTGTAAAAATAGAATGCTACTATCACAATAAATAGATACTAGACTGCGCTAGATCACACTAGACTGCTGATATCACAACTAACTAGTTCAGTTCGGAAGCACATTTACGAGAGATTTAGATAATATCTTCCCTTTAATTTTACTTTTAGTGAAAATGCAAATAGTAATTTTAATGTAATTCTTGTTATATAAATATATCGTCGGCTTCCACACAGTGGATATACTCACACAGTCACATACTACACAGTCATAACCTACATTGCATCATGCGACGATATGTACCATACGATCGAAAAAAACGGTGTCAAAGACGGCTGAGGAATGACAATCGATAATTTTGGCGAGGTCAAGCTCTAGGCGTTATTTATTTGGCGCGTACTCTTCTTTATTCTCTAAGTTGATGGACTTTTCGTCGGTGGTGTGTCAGAACTAAAATCCATACCAAAGTTACATTTTTTCTTATGGAACACCCGGTATTTTATTTAATTTTTGGATTCTTGGGCGTTAAATAAGGCATTTATTATACGGGTTTAATATGTTTAAATGCTTTGGTTTTTGAGACACCAGCCATCTTGATTACAATTTTATTGAAAAATCGCTTTTTATTCAAAATCTAACCCAGATAGGTATAGGAAACCCTAATCTAGTTTGAAAGAGCATTTAAATCTGCTTCGACTTATTTAAAAAAACACATAGTGTCGTATTTGAAATAACGAAGTTTTTATCTAAAATAAATATTTAAAATAGACCAGCAATTTTTGATACCCTTGTATAAATTTAAGGAAGCAATCAGATTTTTTAATAAAGTTTATTTCTCTGGCTCGAAAGTTAGCACAAGAATTAATTCTGAAAAGTAATGTACAATGTTGACAAACTTTTTTATTATAGCATGCACATACAGGGTGAGTCTTAAATAAGTGCAAATATTTTCAGGGGTGGTATATTTCGACCCCAGGAACACGTCTATGATTTTTTTTTCCGCAAAAAAAGATGTTGAAAATCGTGCATTTTCTTTTAAACTTCCCTGTATATTTTTCGAAAACTTTTTAGAACTGCCTGTTCACCGCAAATTTTCCCACAGTATAATTTCTTAATCTCTGATATTACCATAGTTACGGCTTTACTCTATGGTTACGGCACTAAAAGGAATGCAATTACAGAAAAAATCCGGTGGCTCTCAAATTTTTTTCAAAAAAGTCATTTTTTTTTTAAATTTTCAAACTTAAATAACTCGGTTATTTTGGACTTATCTGAAAAATGGTAAAGAGAAAATATGTTTCTTTTATCGAGATCTACCAGCCCTGAAAATATTTGCACTTATTTAAAACTCACCCTGTATAAATATCTCAAAAATCAAAGCTTCTAAACATATTAAACCCTTATAATAAATGCTATATTTGATGTCCAAGAATCGAAAAATGAAATAAAATACCGGGTGTTACATAACAAAAAATATAACTTTGGTATGGATCTTAGTTCTCACACACCCTGTACATTTCAAAATAATTTGAAATTATGCACATTGCCTTCCCACATAAACCCATAAAATATTTTGTGTCTATATCTTTCCATTCTCGTATTATTAAACGAGGCGAATGAGGTGCGCCACCCTGTAGAAGGCTGAGTAGCCACTAACCATCCCTAACATAATAACAATTATGTATACTTGTATTATTTGTTTTTTACATGCTGTTCATTATTAAAACTTCACTTGAAAAATCACTTAGCTTATGTGACATTTTTGTATATTGACATTTATTGTTAAGTTTCTGAACCCTCCATACATCTATCAGATTTTTTTTATACAAAGTAATTTCCTAATATAATAGTATAGTTTCGTTTAATATTAAATACTTACAGCGCCATCCCAAAGATTTTTTGATTTAGCATACTCTTCTATTCCTTTAGATTTACGGTCTATCTTTGTTGTAATAGTTAGAATATTTGAGATATTTCTAAATCCACCTAAAACCAGCAATAGTTACACAAATTAATAGAATGTAACTGATTTCCAACAAATATTACTGGTTATTTTCTCAGCTACCCAATGCTTTCCACAAGTTTCTAAAACCCAAGCACAAGCAGGGTCGGCAATTAAAAATGAATTAAAATAGGCAAACGAATTATCAGTTTTAGAACAGGGGCCTCCTTGGCCATATTTTTCTAGAAGATCGGTAATAACGTCTAAGGCTTCTACTGCACTGCAGCTTCTCTCTAAACCTAGCCTGCAGAATGAGGAAAAATTATTATATATTCTTGATACCAATTAAACTTTTTGTTACGTAATCGAGGGCGCAATTTTTAAATTCATTATTGCCAACCATGGACATTTTTGGCGCCAGACTGACTAACTGGAATTTAAATATCCCGAGTCTAAAGTCAAACATTGTTCTTTTTAGAACCTCTTTTGCTCCGAAGTGTACAAGATAGCTTAATAGCCATAAAGTCATCGTAACTTTATTAGAATATTTTGGATGAGAAAGTGGTAGTAATGGCCCTTTATGTCCCTTAAGTGCTGTTAAGAAGGTGAGTTTTGTTGATGTTAATAATAACTGTTTATTTATTTATAATTAATTTATTGTGTTTGTTGTTTCCTAAAATATTTTGATTAAAAGAAAATATGTAAAAGTGGGCAAAGCTGTGCCAGTTAAGTTTAATCACGTGACTCAAAGTTATTTGGTGTGAACTATACATAAGGTATAATAATTTTTTATTGTAGTTTACCGAACTAAATCCATTCCAAGAAGTCTTTTAACATTAGGATTATTATCTCCATCCATATCATTGGTCCAGATTGCTTCATTTCCAATAACAACTCCACATTCATTTGCACCCATTTCAGCACCCCACATCCAATTTGGTTTACTCAGTATAACTGCTTTTGTTACATCAACAGGTTCAATTTCTATGTAAGTACACTGAAGTGGATAATTGTAGTAATAAATATACAGTAAAGTATTGTTTATTTTACCTTTGTAGGGCCTGATTTTTCAGTTGCTGGTATGTAAATAACTTCTTGAATTTCACCTTGCGGTCTATCAGAATTCTTCCCGAAAACCACTCCATGTTGTGTTAATGGTGGAAGTACCACAAATGTATCACAAGATCGCGGTTTGGCCATTCTGTAAGAATATATAAAAATGGTAAAGTGTATAACTCTTATTTTTTTCTATGCATGATTTTTAAAAAGTAGCTTGTATTAAAACATTCCATACTGTCACCACCTAATAATGTATAAAAAGAGGTATTATATTTAAAATAATACTACCTTGCCAGTATTCTGCTAACTTTAATTACAGATATACCAAAAAACAATTTTTTCAGAAGTTAATTTTGGTGTTTTTTCAGTGGTTTTTCACGTGTCAATGTCAAATAAACTAAAACTTCAAAATCAGCTGTTTGGCATCACATGTTATAAGAGTTTTCAATTTAATAGATAATGTTATCTAGGTATCTAGGCTAAGTTCTTTTTGAATCATATATTGTATATGATTCCACTGACAAAAATATATCATAGTTTACTATAATTTTAAATCATACTGCATGATCTGAACCATAAATACCTCAACTTTAAATAAATAAAATTATATACGTCCAAAGCTATTTTAAATGTAAAATTAAGAACATTTTGTAAATGTACCGCCCAAGGTACCGCCTTTGTTCTGAATATAATCTTTGTTGCCAAGTCACTACAGTTTCGAAATTTTGGGGTAGTATTAAATACCTACACACAGTATTTTTCAATGAAAGGACACGTTCTGATTTATTATTAGAATTTATTACTTCATTAACTTGATATTGAGCAATCACTTCAAGAATATAATAATATACATTTCGAGGTTCAAAACTGTGAAGATTTTAAATATTTTATCGATTTCTCTCTTTATTCTTTCACCATTTGGCAACGTTGCACCGTTTATCATTGAAGAATTAATCAGTGGTGTGCCACTATATCGTCATAAGTAACTTTAAATTGTGCTTTAAATTTTTCACTTTTTTAGTTCAGTTCTCCAGATAGGAACTGTCGATTGTGTGGGGGTTGTTAGAAAAAGGAATTGTTTTCACAAGGATGGGAATATTTCGCATAACTACAGCTAAATTAGCTGAAACTCAAGTATGTATTACATTTATTATCTAACATAGGTTTCTCTTAAAACAACCCTTACAAAAGGCATTATTCCGTTATACCGAATATTTATTTGTAGTCATACCTTTTAGGTCTTTACGAGTACGTTATACTGGCCCTTTAATTGAGATATAATATATATAATATCAATTAATTTTAGAAAAATATTGCTGGTTACGTAAGGAGACAGTTTGATTTTATAGGTTATCAGGGCAGGTAATGTTGTATCTTCTCCATGTACCTACGTACCTACCTGTAAAATTCCAAGTCTTTTTTTCAAGGCCCCGGTTTTTTTTATTATGTAAAGTATTGGATTCGGACATCAAGCATACTATGTTTATTTAAAATTACATTTTTTTATTCCGCGGGAGCTTAAATTATCGGTCAATCACAGGATGTTCTACGGTAAATAATAAAATTTAAAATCTGGCCTTGGCAGTTATTTTTTTAAAGCAACACCAGTTATTTTTTAAAGCTTTCTACAATTTAGAATTTTTGCTATTTCTTTTAATAATTTATAAGGTAAATCTCTTACTTATAATGAAATTGCAATATTTTAACAGTTATCTTTTATATAACCTTGCTAAGTAAAATGGTATGACCTACAGTAGATTTTTTTAAATAGTTTAGTAAAAGTCCAGTTTATCAGTTACATATTGACCATTCTTTGATGCAACATTGTTTAGATACGAGATTTGCGCTGCGGACAAACATATTGTTTTGATTTTAGGAGTAAAATATTTTGAAGATAATTCTTAATAGCAATGATATTTGATACAGGTTGTTTTAAGAGTATTGAAGAGAGTATTTTGTATTTCTGATTCTACTAATCTTATTGTAAATGTTTTATGATACTTGTAGCTTTGAGTTAATTATTATGTGTGTAATAACAAAGATATTCTTAGGATATGTTTACCATAGAAGTAGACATGATTTAAATATATGTTTTTCTTGTTAATTTTTGTTTAAAAGGAATATGTTATAGAGAGATTTTTATCTATCACACTTCAGTTGAAATCACATGATTAGTGGCTTTTATAGTGTCAATTATGCCTTATATCAGCAGTTGTCAGCAGTATATAGCAAAATAGTTAAAATTCCAGTATTTTTATGTATATGTTTCTGGAGGATTTTTTTATAATTATAAGAGCTGAGTTAAGAGCTTATATACATTTTTTTGTTCACTGTTCTTCAACAGATATCACATGACATTTACAAATTATTTACAAAATGTAGTAATCTAAACTCATGATTAGATATGTATAGGTAATAGGTAGATAATGTACCTATTCTCTAGGTAGATAGTTATAGTTATAAGATATCAAACTTTAGCTTCCTTTCGGATCACTTTACATAATCCTAAGAGCATAAATATATTTCGATAGTTTCAGACATATTAATAAATAAATTTAAAATATATATTTTCAGCCCTTAAAAAATTATTAAAAATACAAGAACTGTCTTGAAATCAAAACTATACCGGGTGCGTCACAAAAGTGGCTCACCCCTATAACTTTTTTATTTTTTAAAATAAAAAAATGAGTTTTTATATGTTAGTATATTACATAAATTAGGATTGATTGACGTATTCAATTGTTTTCGGTCACTTCCTGTTTCACTGGAAATTTTTGATTTTTGATTTTTAAATGTCACCCTCGGTATTTTTTTACTTTATTCGATAGAAAATAACACTCTGAATCGAATGACATATCATATGTCAACTTTTGACATATTTGCTCAAAAAAATTGTATTTTAAATTTCAATCTAGAGTGCCGTGTTAAAAACACTAATTTTTAATCAAGGAGGCTTGGAAAAATAGATTTGATCGTCTAATGTTTTTAGTGTCTTCTCCTGGCCGGTTAAAAGATGCCTAAATCGTATTTTTAATCATATCTCATTTTTTTCAAATGGAACGAGGGTGGCTCATTAGCATATTTGGGAAAAGCATTTTTTTACGAGTAATTTGATACTACACTCTTGGTATTTCGAGTCAAATTATCGTTATGAACCGCAGGTTACAATTTCAAATAAACCATATGCGAAAATGTCAAAAGTTGACATATGATATGTCATTCTATTCAGAGTGTCATTTTCTATGGAACAAAATAAAAAAATACCAAGCGTGCCATTTAAAAATCAAAAGTTGTAGTCATTTCCGGTGAAACCGGAAGTGACCGAAAACAATTGAATATGTCAATCAATCCTAATTTATGTCATATACTAACATACCAAATCTCGTTATTTTATCTGAAAAAGTAAAAAGGTTATACGAGTGAGCCACTTTTGAGACGCACGGCACCCGGTATTAGTTATTTACTTTAGATGGTCTGTACTTACTTTGCTATAAATATGGTAATCGTAAATTATACAGGATGTTCAAAATTCTACGCCAAACTTTCTAAAATATAAAACAATTTTTCTTATTTTTTTTTTAAAGGAACACCCTGTATATTATTTTTCCAATGAATAGAGAATTAAAAAATTAATATTTTTTGTATGTATTTAGAGTATTTCAAAATTTTTATTTTGAAATACGCAATACGGTTTTGCAGATATTCCCGATTTTATATTTCATATGGCATTTTCCATTGTAAATTTTTATCAAAGCCACCCATTGATTTTTCTCTTGTATTTTAACGTTGAAAGAGCCGTATGAAACAATACTACGTGTATCTGAGAAACCATTAAAATTTTCAACAAACAAAACATGTTCTTTTTTTAACTCTCCATCAATAAATAAATAATATACATGGCGTAGAATTTTGAACATCCCGTATGATTTTAAGATTACGATATTTATAGCAAAGTAAGTATAGACCATCTAAAGTAAATACCTAATATAGTTTTGATTTCAGGACAGTTCTCGTATTTTTAATATTTTTATAAGGTTGAAAAATATATATTTTTTATTTATTTATTAATATCTCTGAAATTACTAATATATTTATTCATATCTTAGTATTATGTAAAGTGACCTGAAAGGAAGCCAAAAATGAAATAATATACAGGGTGTTTAATTAAAAAAAATCATCCAGATACACTCACACGCTTTTCAACCACCCTATAGAAGTTTTATAGAAATATTTTCCTGAAATACATCCTCGTACATACTTTAAGTTTGCACTTCACAAAATTCTCAAGTTTTTTATTCGAGCTACAGATGTCCGCTACATTCGGTTACGAGCTACAGATGTCCGACGCAATATTGCCGAACCCTGTATTATAACTGTAACTGAAAAATAATTGTAACTTGTAACTGAAAAAACTCGGAAAATTTGGAAAAGTATAAACGGGATTACCTAACCATTCTAGAACAAGCAAACATTTTATGAAGAATGTAATTTTCTCAAAATGTCAATAATAAAAAAGTTTTTCTTCTGTAAAGACAATCCGGGGAGATACTGAATAACCCTATAACTAAACCAAATCAATCTTGGGAATATTTTTAATAAATAAATGGATTTTTAGTAAATTTTCAGTTCTTTATTAATCATTTTCGATATCAACGGTAATCATTATTAGCAGATTAATAATATAATATTTAATGTAAATCTTATTTTGAATATCGCACGACCTTTTTTTTCAATACGATACTTTTAAAAATAAAGCCATCGATTTTGAAGTTGTATTTTGGCGCTCAATAAATATCTCGATCTCCTGTTGTAAGTTTTCTTATATAATGTTTTGGAATCCCTGGACCAAACCTAAAAATAAGATTAGTGCGTCAAGATTGACGATCGAGTGGGAACTGCGAACTGCGTGTGGAAAATTACTTTTTGTCGCATTTATTTTGATAATTTTTTTTTTCGCTGGCCGTCTCCAGACGCGTGACGATGGCTTATTTGTTCGGGGTTAATAGAATTAAAATTTATTGTCGGACTTTGGTCGTACGGATTCTCTCTACCGACCGCTTAAATTGATATTCTGCGTCATTGCACTTATCTTAAGATTTAGATGTCTACGAACTTGTAGTTTATAATTATTTATGTTATAATGTAAGAATTGGAACTTGAAAATCTCTCGACTAAAAATGCATTTTGTGTAGAAGGCCTCTATACTCTGTTTCTTAAAAGTCTATTACGCTGTACTGTTCGGGTCGTTCTCAGGGGTCGGGTAAGCGGGTGTGCGGCCGAAGAAAATATATATTATACAGGGTGAGTTTTCTACGATGTTCTCTATGGGTATCTCGGAAACTACTGGAGATAGACAGTCGGTTAAATGGGGAAAGAATTGTAGTTTTGTGGGGTCATAAATATGCGCCTTTCAGATTTTTGAAAAAGTTCGTGGCTTGTTAGATATTTCGAAAAAAACAAATATCGGCGGATATTAAATTTTAAAAATGGTCCCTAATTCCATTATAATCTATTTTAGACAAAAAAAATTCAGATAAAAGTTTTAGATAATCATATCCTTAATGAGATTGTGTCCTTCGTTTTTTTCTAAAGACTCTCATTTTTAACATATGACACAAACTTATGTTTTTTTTAAATGGAAACCATAGTTGGCCATGACTTCATAAAAAGCGCCATTTTTTAAGCTTTTTAGCGATATAAGCTATAATATGTATTTTTTTCGAAAAATTACTCTTTCTTGATTAATTTCACTTAGTTGGCATGATATTCTTATTCTGTTAATTATTTAATTATTATAATTTATAACTTATAAAAAGAATTTTTTATTAAACGGTTCTTTACAATTTACATTACACAAACTAAAACTTAAAAAAATAATATCTCTACATACACTTTAAGTTATTTTAGAAAATGTTCAAAAAATATACCGCATAAAATCTAAAATGGATAGGTCAGGTGATCGAGGATACCCATGCAATTCGTCCAACTCTTCCTATTCCTGAGTTTGAATAATTATGATATAAATAATTTTTAACATTTCTTTCATTATGGGGGGGATTGATGCGCGAGTCTCTAAATTTAAGTTTTCTAACATGTCTTGAAAACCGTTCTCTATAAAGCGTATGTAACGTGTAACGTATTCTCGAAAATGTATGGCCAAGGAAAGTTGAACCAATAATCCTACACGATTTTCTTCATTTGAAAAATTCATATTTACAATTTTTGGTTATTATAATTTACAAAGTTTGGAAGTGACAGTTTGACATTTCTGAGAGCAAAGACTATTGAACTTGTTTCCATGGCTAACTAAGTGAAATTGTTTAAAAATGATAAGAATTGGCTATAACTTAGCAATTTTTGGAAAAACCCATATTATAGCTTATATCGCTAAAAAGCTTAAACAATGGCGCTTTTTATGAAGTCATGGCCAACTATGGTTTCCATTTAAAAAAAAAGCATAAGTTTTTGTCATATGTCAAAAATTACAGGCTTTACAAAAAAGCGGAGAACACAATCTCATTAAGGATGTGATTATCTACAAGTTTTATCTGAAAACTTTTTGTCTAAAATGTATTATAATGGAATTAGGGACTATTTTTAAAATAGCCAAAATTAGTTTTTTTTGAAATATCTAGTAGGTCATGAACTTTTTCAAAAATCTGAAAGGGGCATATTTATGGCTGCACAAAACTGCAATTCTTTCCCTATTTATTCAAACCATAGAGAACATCGTAGAAAACTCACCCTGTATTTCAGAAACCTGCCTAAAGCTTAGCCCGATCCTGTCGTGTTAAGCCGCACACAAAATTTCAAGCACACGTGCTTTGATTAAGGCTTGCAGAGCTTCATCATTTGCCATAAAATAGCGACCAATTTGTCACAAAATCATATAAATTATATATCACTGTAATCACAAAACTTCAATCTATATCCTTATTGTAACGGAATTTTAAATTATGTCGTTATGTTATTTTCGAAAAAATTGTTGATGTTTGACCATCAAAATCTTAAAAATAAAGTTGTCTAAAAATGTGCTACAATACGGATATAGTATAATCCTTTATCTTTAATTTCCTTCTTCATTTGTGTAAAACTACCTAGCCAGTTTTACATAAAACGTTAAATGCCGGACGCTTGCTATTTTTCCGGACTGGTGAAATGGACTCTTAAGGAGAGATCTTTCTTTCATACCAGGAAATCGTACCACTCATACCAGCTTTAACATTGGACGCCAATATTTTAAGGAAAATATATTATATTCAAGGATATTACGGTTGTAATATGTATTTAAATTCTAAATGGTTTATAACCGGTTCATACTTTCGTTCTTATTAGGCATTTCACAAAAAGATTAATTTATTAGTCTCGATATTTTTCATTAGTTTGGAGTGTGACCTTAACCGAGAACTTAAATTTTTAAGAGTACATTTAACATTAGATATGCATTAGATTATTCACGTGTCACTCAACAGAAGTGTCTTATTAATATTTACGTTACTATAATGTTAATATGTCATATACAGGTGTCCCTATATTCCGTGTACATAGAACTATTATATATTTTTGGAACCAAAATA
The DNA here is from genome assembly GCF_002938485.1 of Sitophilus oryzae. Lineage (NCBI taxonomy): Eukaryota > Metazoa > Arthropoda > Insecta > Coleoptera > Curculionidae > Sitophilus > Sitophilus oryzae. The sequence goes on from NW_022146096.1 coordinate 154,527, forward strand.
CATAAGTTCATTAGACACAGTTTACCTCTATACAAAAGTGCTTCGTTTGTCCGTTAGAGGGCATCAATAAAAATAAATCCGAACGTTAATTCAACATTCCATATTTTCGCGAACGGGATTATTATCGCATACAATATTATACGCGCCAATAGACAAGACAATAAAATCTTAAAAAGTATACGCGGTGGCGTTTTTTTTACAAGAGAAAAGAAATGTAATAAATACTAGAAGAGCCATTTCACGAAAAAAAAATCATTTTATCCATTCATCCTTTCCGTATTTTTTATTGTTTGTTTTGTAAAAGTCAAATGTTAAAGCGCGTTGGAAAACATAGGCACCTCAAATCTCATTCAAATTGGAATAACGGTTCTTAAAATATCTTAAAAAATGTGTTTTTTTAAGTTTGATGCACTCTAACGGACAAACGAAGCACTTTTATATTGTGGTAAATTGTGTAATCACTTTAAATACCATACGATCGAAAAAAAAACGATGTCAAAGACGGATAAGGAACGACAATCGATGATAATTTTGGCGAAGTCAAGCCCTAGACGTCATTACCTTGTATTATTCTTTAGTTTTTAATGACACTTACTGCTAGTTGGCCTTCAGAAGGTTGTAATTTATTAACGACTAAAAAAAGAGTTTTGAATGGTGTAGTTTAAAATTCGAGGAAAAATATTTTTTTGGAAATAGATTTTTGTTCCTGGAAACGTTCTATCCTTTTTTAATCTGCCTATAATTGGTGTTAATTTTTGACAAATTTCACGTCAATTTGTGGTAAACGACGTCTAGAGAATGACCTCACCAAAATGATCATCGATTGACATTCCCCAGGCGGCTTTGACGCAGTTTTTTTTTCGATCATGCGGCATTTATTTTTCGGTTTCCCTTTTTGTTACGAACTCTACAGTAGGGGCCGGGATAGGCTATAAAAATGAAAAAGTGTTTTAAAATCTTAGTTCTTTTGACCTGTGTTACTTATATAGGATACCTTGACAGAACTTTATTACATAATAAATTTTTAAAACCTTTTTTTTTTCTCAAGAGAACTTTCTTCTTTATTACCTACTTTAAAACCTGTAAAAATGGTGATTATTGATGATTTTGTTGACTTTTTTCTATTGTTACGGATTCTGTGGTTCCTCAATTAAAAAATACACGATAAAACTCTTAACGAATTTATTTTCCAATTATTATACACACAATTCTAGTGAAATATAACCACAAATAACTATTTGAAAACCCTTCGCTAATTTGTCACATTTTGCTTATTACAGACAGGACTCTATGCAAAAAACTTACTAACTTGGCGCTTTTTGAACGTATCGTATATATCCCAACGGTCTTCTCGCAATTTCTATTCTAGAACTCTGTTGAATTCTTTTGGTTTCCAGAAGTTTCCGTTGTCTCATTCGGAATTTTCCACCATTATCTAAGAGATCGCGCTACTCAATTCCCGAAAAATGTGGCCACGCTTCCTGACAATATAAACACGCTTAGTGGTTTTTTGCCCTTCCAACAGATGTCGCCATACGCCTTGACACTATTAATTTTTAAATCAAATCCATTTTTCATTGAGCTTTTTAGCCGACCATACCAACAGGTTTGGTAGGCTATTAAGATCGGAAAAAAAAGTTTTTTTAATTTCACTCAAAATGTGTTATTTGGGTCATAAATGACCTAAATACAAAATATTTTCATGGTGTCTGTCTGTCTGTCCGTCTGTAACACGATAACTCAAAAACCGCTAAACCGATTTTAACCAAATTTGGTACAAAAATACTGTGACACCCGAGAATGTGGTCATTAGTTTTTGGTGGGGGTGGGTGGTTGGTAAGGGGGTATGGGAGGGGGTTAAAAATTTTAAAAAATCGTAACTCCAAAATTACAGTAGCTAGAGAAACGCGGTTTTTAATTTAAGATTAGGAATAATATTTGCAACAAAATTTGTAATAACTTCAAAATCAGTCAAAGTCGCAGTTTTTGAGAAAATCCGTGTGGAGAACTCCAAACTCCCATCGGACGCGACCCCCAGGTGGCGGATAAGGGAAATAACCGCGGACCAAAATTGGAAAAATTCCTTTACTTTGAAACTAAAAGAACTGCCTACCAACTTTTTATTAACATATTTCAGTATGGGCGGCTATACGTGCCTCCCGGCGCCAATTTTTTTTAATTCTATTAGCTATGTGGTTATACCATAGACTTAAAATAAAATATAGACTACACTATTTACATCTCAACGCGGACAAACAACCTTTTTTGTACACATGTTTACTTCTGGGTACAGTCGACCGAGCCTTCCTCATCCAGCCTATGTTGTCACGTCTTTAATATTATCAATTTTTTTTTCTTGTTATACACATATATTGATATATTAATACTACAGTTTAATAAAGTAGGTTTTAATATTCCATAGATGTATTAAATAGTCCTTATACTACTAAATTATAAGTCGGATACTGTTTAATAAGGATAAGTTCTTTACAATATGACAACACCGATTAGAGGCGAGGGAGCCTATTCATTCATTTATTACCTTGTAGTACGTGTCGCACGTGTGCGGTAAAGCTTTGTTGCCGCTATCTCCCCGGCTGTATTAACGCATTTTCTTAGCTTGTAGTGCTTAAGTGTTTATTTTATTGACTTTTTCTGTTCAAGAACTATAAAATATGGTTCGCCAGTGCCAAATTTGCAAGAAATTTGACTTAAATAATCCATTTAAGTCTTGAAACGACTTTTGACCGGTAGGCAACTCTCAATTTACCCATTGGGAGTCAGTGGCGTTGTTGTAGAAAGGCGCTTATTTAGATAATATTTTAGTAAAATGTAAAATCTGAATTTTTTCTCTTACATTACATTATTTACTTACTTACATTGTAACAAAATCATAATTATAACCCTGTTAATAATTAATAATGTTTTTATTAAAAATATATTCCGGTTTATTCTAAAATTATCTTCAGAATCTAAAATAACATACAAGAATTTTAAAATGATATTACATTATGAAACAATATTTTTTAATATACCGGGTCGTCTCAAAAGTGGCTAACCCTATAACTTTTTAATTTTTCAGATAAAAAACAGATTTGTATGTTAGTAGGTATATGACATAAATTAGGATTTATTGACGAATTCAATTGTTTTTGGTCTCTTTCTGTTTCACCGAAATGATTACATCTTTTGATTTTTAAAGGCACCCTCGGTATATTGCTACTTTATTCGATAAAAAATGACACTCTGAATAGAATGACATATCATATGTCAACTTTTGACATTGTCGCTTAAAAACATATCCTATTTTAAATTTCAATCCAGTTTTTTTCAATCCACTAAGTTTTAATCAAGGAGCCTTGGAAAAATAGTTTTGATCGTCTAATTGGTTTCGTGTCTTGTCTAGGCCGGTTAAAAGATGTACAAATCGTATTTTTAATCATACATATGTCAATTTTTTCAAATGGAACAAGGGTGACTCATTAGCATATTTGGAAAAAGCATTTCTTTATGAATATATTGATACCACACACTTGGTATTTTGAGTCAAATTGTCATTATGAACCGCGTGTTACAATTACAATTAAACCATATGCGAAAATGTCAAAAGTTGACATATGATATGTCACTCTATTCAGAGTGTCATTTTCTATCGAATAAAGTAGAAATATACCGAGGGTGCCGTTTAAAAATTAAAAGTTATAGTCATTTCCGGTGAAACAGGAAGTGACCAAAAACAATTGAATGCGTCAATCAATCCTAATTTATTTCATATACTAACATACTAAATCTTGTTTTTTATTTGAAAATATAAAAAAATTATGGGGATGAGCCACTTTTGAGACCCGGTATAATAAAGACAGTACCGAGTTAAATAAATGTAGTTTTTATTTTATCCACTTCCTATCACCTTCCTTGCTTTAATGGAACAGATTTATGTTTTCTCTAATTTACATAATAAGACATCACTTAACCAGAAAAAAAATTACAACAATCATATTTTTTTTTTCTCTCCCTGTCGCCGATTCTATTATATCTGTGGAATAGATCCTGTTTTGATTAATATTAGGGGTTGTAAATGTTTGACTAAAATTAATAATTTATTATTAATTTCAAAAATTACCTAATTTGATTATAAAATTTCTTCTATAACGTGTATTTTATTATTTTTATCCTTTTTGGACTCTAAATTGTTTTTTCTAAACTTTTATTTAAAAAACCTGTCCTAAATCTTAACAAAATATAAAAAAGTTTAAATACGATATATTTTTAATTTAATTATAGCTTCATTAAAATAAAAAAATTACCCGGCTATGATACGGAGAGTTCAGGTGTACTTGAGAAACGAAAGACAGTGTTGTGTTTTTCGGCAGAGTCGTCAGGGAACGACCGTTATGACAGAGACAACCTATCTATCGCTCGTGTCGCACTCGTTATAACCTAAAACAATAACACAACAATAACAAGACAGTGTCTGACCGCATGTTCCAGCTATTTATGAATGAGATGCTCAGTCTATATTTTATTTTAAGTCTATGGGTTATACCTATGTACAGCTAATACCAGTATATTCACTTATTGATTTAACTAAAATGTATTTAATAACAGTCGATTTTTATTTACTGATGTTTTATCGATGATTTGGTTTTTACAGAGATGCGTACCACAATTCTCGGCTTTCTTACGACAGCTCACCGAAGGCTCAACTGATCTCAAGGCCATATTGGCCGCGAAAATTCCCAAGGAACAGGAACGAGTGAAGGCTTTCCGCAAAGCTCACGGGGCTACCAAAGTTGGTGATGTCACCGTCGATATGGTAAGTTGAATATAAAGCAACTTTTTTTTTAACGATGTACTTAAACAGCTGTTAAACGATAGCCTACTAAAATGCCGTTAATAGATATTGTGACGTCGTTCATGTCGGCGGAAAGTAATGCCTACCTATAAGCATCTGTATTATCTGTCGTGGAAAATGTCCTTGTACCTTTTGAATTGTCCACCCGGCTTCCTCCGAGGCCTCCTCTTACCGTCTACAAGCTCACCGTAAAGCAGAGGTTTTGGTATGCGGTTTTCTTGCATTCTGCATACGTGACCAGCCCGTCTTAAGCGGGATTTTGTAACCATGACTTCAATACTCTCGCAGTTAGCTTTTTCAAAGACCGATACGTTTGAGACATGATGGAACCACCTGATTCTTAAGAGTTGTCTAAGGTGTCTCTGTTGCAACTTGTTTAATGCCTACATGTGTCGGCGGTACGGCATCCAGGTTTCGCTCCCATATAACATGGTGGGGATTATAATTGCTCGGTACACTGCCAGTTTCGTTTTTGTATTCAAGTCATGATTGTAGAAAACCGTGTCTTTTAATTTCCAGAATGCTCTTGAGGCGCTGCTAATCCTGTGCTGAATTTCAGAGTCGATATTGGCCTTTTCCGAAATGAAACTGCCGAGGTAATTAAATTCCGCTACATATTCCAATTGTTCCTCTCCGATTTTTACAGCATTGTTATGATCTTCCGGGGGAGTGCACATGATTTTGGTTTTGTCGATGTTTAGCTTAAGGCCCAAAGCCTCGTATGCCCAGGTATGTGTGTTCAACATTTCTTGTAATTGTTGTAACGTGTTTGCAACTAGAGCGCAGTCATTAGCGCATTACAGTACTATTTTACTGAGTGAAAAAAATATGCATTTCGTTGTTTTTACCCAAAAAAGTCTCCTGGTAAAAATCATTACGAGTAATGGTTCTCAGTATGGAATCGAAAGAATCAATACATTATTAGAGTGAGATAATAAATTTGGAAATGTTTTTGTGCCAGAGGTTCAACAGAAACTGTTTTACCGAAATTTCTTCTAGTAATATTTAAAATTAATTTAGAAAAATAAAAAGTGTCCAAATTTATAATTTCAGTGAAATAACAATTACAACGTGTTATTTTATGTCAATGAGATGACATTTATTGATTATTTCCATTGCAAATATCTTGACAACCGTTGCTCGTCTCGGTTTTTACCAAGAGGCATTTTTTACGTAAAAAACGGCGGAAACGCATATTTTTTACACTTTAGTTTAATACAGATATGGACAAAAAGTTATTACTCTTCAAAACAGTTAAAAACATATAGTTGGCGCTTCCGACCAGTAAGAGCCATATTGACATCGAAATGAAATATGTCAAAAAATACCAAATTTTCATCAAAATATCGACGATAGTTCAGAATTATTTGGAAAAAATCGCAATAAAAATGAAACCTCTACACCTGTATGTCCGAAACAGCATTTTCGGACATAAATTTATACGAACTTTTTTACTTATTTTTATCAGCAGAATATGATGCCGAAGTTTCTCGAATACAATTCAGACCACCCTGTATACTAGAACGGAGAGTCATAACTTTACAAATAATAATCCTAAAAATGAACTAGGATGAAGCAAAGTTGCATTGCAAAAGTTATCATAACCTCACGAAAGTCTTGCATATCTAAACGTTCTCTAACCCAGTGTGAGTTCATCATAAATGCAAAACCTCTAGCGAGGGGAAGGGAGACTCAAAATTCACAATCTTTTCAAATTATTTATTTCAAAAAATAATTTTTGTTGAATGGGGTAACATGTTTCGGGAATAGTTACTTCCCACCATCAGGACAAAAAGTTAACATTATCGTAAAACACAGTCAGTCTAGGTAAATAAACTTCTCTCAAAAATATTTACCTAGATTGACTGTGTTTTACGATTATATTTTAGCTTTTGGGCATTGATTTTTTGAAATAAATAATTTGAAAAGATTGTGAGATTTGAGTCTCCCTCCCCCTCGCTTGAGGTTTTGCATTCTTGCATATCTGTTAAAAATCGAGATTATTGAAATGTAGGTCAACCAGGTTTACTACTAGTTTTCTGAGTTGTAGATAATTGGCGACTTTCTTGTACCAGGATATTCCAGAACATACAAAAATATCTCAAAATATTCAAAATTGGTCTATCATTTTTAAATACAAACTTTATAGTATTAAATATAAACCAAAAATAGCACTTTAGCTTCTATTTTTAGACGATTAATGTCAAACGAAGATGTACGTTAAATTAAAAAGATAAATATTAAAAAGTCTACTTATATCGAATTTTACTGGCAGGGTTAACTTTTGATATGAAATGTCGAAACCAGCATATCTAATAAATTATAAAAATATTTGTTATATATCTTATTAGTATCTAAATATTTTTTAGCAAAGTTGAATTTGATATTTTTGTTTCTAAATAAAAATAAGACAGTAATAACAAGATAGACTAAAAATAAATTTAAGATAAAAATTTGCGGATTTATTATAAATTCACTTTTTGTTGCAATATGATATCAAAAAAGACCAACTTTTCAGAGAGGTGAATTACCTAATTAATTTAGATAATTCCTAATTACTTTAAATACCAGCTTTCTAAGTATTTTTGTATTAACCGAAGATTTATATCCCACGACGTCATGATTGATTCTAACATTTAACAATGGTAAATGTCGAAACCAGAGGCTTTTTGTATGGTTATTTGCAAAAATATACAGTTGAGGTTGGAACCTTTGGCATTGCAACAGCAAAATAAATCACTTATTTACCGCTATACACGATAACTTTAATTTTTAACTTTGTACGACTATTTCGTTAACCATTTTAGCATTATTTGCAGATGGTTAAAAGTGAGTTGTAGTTATCTGCTGATGCTGCTAATATGATTAGCGAAACGCGCGTCCAATGTTTAAAACAGTGTTTTAATGTATAGTATAGTATATATATTTTTAAATACATTTCTTCAAAATACGACATTCACTAGATCAGTGCGTAATCGTTAGCATTTCCTAGTGATTGTTAACAGTTACTGGATTTCCGACTTTCACTAAAACCGGCATACAGTGTTGCCGGTTTTTACGTGTGTAGGAAATTTGGTTGAAAAAAATAAACTGTTTAAAAAAATTAACCTACTAAAATGTAGATAATCTATAATCTTAGCTAAATATCTAAGCTAAATATAATCTCTTACAGCTGTAGTAAAATGAGTAACTAATTGTGAAAAATAAAGTTTCAACCCTAGATGCAACGTTTTTCGTAAACGCCTACTTGTGCGGTTTGAAATTTTGAACAAGTAACTGAGTTGGGGAAGAATAATAATATCTTAGCTAATTCTAAGTACAATGTAGTTTTTTGTTTTTTATTTTTGTATGATTTTTTGAGTGCATATATATTAATTTTTAAAAAGTAACTCTTATTTTAACGATGCGTTGAGAATTAAAACATAACACAACAATGCAGTCGCGCGCTTAAAGTAATTTTTTTGTTATAAAGTTGCACGAATTCTGTTGTTTCGGATTATCCTGATAGATAATTATTTTTCATTGCCAACTTAAATTTATAACACATAATTATGTAGTTATATAGTAGTGTGGGTATTACTCAGTCATACGAGTCACGAGAATGTTATAGATATTTTTGATAATGCTTTTTTTTCTCAGAATTACTGTTTTAATTTTCTGACAGGAGGGGTAAAATTGCAAGATTTCTGATTTTATTACAATTATTACTATGATTTCACTTATTTCTTAAAACATAGTATTTTAGAACTTTTTCGAGAACCAATTATTCCATCCGTGATGTAAGAAAATAAATCTAGTATTAAAAGGAAGTTGATAATTTGTGTGTTTTACATAAACCTATACCGATCTGGTCATCGAAGCTGCGTGGTCCGGATTTTAACGTGTAAGACAGTGATGTAGACAGCTTAATTGAAAATCTATACCATAAAATGCATACCATGGAAAATGGTATTAAAAAGAGATAAAAGTTGATACATTTCTTCTATGTGGTATTGCCGGATTGTGTATCAAAACTTCAAACCGCACAAGTAGGCATTTACGAAAAATGTTGCATCTAGGGTTGGAACTCATTTTACTACAAAACTGTAATAGATTATATTTAGCTTAGGTATATTATCTTCGTTTCAGTAGTATACATGAAAGTTTTTGAAATAGTTTATTTTTTCTATATACATATTCCTACACACGTAAAAAACCGGCAATACTGTATACCGCTTTTTATTTTGTCTCTCTGTCTGTCAACAGGTCATTTAAATTTATCTCTGTCGCACACATTAAAATACAGACCATGCAGATGAAGTGACCAGGATGGTATTTGCATCTACGTGTATAATGTTGGTACATTACTGATGTAAAATGGGAGGGACTCAAAGAAATTAACAGTTTTATATATTTATCTTTTAAGCCTTTCACTCTGTCTATACATGTATTAAAAAGTCCACTCACGAATACGAGTATTAATAAGAATATAATTATAGTAATATTCAGACTGTTTTCTAAGGTTTGAATAAAACAGTTTTTTAATAAAATTTTTATTAAAGATCTTTCAGAAGTCTAACTCATCTCTAGATTTAGGTCAAAAAAGTGCTTCAATATGCACTTTTAAAAATGAACAATGAGTATATAGATATTAAAAAAATGTAAAGATCCTTGCAATTGTAGTAAGTAAATATTTTTTACAATCTACGTTCATAAACCGATATCTGTTTTCAAGTGTTTTCAACAATACATGTACTGTCAGCGTAAATTTATAAACTATGAATTATGCACCGGCATTGAAGAAGTAAGTCAGGAGATTATATATAATTTAAAAATAAATCATATTTGGCATTTTTTCAATAAAATTTCTCTAAAAAATAGTTTGTTTTTATTTAATGTACGTAACTTAAATGTACTAACTAAGTATTCGGCATTCATTTGAAGTAGACTTGTGTTATTATGATGTCAATAAATTTAAATTGCATATTGCATGTATAATTATCACTAGAATACAATCATAAAACAAAGAAATTCACACAACGGTTATTCCCTTTAAAACATTGTGGTGTATCTATAAAAAAATGGGGATTTCTGTATGTATTACTTGTAGCAAACCACTAACTTGTTTTAAGTTACAAATCTAATTAAATATCGAGTACAATACAAGAGCATGCCTATTCTAAGGGAACTCTATTTTTTCACTTTCGATACTTTAATGTGATGGTTAATATGGTAATTATAATTGCGTTACGGTTTTCTTACTTTCTAAACAACTCACAATGCCTTTTCTTGGCTTCAGAATATTAATTATTCATCAGAAATTAGATTGAATTGCATTATAACGTAAATATGGACTAGTTAATGATGTCAAATTGATGTTTTATTACATTTGGAATGACAGGAATATGGCTCAAGTTTAAATTCCATTTTTTGGGGGAATTTATTTTTAGGAACTAATTTAAGGGAATGCCATAAACCATTAGTTTCTAATGTTTTAAGAATTAGTAGAAATGTACGTAGGGATTATACAGCGTAACCTAGCAATTGTGCTTTGCAGGGCTTTGGCAATGACAGAGTTAGTATATAGGCGGATGTAGAATACGTTAATCTATTTAAATATTTTATGGGTCATGTGGTATACAGGGTTTGATACAACAAATTGATACACAACGTGGAACAAAGATGATTGTTAATAAAGGTAATTATTCTTTCCAAAAAAGTCCTATGGGTATTTCGCCACTGTACGAAAATCTACAAAATCAAATAGTTAGTCTCTTCTCTAGTAGAGACTCGTTTGTCAGCAGTGATTTACTAATAAACAAATTTGCCTAATGGACAAAAAAATGCTTAACGTTTCGGGAAGGATATTTCTTCCCGTCCAGTCGTCAGAAGCAAAAAAAAAAACACAAAGAACAAATTAAAAAACTATTGATTATATATATATTATAAATAAATTTGATTATGAAGATTAGATGCATCATAACTAATTATTATATACTATTTTAAATAATTCTAGTCTATCTTTACATATTTTACGTATTATTTACAAATCAAAACATATACAGATACATAGAATTAAATATATTGCAATGCAGCTATTTCATGCAATAGAGGTACCAAACAGAATTATATTATGTGCACAGTGTATGCATTTATCTGCAAGTTATTCATTGCAGAAATTCTCTATACTGATAGCTGATAGGTGTTTGTTTAAAATGCTTATTTAACATTTATGTTGTTGTAAACAAACTATATTAATAAACAAGTATACTCGTTCAATTTAAAGATCGATGAACATATGTATATGTTTTTTTTTTAATTTTTTATATTAACAAGAATAATCTCATTCTATCTTCGTGCAACACTGCAGCATAAAGACTTCTTGAACTTAATTTGTATCTTTCTTTTTTCACACTGGCTAGTAATTAAAAAGAGCTGTGTTCACTTTTGTTGAAGTCCGAGAATTGGTACCATATAAAATAATAGAGATATATTATTTCCCTTTTACACTGTTTTATTATCTTCTGAAATCACTATAAGGTACTAAGGCAGTAATATTACTATTATTATTACTATCTCGATTACAAAAACTCGATAGATTCACATAGATACTAGACTACTCAGAATAATATCCTTATCTTGTCGAATATACCTATAAATTCAAATTCTTCTTTTTCAAACTACATATATATTTGTATGTCAACATTAGCAGATTTGTCTATAATAAACTTTTTATTTAAACATATTCAAATCTCATGATTATCGTTGAACTAGTAGCCTAATCTAATTAGCAAGTCTATAAAATAACCATATATGATGTAAGCTGCTACGTGTATCATTTTAAAAAGATAATTTTTCGCCGCAGTACATGGAATTTTATGTTTTTATAAATAAATACGGGAGACACGTAATAATCGTAATCGTCTGAGGAGCGTGACAAGATAATTATTTTCCAGGAAACTGTAGAGAATTAGCTAGATATCTCATTTGATGCGACAGTAATAAATAAAACTGCCGTTCTGATAAGGTTTTATTTTATAATTATATTATATTAAATATTTTAGGACCGGCCATTTCCAGCCTAATTGTCTATTGCAACGGCGACAGATAGAAATCAAAGACATTAGCCTATAAAACTTTTAAGAAGTACTGGGATTAAATAGAAGGACAATTATTTTTTAGCGATATCCAGAAGTGTCCAGGTTTTGAACAGCAACTGACATAGTAACTGGATATTCTCAATGTAAATAGTTCAACACGTGCTACGCGAGTGTCCGGTCCTATCAGAGTCCAACTTGGGCTAAGTCTGGACTACTGTAGCCAATCAGGAGGCCTTTGTGTAACATCCACCTTCTTTACAACATTAGGTTGACTGTTGGCGTTGGCTTAGATGAGATGTCCAATTTTGTCTAAGTGGTGTAGCCTTTTTGAATTGCACTTTAATCGGATTAAAAGGACACTCAGTAAAAATGCTCTTGTGCTAGTGTTAACGATATAACTTTATATTAACGGGTAATTAATTGATCTACGTATTTTATTAATAGGTTTATCATTAACTAGCGTGTACCCGCGACTTTAATCATTTGTAATGGTGATGATAAAGCAAAGCAAGAATTTCCATGAACTGGATAAAATTTTCTCACATTTATGTCAGCATGAGAAAAATCAATCGAGAAACCCCCTATATCGAACCTCTACACCCCACAGTCAATCCGTTTGCCAAAAAATCAGCTTTAAACGTCAAGCAGTTTAAGCAGAATCGTGATTACTCAATAGTCATATTTTATGAAACACCCTGTATAAATTTTTAAAAAATCTTAAAATATGTAAAGCAACAAAATAAAGTATACGTGTTTAAAAGTTTTTCCGAAAAACTCACCGGTTTTTGATTAAAAAATATTCTAATATTTGAGGGGTGGTTTCACCCCCTTAGAATTCGAGTTTCGAAAAATCCCTTCTTATCGAACCTCTATACCCTAAAGTCAATCCGTTTTCCAAAAATCAGCTTTTTACGTCAAGCGCTTTAAGCAGGATCGTGATTAATCAATGACCAGATTTTTCGAAACACCCTGTATACATTTTTTAAAAATCTTAAAATATGTAAAAAAACAAAATAAAATATACGTGTTTAAGCGTTTTTTCGGAAACTTGACCGTTTCTTAAATAAAAAAATATTGTAATATTTGAGGGGTGGTTTCACCCCCTTGGAACTGGAATTTCTAAAAATCCGTTCACATCGAATCTCTACACCCTAGAATCAACCTGTATGCCAAAATTGAGCTTCTTACGTTGAGTGGTTTGAGCAGGATCGTGATTAATCAGTGATTAATTCAGTCACTTACATCATTAGGATTTTATATATTAGTATAGATACGTTGTTTAATAAGTATTAAAAAACGGACATTAACGGCATTATATGCAAATATTTAAATGATGATACTACTTAGTCAAAATTAAAGAAGGAACCTTTTAATATGTGTCCAAAAGATTTAATTTTAATTTCATGTTGAAGATTCGCCAAATCTCTTATCTGTCCATAGCCGTACTTTGTACATAAACGTTGTTTATTGGAATCCCTATACTAAAAGGTTAAATGTCATTCAAATGATATAAGCCATCATTAGTTAATATTATTATGAGTAATTAATTTTTTCCTGATTTTTTTTTCGGTGGAATAATTTACTGTATAAATATAGATGTCATATTACGTTTATATTTTTTAACTTAATAAATACATTCGTATCGTTTATTTGCCAAATACGTATTAAAAGTCATTGATAAAAATTAAATATTGCCGAATAAGATTTGTTATAAAAACATAGATTTTTTTATTGTTGTAACTGAATTAATCTGGATTTGTACATATAAATGTTGTAGATATGTTCGAGAGTATTAGACAAAATTTGACTATTAACTTTGTCGATTCCTTTCCAAATAACTCATGAAGGCTATATGACTTTCTAATAATCTCTGATATAAATTGCGTTTCTATGAGAACTTGGTTCTGTATATTGTTATATTATATACATATCTGGTTTCATAGCGTTCTATGCCTTCCGGTTCCCAGTTCTCCTTCGATCTTCCCAATCTGGAAGTAAATTTCTTTCGGACATGGCTCGGTTAATTTTTTTTCCATTTTTGGCTACTTGTCTATTACGACATTCAGCCAAATTAATTCTTTATTAATTATGAGCGTTTAAAATCGGACAAATACAGACTCACACACACACATTTAACATCCATGTCCGGGCCCGGATTCGAACCGGCGACCTTGCGTCTACTATAAAGCGGCGCAATCATTTCGACCACAAGGCCGACTCGGCTAATGCCCTCAATCCAGGTAACTTTAGGTCTTCCTTTCTTTCTTCTTTCCGTTGGTGTCCATTTTAGGATTTGTTTTGGTAGACGTTCGTCAGCCATTCTCTCTACATGTCCATACCATATTAGTTGGCGTTGTTCGATTTCATCGAGGATAGTTTTCTTTACCGCCCATAATCTCTCTAATTCTCCCTTGGTTATTCGTTCTATTCTTGACTATCGCTGCTCGCCAGGATGCTAGCCGCGATGCATCCTACGCGCACTGTTTTAAAACGGCGAGTAAGTGCGCGTAGGATGCATCGCGACTATCGTACAAACATAGTGCGGGGCATTTCACCTCGATGCGATGCGCGCCATTCACCTCGCCATCCGGCGATGCTGAATCAACAGCTTGCACTTTCAATTTAGCTGAACTTGAATTAATAATTATTGATCACTGAAACCTAATTAAATTTATGCATTTTCTAGTCCAAACCAAACCTAATAGTTACGACTAGAAAGTTTCAGCTTTTCTGTAATAATATTTACTCTTAAAATGTAACTGTGGAAAGCAGTTACCATATATCTCGAGTTGTAGGCAATATTTAGAAATTCTACAAACACCGTTTCATTTATAAAAAAATATTTCAAGGTGAATCTTAATTAAAATAATATTTTTTTAATATCACAGACATAAGAAATTTTATATTGTATAGAATACCGGAATAATGGAAATTTTGCCTTATCTTGTTACTTTACTAAAAGTATCGAAAAGATAATTTTACAACTGGCGACAAGTTTAAAAAATCATTTTATTTAATTTTCGAAATATAATTAAAACAGAAAATGTTTATGATTAAAAATTGTTTAATAACATTCATATTTATGGAACACTTTATTTCATAGAAATTTGAATTTTACACAAATACAGGGGAAGTAGACCCGAACCTGTTGAGAATTATTGTTTTTTTGGCTATTTTACATAATCAATTGTATTATTGTAAAAAAATCTGCATATATAGTAAAATTGGTATGTATTTCTAAGCATTGAATGGATATATTTCTATGAACTTGCTATGACTATAAATCATAAACAAGTTACAGTCAAATGATTCAAATTAACATAATCAACTAAAGCGGGAGCTAACTAATGGTATGTACTGTTTTTTTTTATTTCCTATGGATAGACCTAGGTGTTCTTGTCTTGCTGTGGAAAATGTTTTTCAACGATAGGAGATTTTAATTACAACAGAATAGACCAGCAAAATAAAACACTAAATCACCACAATACACCAAAACACTTTTACATTTACACTGGACGCGCTTTTCACTAACCATGTTAGCATCATCAGCAGATGATTAAAACTTTTTGGCAGATTAAAACTAAAAAAAAACTTTTGAAAACAGATGATTAAAAAAGTTTTATTCATCTGCTGGTGATGCTAACATGGTTAACGAAACGCGCGTCCAGTGTAAAAGTGTTTTGGTGTATTGTGGCGATTTAGTGTTTTATTTTGCTGTTGTAACACCAACGGTTCCAACCCCCAACTGTAAGAATAGACCAATTTTTTATAAATCTTTATATAATATGTATATTTAACATTACTAATTATAACCATATAATCAGTATGGTATACCTATTGATGTGTAGCATCATATATTTCTATAAATATTGATATGGATAAATAGATAAGTTATCAAACATCCGTTACTTTTGTAATTTTCAACGAGCGGTAAAGCTACGTATACAGGGTCAAAAATAGTTAACATGAAATTGGTGTTCGAAATTTAGCAGTAATAATTTTTAGTTGTAATCTTTGAATAAGAAGACTAAGGAAGGAGCATAATGCTATCCATGTATTCATGCATGGTGGGCGGAAAAGGCACCATAAAAGCTCTCTAGGGTGGGGATCATTGACAGTTCTGTTTGACGATTCATTTGACACATTTGAATTTGATTTGAAATTTTGTGGATTTGTCAGTCTTTATGGAGCTTATTTTATGTTATTTATTATATATTCTACTACTGATAGTTATATAAAGGTAGTAAATCTAGATGGAAATTGTGGCAGAACTTAAATTAACAGTGACACTATCGCGATTTATCGAAAAAGACTTTAAAATAGTTGGTTGTGTAGCGTGCGGTAGATCTCGGCAAAAATTGAGTGAAATAATGGAACAACTTTTCGCTAGTAAGTGACTATATAATATACATACGTGTAGTAAACCGATCATTTATGAAATTCGCTTAAATTAACTAAATTATATATTTTTCTTGCATTTTAGATTTTATTTATTACTTGTCAAAGATTAGATGTCAAAGAATTTAGATACGTTAATTTGACTTACCTGCTTCAGTAGCGTATCGGATGTTTGTGTTAATAAATACTTATTATAACTTATCTATTTTTATTAGAATTATATATTTTATAACAATTTTAATAACTACCAACATTTATTCACAACGTAAAATAAAACAACAAATTATTGAGTCTACCCCACGTCTACCCTACATCATAGTTTTACATTTTTTAAATAAAATTAGAACGACACTGATAAACCGGAATTTAAGTCGGCCATATTTGAGGCCCATCGCAGTGTACCTAAGATTTTTGATATGCTCCTTCCTTAGTCTTCTTATTCAAAGGTTGTAATCTTTGGTTGTAATACTAAATTTCTAGGTTATTAGAAACTATGAATTAACATTAATGAATCATTCCTTTTTTCAGATGTACGGTGGTATGAGAGGAATCAAAGGTATGGTCTGGGAACCATCAGTGCTGGATCCCGATGAGGGTATTCGTTTCAGAGGCCTATCAATTCCAGAATGCCAACAACAATTACCTAAAGCCCCCGGCGGAACCGAACCTATTCCAGAGGGTCTTTTCTGGTTGTTGATTACCGGAGATGTACCAACTCAGGCCCAGGTAAGGAGGATCATAAATGCCGACTATTCAGAAAATTTTTTGCTACAATGTTCTTTCATACTTTTGAAATTTTTAGTATTGACTGAGTATTATTTTATTATAAGTTAGTTTTTACTTAAGTTTTTAGATTATTATTTGCTAACTTTTTAAAAATAAATTTCTCAGAATACCGCCACAAAGTACTTAAAAGTAATGTGCGAGTACATGTTTAAATACCTGTTTTATATATTAAAAAAACCGCATGATGTCTATGGAATTCTTTTAGTGGCTCTTTGCCAGAATAATCCAGTAACACTTAAGATATCGACAAAGGAAAAATTATTACTTATTACTGTAAGATCAGGGAATCAACTAAAACCGAAACTCATTATCAATTTTCTGTTTTAATTATCATTTTTTATGAAGTACCTACCGGGTGCGTCTCAAAAAAGGTTTACCCCTATAACTTTTTTATTTTTTTTAGATAAAAAACGAGATTTCGTTTGTTAGTGTATGATATAAATTAGGACTGATTGACGTATTCAGTTGTTTTCAGTCGCTTCCTGTTTTACCGGAAATGTCTACAACTTTTGATTTTTAAATGGCACCCTCCGTATTTTTTGACCTTATTTGATAGAAAATTACATTCTGAATAGAATGACATATCATATGTCAACTTTTGACATTTTCGCTTTAAAAAACATAGTATTTTAAATTTCAATCTAGAGTGCCATGGCTGTATTAAAAACACTAATTTTTAATCAAGGAGCCTTGGAAAAATAGATTTGATCGTCTAATGTTTTTAGTGTCTTCCTGGCCGGTTAAAATATGCCCAAATCGTAGTTTTAATCATATCACAATTTTTTCAAATGAAACGAGGGTGGTTCATTAGCATATTTCGAAAAAGCAATTTTTACGAATAATTTGGCACCACACACTTGGTATTTCGAGTCAAATTGTCGTTATGAACCGTATGTTGCAATGTCAAATAACCCACATGCGAAAATGTCCAAAGTTGACATATGATATGTCATTCTACTCAGAGTGTCATTTTCTATCGAATAAAGTAAAAAAACACCGAGGGTGTCATTTAAAAATCAAAACTTATAGTTATTTCCGGTGAAACCGGAAGTGACCAAAAACAATTGGATACACTCAGTCAATCCTACTTTATATCATATACTAACATACCAAATCTCGTTTTTCTATCTGAAAAAATAAAAAAGTTATAGGGGTGAGCCACTTTTGAGACGGTATATTTTTAATTATAAAAATTAAAATATTGCCAAATTAATTCAGGTGATAATCCGGTCCTGGTCAAATAAATATTCATGTCACATTATAACAAATACATATGTCATTAATTTGTTTTCTACCAGTTTATTTAAAACGTCCTAAATGATATTCTGTATAGAGCATTACAAAAGGCATACCGCATAGTTGATACTATCATTAAAAAATGTTTGTTGAATAAAACTAATTTTATATTTGGTAACTAAAAAAAAAGGAATTAGAAATCATTCAAATCAAAATGATCAATTTGCTTCACTCTAATGAATTCTTTACAAAGATTTATACAAGTTTTCTATTAAAATATAATGGGAAAATTCATAATTTTTAAAATTTACACGGATTTCCTGATTTTCTCTGTTCAGATCGGCAACTATATTTCATTCAACAACTGAAATTGGCGAAATAACAAACTTATTTATAATTACATTCTATTTTTGCTAACATTTGATATTATTAGTACAAAAACATATTTTGAAGAGAGTAATGGTTGCACTTAGAACTTTGGCCTAGTGCATATGTATTCTTTATGATAATCAAAAGCAAAACATTGATAATCTGAGCCGTTAATTTAATTAAGCTGTTAATATAGGCTTATTCATTTTAACTCTATGTTAAGCCCCGTCTAAACATAACGTTTTACCTTAAGCGTCGCCTAGACATAACTTTTTTATATATCAGTTATATATAATTCAGTTCCCGTAAAACATCCACTTTTTCGTCTATACACTCAATGTTTTACTTGATACATTTGACTGAACATGTAAGACGTAAGGTAAAACGGTATACCGGGTGCTTACCCCTATATCTTTTTTTATTTTTTTCAGATAGAAAAACGAGATTTGATATGTTAGTATATGACATAAATTAGGATTGATTGACGTATTCAATTGTTTTCGGTCACTTCCTGTTTCACCGATATATGACATAAATTAGGATTGATTGACGTATTTAATTGAAGAGCACACGGGAAAAACGACGAAAGTCCATTTTTTGCTAATTTGATGTTAATGCATAATATTTTTCGTCGTACAAAGCTACACCTTTTGGTACCTAAATAAAGGGGAATATCGATAACGGTTATAGAAACAGGCAAAACAGGCAGAAACATTTATCCCCTTTTTAGACTTTCATCGTTTTTCTTATGTGCTCTTCAACTGTTTTCGGTTAGTTCCTGTTTTACCGGAAATGACTACAAGTTTTGATTTTTAAATAGCACCCTCAGTATTTTTTTACTTTATTCGATAGAAAATGACATTCTGAATAGAATGACATATCACATGTCAACTTTTGACATTTTCTCATATGGTTTATTTTTTACGATTTGGGCATCTTTTAACCGGTCAGGACAAGACACTAAAAACATTAGACGATCAAATCTATTTTTCCAAGGCTCTTTGATTAAAAATTAGTGTTTAACATCGCCATGGCACTCTAGATTGAAATTTAAAATACTATATAATATATTAAGCGAGAATGTCAAAAGTTGACATATGATATGTCGTTTTCTATCGAATAATCTAAAAAAATACGAAGGGTGCCATTTAAAAATCAAAAGTTCTGGTGAAACAGGAAGTGACCAAAAACAATTAAATACGTCAATCAATCCTAATTTATGTCATATACTAACATACCAAATCTCATGTTTTTATCTGAAAATATAAAAGTTATAGGGGTGAGCTACTTTTGAGACGCACCCGGTATCTAAACCAGGCTTTACGTATACGGAAATAAATACGTCATCATTTTAGGAATATTTTTCTTTGTAGATGGATAATAATTTTATTCTGTATTTTAAAGGAGTTTTATTTGTTTGCTGTAAATCCAGGCGGCTTTTCCTTTTGTTAAAGAATTAAATTTTATAATGGCTGACGTAAGATATTGTAATATAATTAAAGGAAATCACGCAATAATGTAATAGTTAAATAAAGGTTTTTATTAATTTGTTACAAATTACACAAATTTATCATAATATTAAGTTGTATCAATATTTACATATTCTTGTGTCCGATGAAGGATATATTTTTATATACTTTATACTAATACATAATAATAATAATACTGAAATATTTCTGTAAAGCTAAATCTAATAACCTGTCAGTTATTTCTAAACAATTTTGTAAATTTACTTTATTTTTGAAACAATGCTAATGTAGTATATTTCTAAAAGCATCTTGTTAAAACTGCTGTAATAGTGTATGACCGAAAAAAAAAGCTTTCCAGTTGGCTTGGAACTGACGATCGATGACATTCCTTATCATTCTACAAATAAATAAAATGATAGCGATCTGCATGTCTAAAACACTTGTGGCGCTACGAATATGTTAATTTATTTTTTTCGGATTTAAACTATGTGTAAGCATGTAATGATGAAGTGCCAAAAAGGCTAGAATTTTCTGTTTTTTTTGTATACCCTTTTATACTGAATACCAATTCCACAAAATTTGTAATTACCAATATTGATAAAGTATAATTATGCTTAATTATAATATTATTTATTAAATCCTAATTTGTGATCATTATTCCTAGGCTAACGCTATCTCAAAGGAATGGTCTGAGCGCGCCGAACTGCCCCCACACGTGGTCAATTTACTTAACAGCTTACCCACCAACGTCCACCCCATGACCCAATTCTCTGCGGCCATCACGGTACTGAACAGCGAAAGCAAGTTCGCTAAAGCCTACGCCAGCGGTGTGCACAAGTCGAAATATTGGGAATACGTCTATGAAGACTCCATGGATTTAATTGCCAAGTTGCCCGTTATAGCGGCAACTATTTACAGGAATACTTACAAAGAAGGATCAGGTAAATTTTGTCATATATTATTGTTTATTCCGAAAGAGACAAGACGTATAATTGCCAGTCATACCATCCTCACTCATCCTTAATTATTATCTGTAGATAATTATGAAAGTGCACAATTTAAAATTTCCGAACGATTTACTCCACACAAACTCACAAGCAAAAGTACCGTAAAATGGAGTGAATAGAAACATAGTGGTGAATAGAAACAAAATTTCTGAAAAAAATCAAATCACGATTAAAAATGTTCAAAGTAAAAAGAGTCGACATATCTAATTTTTCTATCATTGGTAATACACAATAAAATGTAGATATAATATTTTTATCTGTGGCAGCACTGTTTCTGTCAATCAGCTGATCAATAAATGTGAGATCGATTTATCACCTATTTTGTATGGCGCGAAAACTTTATAAATAAAATGTTTATTTTTAAAGTAATACATAAGCTGGTACATGTAAGTTGTCATATTATATGTATTGTTATTTATTGTTAAACCTACTTAAATATGTAATAATTTACTGTTTCTAATCACCTTGTTGGAAGTAGAATAGATAAAAACCTAAACATCAATGTGTGTTTCTATTCTCCCCAATAGCAGGTGAATAGAAACACAAATGTTATTTTTATTTAATATTTATATGCATATTTTTCAAAAATCAAATTATATGTACACGCAAAGAACAAACAAAGACCCATGTTTTAAAATATTCGGGAAAATAATACCACATTTTTATCAACCGGTATATCGCTAATAGCCTACGAAACTGTTTCTATTCACCCCATTTTACGGTATAACGCACACGTATTCGAATTCGTAAAAAATAACCAAGACAGAAGCATCAGCCGGACGCCGGACCAGAATCAGCTGTTAAAAATCGATAATCCATGCCAATATGCTTTAAGGTCTGTTCCCAGAAGGAATCACTGACTAGTCAGCACGTTTCTCATTGATTAACATACATAGAAACCTGATTGTTAGTCTGGTTTCTACACATTTCAACCAATAAGAAACGCGCTGACTAATCAGGGATTCTTCTGGGAACGGGCCCTTAATGCGCAAGTCAACCCAAACAGTTCTCAAATTGGATCATGTACCGAAATTATCGTTCTGAAATCGTAACTAAACGATCCCAAGGTAGGTTGGTACGCAAATAGAATCGTCCGATAACCGTCAAATCTCGGTTGGAACACATTTGAATTACTGCGCACGAGCGTGATCGTTCGGTAACGGTTCTGCGGCGGGTTGGAACAGACCTTAGTTTACGTACGGATCGGACAGCGCGAGACGGGACTGGAGAGTGTCATCCGTATGTTACTGTCTCAGACCGCAGGGACTGAGAGGAACTAGATGAACTAATTAAATGACTAGTTCACGGGAATCTATTCAGTCGGCAGATCCGAGATATAATACAAGGCGACGACGATGGATTCGGCCTTGCCACAGTATATTGTACTGTCTATTGCCACAGTATTTGCCGGTGTAATTATCACAGAAAATTGTCATGGATACTGTTTTTGATTTTTAGTTTGTTTATAAATATATAAATAGATTATTTTATGGGAATGTTTCACTTTAGGTCCCTAAAATTAAGAAATATGTTATAAAACGAAGTAGATATTCTGAATTTTTAGACAAAAATAAAAAAGCTTGAAGTAAGGAAAAATGCATTTTTTCGTAAAATTTTCGTATTATTTGCTCCAATTTATTTGTGATATAGTTTTTTAAACTCTGATTTGAGTTTCTTTTTTATTTTTTTTTTATTTGCAATAAAACTTACCTATATGTTTTTAACATACGCAATTACACGTCTCGTTATATTTCGTAGATTATAAAAATTATACAGATCATACTGTGAATAGTTCTGACTGACAACGATACCCATTAGCAAGCAACGGGGATCTCAATATTAGTCGGGAACTATTGTGAACTAAAGACCTAGTTCAAGGAACTATTCCTCTAGAGGAACTAGAATTCCCACCTCTAACTGGGATATCGTTTCTTAAATTACGTATCTTAATAATGTGTTAATATTTTTAAAATTTGATGCCTTCTAACAAGACAAACGAAGCATTTTTTACATAGGTAAATCGCGTTAAATTAACTTATTTTATATTGCAGCAACTTGTATTAATGCTGAAATTTTACGAAACTTGAATAAGTATATTTATTTTTGAATTACAGGAATTGGAGCCATCGACTGCTCCAAAGATTGGTCTTTCAACTTCTCGCAAATGTTGGGATTCGACAATCCCGAATTCATCGAATTGATGAGGCTGTACCTGACGATCCACAGTGACCACGAGGGTGGTAACGTCTCCGCTCACACCACTCACTTGGTCGGATCCGCCCTTAGCGATCCATACTTGTCTTTCGCAGCTGGTATGAACGGTTTGGCCGGTCCCCTTCACGGTTTAGCCAACCAGGAGGTAAGTTCCTGGGTGACGTGAATAATATACAGCGTGGTCCGAATTGTATTCTGGAAATTTCGGCATCATATTCTGCAGATAAAAATAAGTAAAAAAGTCAATATGACTCCTACTTGTAGATGGCGCCACCTACATATTTTTTAACTAGTTTGAAGAGTAATAAGAGCTACGAGTAATGGTTCTCGAGATATTTGGAATCAAAATTATCAATACCTGTCGCCACTGATATAAATTGAACATGTTGATCAAATAGTTATTAGACTGAAATCATAAATTTGGAATATTTTTGTGCCAAAAGTTTAACAGAAACTGTTTTATCACCATTTTTCCGAAGAAACATTTATGATTAATTTGAAAAAATAAAAAAATTCCCAAATTTATCATTTCAGTCAAATAACTATCTACTTTTATATGTTTATTTTCTTGTCAATAATGACATGTATTGACTATTTCCATTCTAAATATCTTGAGAATGGTTGCTCGTAGCGATTTTTAAGAAGAAACATTTTTTACGTAAAAAATCAGGAAAATGTATATTTTTTCACCCAGTAGTTATATACAGGTAGGGACGAAAAGTTATTACTCTTCAAAACAGTTAAAACACATGTAGGTGGCGCCCTACAAATAAGAGTCATATTGACATCAAAATCAAATTTCTGATGTCAAAAAACTCCCAGACTCCAATTTTCATCTAAATATTGACGTTACTTCAGAAATTATTTTGAAAAAATTAAAATAATAATTAAATTTCTACACCTTGTATCTCCGAAGCTAAGCATTTTAGGACATTATATTTATACGAACTTTTTTTATTTATTTTTATATGTGGAATATGCTGCCGAAGTTTCGGGAATACAGTTCGGACCACCCTGTATAGACAATATAGTAGACATAGGCAATATACAATAGACAATCAGTAGAACAAATTATTTTCTCTTATACCGGGTATTTTCAAAAGTGGCTATCAATTGTTTATTTTTTCAGATAAAAAGACGAGATTTGGTATGTTAGTTATATGACATAAATGAGGAGTGATTGACGTATTTGATTAGTTTCGTTTGCATCTTCCTGTTTCACCAGAAATGGCTATAACTTTTGATTTTTAAATCAAAATCCTTGGTATTTTTTTACGTTATTTGATAGAAAATGACATTCTGAAGAGAATAGTATTTTCAATATCAATCTAGTGTGTCATAGCTTTGTTAAATCCACTAATTTTTAATCAAGGAACCTCGGAAAATAGATTTGATTGTATAATGTTTTTTGTGTCTCTTCCTTGCAGGATAAAAGATGTCCAAATCAACTTTTTCAAATGCAACGAGGGTGGCAACGAATATGCTAGTAAAGGCAATAATAATAATAATATTTAGAAAAGGCACATTCTTAAAAAATTAAATAAAAATAAAAATAATTTGGTACCACATACTTGATATTTCGAGTTAAATCGTCGTTATATTTATTGTCGTGAGAGTCTAGATTGAATTTTAAAATATTATTTTTAAGCGAAAGTGTCAAAAGTTGACATACTATATGTCATTCTATTCAGAATGTAATGAAAATGAATGAAAAAATACCGAGGGTACCATTAAAAAGTCAAAAGCTCTAGTCATTTCTGGTGAAACAGGAAGTGACTAAGTTATTGAATACATCAATCAGTCCTGATTTATGTCATATATTAACATACCAAATCTCGTTTTTTTATTTGAAAAAAAAAGGGGTGAGCAACTTTTGAAAAACATCCTGTATATAATAACATTTACCAATATTTTCAAGAATTTTTTTTGAAATAAGTTCAAAATATAATCAAAATTATATTTACTTTCAGTTCTAAATGTCTTCCCTAGAAATATATTAATTTAAGAATAGTAATTAATAACTAATATTTGTATCTTATGCTTGCAGGTGCTCTTGTGGTTGATCAAATTGCGCGAACAAGTCGGTGACAAATACACCGAGGCTCAATTGAAAGATTTCATCTGGAAAACGCTCAAATCCGGCCAGGTGGTACCCGGTTACGGACACGCCGTATTGAGGAAAACGGATCCACGTTACTCGTGCCAACGAGAGTTCGCCCTCAAACGCTTGCCAGAAGATCCTTTGTTCAAGGTAAGTACCAGGGCAAAACCTGTGTCAATAGACTTGTTACCAGCAAAATATGAAATTCGACATTGTATAGAATTCTAAGATATTTTATAAAATTCCAAGAACTATCAGGCATTGTATGAAATAAATTATATTGTACACGTCCCCTAGGTATTTTATAGAATACCGATTTGATAATCGGTAACGTACGGAATATAATGCGTGCATTAGGCAGTAGCGAATAAAGTCTGCCTTTCTACTCATGGGTGTTGAGTATCCTGTCTCGATACTCGCGGATATCAAGACAAAATCGTATTAAATATAAACAAAAAAAAAGATGAAAAAAAAGGTTGAAACCAAAACAATCAAAACTTATTCGTGCAACTAGCGGCAAAGTTTTATGGTACGTGCTGAAAATGAAGAAAAAACAAAAGCAGCAAAACACTTGCACTAATGAGTTTTCATTGCTTTGGTTTGAACATTTTTTTCCTGATTTTTTTATCCTTTTTACCGGAACAACCCGATTTGGTCTGAGTATCTGAATAGAACGGCATCAGACTTTATTCTCTAGTAAATTTGGCAAATATGCTTGTAACGCAACAAGTGTTGACATTCAAGTAATAGTTTATCTTGCAAAAACAAATAAAAAATCGGTTTCAATAGGTTTGAAGGAATATTTCTGCGATATTTATTACGTTCCTGTTACCTTTTTTTAAGTTAAAAGTTTCTTTAATTTAAGGTAAAGTTTAATTAATACTTTTAAATATTTTTATTTCACACCTTTTCTTAGGTATTCTATGAAATTCCTAGGTATTTCATGACATGTCACAGGTATATAAAATCACACAGGTAAAATATACACAAACTTATACCGTGCTGGCAACTGTTACTTTTGGGTCGGTATTAACATGTGTGGAAATAAATTGCATAGGAATCTTATTAAGTCGGAGTGAGAGAAATGCGACGGTGTTCTGTTGCGGCGTTGCCACATTTCTCCGGTACGCCTTTCCCTATCAAGTAAATTAAAATCACGATCGCAAACCGCTTATTTTTAAAACTTTTTTTTTTCAAAAAGATAAGTAGATAAAATCATTGAATATGTTTCTGACCATCTGAAATGGAATTATAAGGATATTGTGGGAGTGTCCATTTTTTTATAACGAGAATACGTCAGTAATCGCGATAATTTAAAATCTCATCTGTTTAACACATAACACGCGATAACTCGATCAAGAACTACTTTAGATATTGAAACTTTTTTTATTTTGAAGTTTATTCGGATCTTTTACAAGATATTTAAATAAGAAAAAAATCGATAGGTTTTTTTTCATTCTTGTTTTTTTCATTTCATTTTTTCAAATTTTAAAAAACCCATCGTGTAACTTTTTATAAAGATTTTCACATACTGTCTGCGAAGAGAATATAGCAGAAATATTAAGAAAATTTTTGAGAAAAACTACAATCAATTGTTGGAGATATCGATTTTTGAATTCAGAGTTCTAATAGTGCAACTCAACTCAATTCCACTTATTTTTACCAAAAAAAGCGCAAGTGTTTCTTTCTAACTTGCACTCGAAAATTTACAAGCTATAGGGAAAATTACAAAGACTCGTTAATAAATTAACAAATAAAATATCAAGAGTATCACGAGATAGCAATGTGCCTTCCACGTCTCTTAGCAATGTGCACAGTTTCTCGGTTTATTTCATACGTTTGGCAACGTTTTTACTGTTCTCTCTTTGTTCAGTACATCATAAACACATTGTAACTCTTCTTACATACGGAAATCTCGACCCAAAACTAACCTTTGCCAGCTCTTAGTATATATTGTTAGTCATTTTATAGAGTGCCTAGAATTTATACAGAATACCTTAATTTTATACTTTGCCGGTAACAGACACTCTTTTAATGAAGTTTAAAGGTTAATTTTTTTTATTGGACACTGTCAGCGTTCTTTCTTTAAGAATTGTAAACATTTTAACCATTAATACGTTAAGATGTATTATATTACAAATGTAATACACCTAATTAAGTAAGCTTTAAAAATAGTATAAGATAATTATTTTGAAGACATTAAAATTTGTGTCTTATTAGTCTGTTATATTTTACCACAATTGTATTTTTAGTTGGTATCCGATGTTTACAAAGTGGTTCCTCCAATCCTTACTGAATTGGGCAAAGTTAAGAACCCATGGCCCAATGTAGATGCCCATTCTGGAGTTCTTTTGCAGGTAAGATTTTTGTTTAATCACCTATCCGACTCTTTGTATTTATTATTTTTATTGAACTTTAATGTTTTTTAACCGTATGTCTTTATATTTCTGTCAACTGGTTATAACCTAAATCAACTACATTTATCTTTGTCTTACTCGTTAAAAAAATCCCCAATTTAGTCAGGCCGATATACGATTTTGATTAATCAAAATTAGTGAAATACACGGCAAATGTTAAATTTGGAGAAAATGATCTATTTTTAAATGTATACCGGTCTAGTAATTCTATATCTGTGGTCTGTATCTTAATGAGCAAGACAAAGAGTTATAAAATTGTCTTATGTTAAACCAGTATATTATACAGAAAGGTCCACAGACTTCGAGACATAGGAAAAATCAAGTCCATTTAGTGTGTGTCGCAATTTTCACACCTTAAAAAATTAGTTTTTTATAGCTATAGCAACTGCAGCGACTATGAAAAAAGTTGTGTGGCTTTCATAGAAAATAAGGGCACCTGCAATTCATTTGAGAATGTTATAAATCGCTAAAGGAGGTTTCAAATCTCTTGGATTCTATTAATATTAAATAAATTTTATTAAAAATTGAACTAAAATTGTTAGTATCATTAAAAACAATTCAAATTCAAAAATTGTATCAGTCAAATTCCCTCATTTAAGGTGAATATTAAAGTAAATATAAATACAGCTCATTCTAAGCTCTACTTATCTTTAAGAAAAATTTAAATCATTGGTGCAATTGGGCCTTAATGCCATTTCGAATGAATAATAGTATTAATAATGTACAGCTGGTTCCAATAAAATTGAATACGATTTAAAACATATTTTTATTATTTCGGGCAGTATATTCTATGATACCAGTCACCCATTTCTCTACTCATGTCATGCTGACGTTCTGAAAAATTTATTTGGCACTTTGTCAAAAGCAAAGTTGTTTTATACAATGTCACAATAACCTTAACATGCCAAAATACTTGACACATAAATATACACTGCCCAAATATTCGAAAAAAATGTGTAAAGAGTCGTATTCATTTTTTTTGGAACCAGCTGTACATTATAATAATAATAAATTTTATATCATAGTGTGTATTAAAACTACTAAAACACTTTTAAACTGGTATTATATTAACAACTTTTGTTTTTTTAATTCAAAAGAAATAAAAGTAACAAATTTCTCAATCAAAATATTTGTGGTGAAGTTGTTTATGTCTCGAAGTCTGTGGACTTTTCTGTATAGACAAACAAATAATGCAGGGTTGTCGGTTCCTACGTATAGTAGGCAATATTTAAGATTGGGGAGATAGAAATAAAAATCGAATAAAGTGAAACACGGAGAGAATGTATAATTTTATGAATAATTTAATTATGCGACTTGTATGGGGTATTAGAATTGTAGTAAAATCACTTTATATTTTAATTATTGATATTTAACGGTTTAATCTTTATTGTATTACTACCCGAAACGCTTTCTGGATCAGTATTTAACCTTTTAATTCAAAATAGGCAGCAAAACCACATAGTAATATATCACCCCACTCTTTATCTCGCTTTAACACGTTTTAATTTCCATTAGGGTATCTTCATAATTATCTGACACGTTAAAATCCGGATTTTGGATGGCTAGTTCTGTATATTTCGTAATTAGTTGTCTTCTAGTATTATACTAAATTTTATAACAAATTTTGAAAATTCAGCAAAAGTGATAATGGTACCAGAACAATCGTTACAATTGTTACTGTAGCATATTAATTGAAAACTTGTTTTTATAAATCTCTTTTACAATGTAATTTTGTGATATTTTAGTAAACAATCAAAATGCTGGTTTTTCGAAGGACGCTTTTACTTTTAAAAATATTTTATTATACAAGGTTAAGAAAACTATAAGGTATATTTGATTAGATAGTTAAATTCAACATATCTTTCAATCATTAGGTTGATAAGAAGTCACTTTTCCTGTTAATATATTAATCTTAAATTTTTTCAATTTTATTTTTCGGTAAACTTTTTGTAGAAATCTCGTTCCTGAATAATAATAACTAAAATTTATATTTTTTTTTCAGTATTATGGTTTGAAAGAAATGAACTACTACACCGTGTTGTTCGGCGTTTCGAGAGCGTTGGGTGTATTGGCCGCCCTCGTCTGGGACAGAGCTCTTGGTTTGCCCATCGAAAGACCAAAATCCTTATCCACCGATGGACTTATGGCCTCCCTCAAGTACAAATAGATTCATCAATTATTGTAAATAAGTTCCAACACCGTTAGATTCGTCGCTCAGAACGGGGTTTGCTGAACTTGCCGTTTCTGAACGTAGAATCGATCTCGTCTAAAATCGTTTCCCATGTGATCGTTAGAGTGATTAGATGGCAAAATGATTCCGGTAATTTTTTCCGTTCGACCCCCAGTGTTAATATTGTCAATCGTTTTACTATTTTATTTATTTATTCCGTTTTTGGGAACAGTGTAAATTTTTATTTGGCGCATCGTGGTGCGGCTTTTTGGTTAAGTATCACTTTATTTTTAATTTATGACCGGACGGTACAAGCTAAACGCCTGTTACTTTGTAAGTATTTAAACGTGTTGTACAGTAATTTTTGTAAATTAATTATTATTCCGTAAAATGTAATTAGAGATCAATAAACAAGACAATACTTATTATTAAATCAAAACAGAACAAAATATTTTTTTTTTTAATTTTAATACCTTTCCTAATTCCCTATTACTTTTATTATGTGATATCAAGAAATATACAGGGTTGTTCACCACATACGACACGGAGTATTGTAGCTAAACGATGAGATTTTTACAAATTGTAAAGTTTTGGGTTCGTTGGGAAACTATTATAATATAAAACTACAATTTAAAAATATTTTTACAAGATACAGAGTGTCCCAAACAAGTAAAAAATATTATAGTTGTATTTTTTTAAATGGAACACCCTTTATATTGTTCTATTTTTAGATTCTACGATTGAAATAAAGGTAAATTTTCAATTTTATGAAATTGGAGTAAAAATTTTAAGATTATTTATTGATCAAATATTGTGTTGCAATAATAAAAATTAGACTAGGTTAGGTACCTTATGCAGAGTGTTCAAAAATTTATATTAAATAATTACTAGCTTTAAATGGCAAAAACTTGTTTAATTTAAATGGCACACCCTGTATAGTTTACGTTAATCAGATGCACAATTTAATTGTGTATCAAATTGTATTATGCCATTTTTTTTCTATCTCTTCAAGTCTTCGTAGAAAAAGCATTTTTTTATATGTGTGACAGATATTACTTTTTTGATAGAATTTTCAAAATTTGGGTGTATATCCTTGTTTATATACAGGGTGGTCCGAATTGTATTCCGGAAACTTCGGCAGCATATTCTGCAGATAAAAATAAGTAAAAAAGTTCGTATAAATGTATGTCCTAAAATACTTAGATCAGAGATACAGAGATCCATGGTGTAGAAGTTTCATTTTTATTTCGATTTTTTTCAAATAATTTCTGAAGTACCGTCAATATTTGGATGAAAATTGCTGTCTCGGAGTTTTTTGACATAAGAAATTTGATTTTGATGTCAATATGACTCCTACTAGTAGAGGGCACCACCTACATATTTTTTAACTAGTTTGAAGAGTAATAAGAGCTACGAGTAATGGTTTTCGAGATATTTGGAATCGAAATTATCAGTACCTGTCATCATTGACATTAATTAAACATTTTGACTAAATAGTTATTAGACTGAAACCATAAATTTGAAAGGTTTTTGTGCCAAAAGTTCAACAGAAACTGTTTTATCATCATTTTTTGCAGAAAAATTTATGATTAATTAAAAAAAATAAAAATTTCCCAAATTTATTATTTCAGTAAAATAACTATCTACTCAACGTGTTTATTTTTCGTCAATAATGATATGTATTGACTATTTCCATTCTAAATATCTTAAGAACGGTTGCTCGTAGCGATTTTTACCAAGGGATGTTTTTTAGGTAAAAAGTCACAGAGATGTATATTTTTTCGCTCGGTAGTTTTATACAGGTACAGACAAAAAGTTATTACGCTTCAAAAGAGTTAAAACACATGTAGGTGGCGCCCTCTACTAGTAGGAGTCATATTGACACCAAAATCAAATTTCTCATGTCAAAAAACTCCCAGACACTAATTTCCATCCAAATAATGATGTTTCCTCATAACCCAAGCAGCATTTGGACGTCGGGACAACGTTGTGTCACGCGACCAAACGTCGGGGCGCGACGTCGGCACAACCTCGTGCCAACCCTAGTCTGCACTAGTTTGGAGAATAATTTTTGGGTCGAAACGACGTTGGATACCGACGTTGGCTAGCAGCCTAATTTAGTACAAACTGCAACTTTGTTTAAAATCCTAATTCACAGAAATACAAAACTAATATGGCGTCTAAGTCGCGTTTTAGCCTAAATTGGGATAATTATAGTAAAAATATTATTTTTATGATTTAGTTAGAGACATATGTCAGATGGCAGTGAAGGAAAACAAAACAAAAGTATTTAAGTGTGGAGGATGTTTGAAGATCATAATTATTGAAACACTTTAACCGACTCTGTAACTCGTTGCCCAAGGCAAAAAAGTTAAACGCAAACAACTTTATTGATAAATGTATTGTTCCTACTTTGAAAAATACCTAAATGGGCTAAAAATTAAAGAAGTTTTAAAATTTTTCTTGAATTTTTTTTTAGTAAAATGAGAATAATTTATTCGCAGTCGAAAAAATTGTTTCCGCGTGTTCAAAAAGCAGGAATTGATATTTTAGGAACGAAACATTTTCTTATTTAACAACATGGCGGCTTTCACTTTGTTGTTTTGGAGATTAAGATGGAGTAGTTCGAGTAGTCGCATACTGGACTAATAAAGTCGCAGTTCGGCCTTAACAGGTAGTATACTAGTCGCAAGATTGCCTAATTTAGTCATCCTAGAGTCTAGCTTGTGCCGCCCTCTATAATCTAAATAAACGAGGGAGTGGATAAACTATCGGTAATATATGTCGATGTATATTTAAATTTAGTTTTATATGTACCTTTCTTATGTCCCATTTTAATTAAGTTTTTTTTTATAAAAAGAAAAACAGTTGCAGAAAGGTAGTGACTCGACGTCCTACCAACGTAAGAATAAGGAAATCTAAACAACGTTGGAATTAGTAAAACAGACGACGTTTGCATAACGTTGGAATAGGTCCTGAAACTGACGTCGGAAAACTCTATATTGTCCAACGTTGTAACTACGTTGTCCGAGTCACCTAAAGATCACTTAAGCAAAAATGGTTACAAGACAACGTTTATTCGACGTCGCAGAAGCTTCTACTTTGCTGTAGTACTAGTCCAACGTCGGCACAACGTTATAAAAACGTTTAAATTTATTTTAATATCTAAGGTAGGGAGCTAACTATTTTTTGTAACTAATCCAACGTTGTGTTTAGTAAACATGTGGTCGCAAGTCGTGAAAATGCTACTTGGGAAATTATTTGGAAAAAATCGAAATAAAAATGAAACTTCTACAGCCTGTATCTCCGAAACTAAGCATTTTAGTACATACATTCATACAAACTTTTTTACTTATTTTTATCTGCAGAATGTACCGCGGAAGTTTCCGGATTTTTTTTTGTTTCACTTTTATTTCGATTTTTTCCAAATAATTTCTAAAGTAACGTCAATATTTTGATGAAAATTAGAATCTGGGTGTTTTTTGACATGATAAATTTGATTTTGATGTGATTATGAGTCCTGTTTGTATAGGGCGCCACATACATGGTGTTATAACTGTTTTGAAAAGTAATAACTTCGTCCGTACCTGTATAAATCTAATGAGTGAAAAAATATACATTTGTGATGATACATTACGTGAAAAAATGATGATAAAGTATTTGAAATTTATGATTTCAGTGTAATATCTATTTAGTCAATATGTTTAATTTATGTCAAAGCTGACAGGTATACCGGGTGCGTCTCAAAAGTGGTCCACCCCCTATAAGTTTTTTATTTTTTCAAATAAAAAATCACGATTTGGTATGTTAGCATATGACATAAATTATATTGGGGATTGATTGACGTATTCAATCCTTTTCGGTCATTTCTTGTTTCACAGTAAATGACTACAACTTTTGATTTTTAAATGGCATCCTCTATATTGTGTTACTCCATAGAAAATGACACTCTGAATAGAATGGCATATCATATGTCAACTTTTGACATTTCGAATATGGTTTATTTGAAATTGCAACATGGGACTCATAACGACAATTTGGCTCGAAATACCAAGTGTGCGGTACCAAATTATTTGTAAAAAAATGATTTTTCTAAATATGCTAAAGACCAAACCACCCTCGTTCCATTTGAAAGAAATAAGATTTGATTAAAAATACGATTTGGGTATCTTTTAACCAGCCAGGAGAAGACACTAAAAACATTAGATGTTGAAATCTATTTTCCAAGGGTTCTTGATTAAAAATTAGTATTTTTAACACAGCTATGGCACCCTAGATTGAAAATTAAAATACAATTTTGTTTTAAGCAAAAATGTCAAAAGTTGACATATGATATGTCATTCTATTCAGAGTGCCATTTTCTATCAAATAAAGTAAAAAATACCGAGGGTGTCATTTAAAAATCAAAAGTTGCAGTTTATCTGAAAAAAAGTAATAGGGGTGAGCCACTTTTGAGACGCACCCGGTAGATAATTTTGATTCCAAATATCTCGAGAACCATTAGTCGTAGCGATTTTTACCAAGAGACCTTTTTTCGTAAAAGACGACGTAAATGTATATTTTTTACACAGTTGTTTTATACAGGTACGGACGAAAAGTTATTACTCTTCAAACCATTTAAAAATATGTAGGTGGCGCCCTCTACAGGTAGGAATCATATTGACATCAAAATCCAATTTCTCATGTCAAAAAACTGCCAGACACAAATTTTTACCGAAATTGTTTGGAAAAAATCGAAATAAAAATGAAACTTCTACACCCTGTATCTCAGAAAGTAAACATTTTAGGACATATGTTTATAAGAACTTTTTTACTTATTTTCATCTGCAGAATATGCTGCAGAAGTTTCCGGAATACAGTTCGGACCACCCTGTATAGAAAGAGATAGAATTTGACGCGAAATCTAAAAGTAAAATAAAAAATATTGCTGTTGTATTTAGAAAAACATCCGCCACACTTTTTTGAACAACTTTTTGTACTCAAAAATACTTTTGAATTGTGTATCTTAACGTTCCCTATATTTTTTAATATTGTAATTTTCAAAACAAACTAGATAATAAATTTTATCGTTACTCACCCTGTACACCATTTGGACCACATCTTTTACAATCAAATGTTTAGAACGTGATACGTGATTGTAAATACGTTTTACAAACCCTACTGGGATGAATGATGACAGAATTAATTTTTCTGGGACTGATTTTGTGTTGATTTTCGAATGAGAAAATCGAGAGAATTTAACTCGAATGAGATATTTGTTATTATTCATTTGTTATTAGCTGGCCTACAAGCTAGCGCGGTTTTAGACGAGGGGTAATGGGGTAATTACACCCCCCCTAGACTCATCAAACTTCAAAAAAATAATTTAGTAAATTTTACATTAATTTAAACGTCAAATGAAAAATTCCCCCTTAGCAATTTATTATATCGCCGGTGAAATGTAATAACTGCTAACTCCATTATTCCTAATTTTACAGGAGAGAAAAAAACGGTACAAAAAAATATGTACACATGTAGGAAGTATTTTCATGCGTTAATATGATAAAGAGATAAGAATTTTATTTGTTGGGAAACAATATAACTCATTATTTCGTGTTACATAATTTTTTTCACACACAATAGGGAGTTAGCAGATATTCGTCTTGCAGAAATAAGAAATAAAAATATACTTCTGGAGATAGCAACCTTTATTCTTTGAAATTTTGAAAATGGAATTGAATATCACCCAAACAGATCTAGAAATAATCAATTAAATTTAAAAAATATGATATTCATAACCATATATTTATAATATCGTCGGTCTAGAAGCAAAACATGCAAGTCCAAAAACGAATAAATTTTTGTTAAGTGTTATAATTTGTGGTGATAAGAAAAATGAAAAGACTTGACAGTTGAGAGTAAGAATATGGCGCGAATAAAAAAGTACCATTTTTTGTTTAAAGTGTTTGTAACTTTACTATTAATATATTAAGTTCAGTATTAGTAGATACAGTTTTGATTCCTAAACACGACCCAAATCCAACAATTTTTAATGCATTTTTAAAGATCTGAAGTAGCAGCATTTTGGACTTAATGAATATGAAAATAATTTAAAAATTAAACTTATAATTCTTAGAAGATATGGTAGAATCCTTCCATTCTTATCCTAATTTTTATATAACGGTAGTAGACCGAGCTTGGAAAACCAGTGCGTGATTTTATTAAATTTTTATTACTTTTCCTTATTTTTTTCCTTATTTTTTTAATTTTTATGAAAATTATATATCATTTACGTGGAAAACGTTGAAAAAAAAAATAAAACTGATTAGGTATTATGGAAATTCTTGTACAAATAAGTAATGTTACTTAAACTATTTATAGCACGCCAATGAATTGCTCGTATATAGAGATTTCGTTTTCCCCCTTACCCTATACGGATACCCCGTATTTACAGAACGGATCGACGCAGGGTCGGATTGACAATATTATATGTATAACTATTAGGGGGGCCTCAGCCTTCGCGGGCCCCCTTTATAGTTCATTATTTATTCTTAACAACATATGCTTTTGAATTGCATTATGGCATTTGCATTGCATCGGTTTACCTTGCATTAGGGTAGTTCCCTGATTTCTATACAGGGTGAGTCTTAAATAAGTGCAAATATTTTAGGGCTGGTAAATATCGATAAAAGAAACATAATAATTTTTCTCTACCGTTTTTTCAAATAAATCCAAAACAACCGAGTTATTTCACTTTTAAAATTTCCAATTTTTTGCTATAATTTTGAGAATCATTGGATTTTCTTTCTTGTAAATTTAATCTACTACCTATATTGCCATATTACAAAGTATGTTTTTAAACTAAAAATTAAAAAAAAAATCATTTTTTTTTTAAAAATTCCAAATTTTCAAGAAAAAAATTTCGCCCAAAAAACCTCAAAATCGTGTTTCTTGGGTCGAAATATACTACCCCTAAAAATATTTGCATTTATTTAAGACACACCCTGTATATAATAGGGAAAAATTGACCAAAATATAAGGCGAAAAAATAGACCTAGACCTTCTTACATTACCACCCGGGCCCCTTTGGTCTAGTGCGACCCTGGATCGAAGTACTGTCCTAAAGAAATATACGAGTAAGAATCCGTGTGTTTGCTTTAGCGTGATCGTAACGGAAATTATGGACTTAGCATTATTTCGGTGGCTATTTCAGATCACTGGGAGTTAGCAGATATTATTGAGTTAAAATTGCAAATTTTCTTTAATGGAAAAAAATGTATTTGCTTTCCCTACTTATAGAGTATTTTTTTCTCTTTCTAATGGTATAAAAAACTTATTAACGTAAAAAATGGAGTTAGCAGGTTATCACGTTTCACTGACGATATATCACATTTCTGAAAAAATGTCTATACTGGTCTATACCTATGTGGGCCGGATTCATCTCTCCAAAAAATCCTATATGGGTATTTCGCCACTGCATTTTTTTAAGAGAACGTCAACGGTTTTTGTAGACGTATCTGTTTTAAAAAACTAAAGTGTTGTCGAATAGCTGAATTTAATTTTTTTTCTTTATTCTTTGTATTTTTTTGCTTCCGATGACGGAAAGGGATAAACTTTCCGAAACGTTAAGCATTTTTTTGTTCGTTAGGCAAATTTGTATATCTGTAAACCGAACTTCTGACAAGTAGTTTCCGTTTGGGATTAACGCAGAAGTGTTTACAAAAAATAACTATTTTATTTTGTAGATTTTCTTGCAGTAGCGATATACCCATATAGGATTTTTTGGAGTAATAAATAATATTCTTAATTTTAAATCGGTGTACCTATCTGAAATCGTACTCGAAATATAACTGTGTGATCGACGCAACATTACGTATGTATCCGACCCCATAGGGCGTCACGTGAACGTATATCCATTCCGAATATCCGATCGAATCAAGAACAAGCGGATGAGAGGATCCGCTTGTTTCGTGATCGTCGTGAGGCAAATTAGTATTCTCATTCGAACCACCAGTCGAAGGGTCCCAATAACCACTGCGGCGTGTGGTAGTAGGAAGTAGGAGTAAACATTTTTACAAGAATTCTTTGTTTTCAGATTCGGGAGTATGAAATCCTACACAAAGCTTCCTTAATTGATGCAATTGAACACAAAGAAGCGACTTTTATTCACTTTTAAAGCACGTAGGTATTTTTAAATGATATTACTTTTTTAGCTAGATTATGCGATTTTAGGAAATCCATCCCCTTAGAGGGTGAAACGGGGTTTGAAAATTTGTTGTATGAAAATTCCTTACTATCTGGTCTAGACGTACGAAATTCTGCAAAAAGGTTCCCTAAGTGATTCAATTGAAGACTAAGAAACAATTTTTGCCAATTTATACAATAATAATAATGAAGTTAAAGTTGAGAATTTCTGTGAGACTGTTACCCCTGGCTTTAGCGCTAAATCATGCTTGATTGAGCGCCTCGTACGGAGAATACGAAGCAGACACACGAGAACAGGTGCTTGATTAGGTAAAAATAGGTTCATTACCGATATTTAAGTTCACAGCATAGTAACAGCTGACATGAAATTCAGATGTATACTATATATTCAGAGAGACTGCTATATTCAAATATGTATAAGTTTTGTAAGTTCAAACTGTAAAGGAAATGTATCGAAAATTCGATGTTTACGCAGACTGTCATGTCGCGGTCAGAAGCTAGTATAGAAAGCAAATAAATTTATAAAGTACCACCAAATCGAAAAACTATTTAAAAACTCTTTATTTTTGGAAAAACACCTGTCACAATTATTTTCTTTTACTAATTTTCACTCTCAATAATAATTAATAATAATATACTGAAAACAGATTTCACCTCTAAACCTAAGAAGGACTAAAACAAAAACTTATTTTTTTCAAATACATTTCATTTATTAATAAATAAATTAGAATTACACGTTTTTTAAGCTAGTGACATTATTCTAGTGATACAAAAACAACTGTTTATAATATAAATGAGAGTTAAAATATACAGACTAAAAATCAATATTAAACAAAGAAGTTTTTAAATTGTTGTAGAGCTAAAAAAATATAAATAAATGTAGATAATAACTCATCTAGGATCTGGAGCTGGGTATGGAAAAGATATGCTAGGTATGACTATAGGTTCTGCTGGTGGATAAGGCAATGATTGAGATTGAACATACGGTACAACAGGAGGGTATGGAAAAGATGTAGTGGGTACTACAGGTTCAGCTGGTGGATAGGGATGTGATTCAACCAGTGTATGAGATTCAGGAACATCATTGACTACAAGAGGTGCAGATGGTGGATGTACGACTATAGGTTCTGCTGGTGGGTAAGGAAATGATTGAGATGGAACATACGGTTCCGCAGGAGGGTATGGAAAAGATGTAGCGGGTACGACAGGTTCAGCTGGTGGATAGGGATGTAATTCAGCGGGTGTATGAGATTCAGGAACATCATTGACTACAAGAGGTGCAGATGGTGGATGTACGACTATAGGTTCTGCAGGTGGGTAAGGAAATGATTGAGATGGAACATACGGTTCTGCAGGAGGGTATGGAAAAGATGTAGTGGGTACTACAGGTTCAGCTGGTGGATAGGGATGTAATTCAGCCGGTGTATGAGATTCAGGAACATCATTGACTACAAGAGGTGCAGATGGTGGATGTAAGACTATAGGTTCTGCTGGTGGGTAAGGGAATGATTGAGACGGAACATATGGTTCCGCAGGAGGGTATGGAAAAGATGTAGTGGGTACTACAGGTTCAGCTGGTGGATAGGGATGTAATTCAGCCGGTGTATGAGATATAGGAACATCATTGACAAGAGGTGCAGATGGTGGATGTACGACTATAGGTTCTGCAGGTGGGTAAGGAAATGATTGAGACGGAACATACGGTTCCGCAGGAGGGTATGGGAAAGATGTAGTGGATACTACAGGTTCAGCTGGTGGATAGGGATGCAATTCGGCCAGTGTATGAGATTCAGGAATATCATTGACTACAAGAGGTGCAGATGGTGGATGTATGACTATAGGTTCTGCTGGTGGGTAAGGAAATGATTGAGATGGAACATACGGTTCCGCTGGAGGGTATGGAAAAGATGTAGTGGGTACTACAGGTTCAGCTGGTGGATAAGGATGCAATTCGGCTGGTTTATGAGATTCAGGAACATCATTGACTACAAGAGGTGCAGATGGTGGATGTACAACTATAGGTTCTGCTGGTGGGTAAGGAAATGATTGAGACGGAACATATGATTCCGCTGGAGGGTATGGGAATGATATAGTGGGTACTACGGGTTCAGCTGGTGGATAGGGATGTAATTCAGCCGGTGTATGAGATTCAGGAACATCATTGACTACAAGAGGTGCAGATGTAGGTGCTATTCGAATATCCACGGACACCGCTGGAATTTTAATTATTGGTTCCTTCAACTCTGCAGGAGGATATGGATACGATACTTGTGATATTTGAGATCCTGTTGTAATATCCACTGGCAATGCAGGAATTTTAATTACTGGTTCCTTAGGCTCTGCGGGGGGATATGGATATAGCTGTGGTATTTCTGCTGGAACTACATTATGAATCACTGGCTTATGTATAGGTTCAGCTGGCGGGTATGGATAATAATGATCTGCCACAACATCATAGATCAGTAATATCGCAGCAAGTGCGAATAAGTGTGCTCGAATCTAAAAACAATAAATTTGATTATCTATAAATATATTTCGACTAGTAACTTACCATCATCGCCTTAAAAAATAAGACATGTGAATGGAGACAGTTTTATTAGAACCTATTATAAATAGGTCAAATTCAACAATTACTTTCGAATGTCTGTGTTTTAAACACGTTTGTCCTAATTATATATAAATAGGCCAAAATTCCTTGATATGATAGTAAAATAATGGATTTGCTTAATTGTATTTCTTTTAAATGGCTTAGTAGTTACACAATACATATTTTACACACTCATAAAAAATATTTACTAATTAATTCTAGCACAAAAAGTATTTACTAATTCAATAAATTTAACCAAATAAAATTATACATAATTTTGGAGGCAAATTTTTCTTTACACCTGTACCATATAAAACGACTTCCATGTAAAACGTTATAAAATAAAATAAAAAATATAAATTGAAGAATGCTTATTACTTTTTTAAACGATATATACCTATATACAGAGTCCGAAAATAAAGAACTTAGAAATTTCATTTAACACATTGAGCGCCAGGGCGGACTTCCTTACAGGGCGTAATTGTCCGCTTTTGTCCTATACCGGGTGCGTCTCCAAAGTGGCTCACCCTTATACCTTTTTTATTTTTTCATATAAAAATTGAGATTTGGTACGTAAGCATATGATAAATTAGGATTGATTGACGTATTCAATTGTTTTCGGTCACTTCCTGTTTCACCGGAAATGACTACGACTTTTGATTTTTAAATGGCACTCTCGGTATTTTACTACTTTATTCGATAGAAAATGACACACTGAATAGAATGACATATCATTGAAAAATCAGTTTTATTTTTCAATTGATCGAACTGATTTCTAAAATTCGAGACGCTTCAAGTAGTTTCTCAGACCTTTGAAACCACATCTGAGAGATAATAGTATTTTCTAAAAATATTTAAACAAATATATTTCGTGCATTTATAATGTTATAATGTTTGGCCTCCAGATTTTTCTTCATAGACTTCTGTTTTCTTATTGGATGTTATTATATGATATTTGTGAACGCGTCTTCAAAATAATCGATAACCGGATCACAACACCATTCTGCGTAAACGCGAACTTTGAAATCGCGCCAATATCCGCAAAAGGTTGGAAACACTTTAACTTTCCCGCCCCCCAAATTTTAAATCTTGCGAATCGCCAAAAAATGGTGGGTGCAATTTAAAAATTCTTAAAACTTTATCATAACTTTTTTAGGACACCCTGTATACAACAAATATTTTAAGGATATGCCCCTTTATAAACCATGGAACATGTATATAACTTTTATTCATATTTTAGACGACGACGATGATATTGGACTTCCTCGCACTAATAGGCCACCCTGTATATTTTTGCATTATTTTATTTCCCTGGAACTAATCAAAACTAATTTA
The DNA here is from genome assembly GCF_002938485.1 of Sitophilus oryzae. Lineage (NCBI taxonomy): Eukaryota > Metazoa > Arthropoda > Insecta > Coleoptera > Curculionidae > Sitophilus > Sitophilus oryzae. Next base: position 196,734 of record NW_022146096.1, read on the forward strand.
ACTTTAACTTAGGATTATGTAAAGTGATCACAAAACGAACCCAAAAATGCAATAATAGATAGGGTATTTCATTTAAAATATACCCTCATACACTCATACTTTTTACAGTGGCTACCTATAAGCCTTGTTTATAAGGCTATAAGTGAACATATTTTTCTAAAATTCGTCCAGTATTCCGGGTGCGTCTCAAAAGTGGCTCACCCCTATAACTTTTTTATTTCTTCAGTTAAAAATACGAGATTTGGTATGTTAGTATATGACATAAATTAGGATCGATTGACGTATTCAATTGTTTTCGGTCACTTCCTGTCTCACCGGAAATGACTACAATTTTTGATTTTTAAATGGTACCCTCGGGGGGGGGGGGGGTTACTTTATTCGATAAAAAATGACACTCTGAATAGATTGACTTATCGTATGTCAACTTTTGACATTTTCGTATATGGTTTATTTGAAATTATAATTTGCGGTTCGTAACGAAAATTTGACTCGAAATACTAAATGTGTGGTATCAAATTATTCATAAAAAAATGCTTTTTCCAAATATGCTAATGAGCCACCCTCGTTCCATTTGAAAAAATTGAGATATGATTAAAAATACGATTTGAGCATTTTCTAACTGGCCAGGACAAAAGACACTATAAACATTAGACGATCAAATCTACTTTTCCAAGGCTCCTTGATTTCACATAGCCATGGCACTCTAGATTGAGTTTTAAAATACGATTTTTTATTAAGCGAGAATGTCAAAAGTTGACATATGATACATCATTCTATTCAGGATGTCATTTTCTATCAAATAAAGTAAAAAAATACCGAGGGTGTCATTTAAAAATCAAAAATTGTAGTCATTTCCGGTGAAACAGGAAGTGGCCGAAAACAATTGAATACGTCAATAGATCCTAATTTATGTCATATACTAATATACCAAATCTCGTATTTTTAACCGAAGAAATAAAAAAGTTATAGGGGTGAGCCACTTTTGAGACACACCCGGTATATTTATGTCAGAATAACTTGTATTCAGACATAAACGATTTCTTCTCTTATTTTTGTTTGTCTTATTTATAAACCTTTAGGTATACCAGAGTGATTATGGATTGTTAAATGTAAAAATCGCTACGAGTAATGTCATCATTGACAACAATTAAACATGTTATTACTAGTAGACTAGACTGAAATATTAAATTTGGAAATGTTTTTGAGCCAAATGTGGAACAGAAACTGTTCCATCAAAATTGTTTTTAGTAAAATTTATGATTAATTTAAAAAAATAAAAAGTTCACAAATTTATAATTTCAGTCAAATAACTATCTAGTCAACATGTTTATTTTTTGTCAATGATGACATGTATTGATATTCTATATCTATTTCTATTCTAAATATCTTGAGAACGGTTGCTCGTAGCGACTTTTACCAAGTGACCATTTTTATGCAGTAAATGGCGAAAATGTATATTATTTCCCTTAATAGTTTAATACAGGGGTGGACGAAAATTTATTACTCTTCAAAAAAGTTTAAAAATATGTAAGTGTCGACCTCTACAAGTAGGAGATATATTGACCTCGAAATCAAATTTGTCACGTCAAAAAATACCCAGACACCAATTTTCATCCAGTTCGGGAATTTATTTGCAAAACATAAAAATAAAAATGAAATATAAATGAACTACACCTTGTATCTCCGGAAAGAAGCGTTTTAGGACAGAAATTAAAAAATAATAATAATAACTTAAATATTTTTTTTAGATATTATCCGCATAATAATAATAATGCAGTTATTTATTCCTGTTAATATTAATTATATGAAATATATATAATTTATATGAAATCAATTAAACGTTTGAAGTACTTAAGTACTACATAACAGTTACATCTATTTTAAATGCAATCTCTACTAATGTGTTGCTGTTGATAAGATATTTAACTGAGCTTAGGGAAATAATCAACATATTGTAAAATAGAGCTTTTTACAAATTTCCTATTTTCATAAGTACATTCAGTTGGGAAAGTACACATTGCAGGGTCTACTTATCTAACATTGACAACTTTTTGATTTTCTCATTAAGAAGCCCATTAACATTAGATTTAACATACATTAGGTTTTCGAACCTATAAATAAAAAATAATTTCTTTACTTTTAACATTTACACACTGTTAGTCATGAAAAACGTAAGTATATTTATTTAAAGATAAATTGACCTGTTATTAATTATTTTATATTTATTTTTAGATATTTATATTAAGTTTAGCTGTCACATTGTGCACGGGATTACGTATCCCTGTGCCACATTCGGAATATGGAGTGCCATTAGAGTATCGTACAGTTGCGCCGGTTACCGAATCACATGTAGCTCCCGTAATTAATGAAAACTATGGGGTACCTTCTGGATCACAACCATTGGGAGAATATGGTGTTCCACAGATTCCTCAGGTACCAGTTAGTGAAACTCCAATACTTCCTGTCGTTCGTGATGATGTTGTTCCTCTTATACCGCATGAAGAATATGGTGTGCCACAAACGCCAGTAATTTCACAAGAACTTTCTAAACCTATTGAGACTATCTACAACTACAATATTCCTCATGTACCAGTTACTCAAGCTCCAATAACCCCTCTAATTCGTGAGGAATATGGTGTTCCTCTTACACCATTGGGAGAATATGGTATCCCTCAGGTACCAATAAGTGAAGCTCCAATACTTCCTGTCGTTCATGATGAAGTTGTTCCTCTTATACCGCATGAAGAATATGGTGTACCACAAGCTCCAGTAATTTCACAAGAACTTTCTAAACCTATTGAGACTATCTACAACTACAATATTCCTCATGTACCAGTTACTCAAGCTCCAGTAACTCCTCTAATTCATGAGGAATATGGTGTTCCTCTTAAACCATTGGGAGAATATGGTGTTCCACAAATTCCTCAGTTATTAGTAACCGAAGCCCCAATTCTTCCTATAGTTCACGATGCAGTTCTTCCTGTTAAACCTCATGAAGAATATGGTGTGCCACAAGTTCCAGTAATTTCACCAGAACTTTCTAAACCTATTGAAACTATCTATAACTACAATATTCCTCATGTACCAGTTACTCAAGCTCCAATAACTCCACTAATTTATGAGGAATATGGTGTTCCTCTTAGACCATTGGGAGAATATGGTATCCCCCAGGTACCAGTTAGTGAAGCTCCGATACTTCCTGTCGTTCATGATGAAGTTGTTCCTCTTATACCGCATGAAGTATATGGTGTGCCACAAGCTCCAGTAATTTCACAAGAACTTTCTAAACCTATTGAGACTATCTACAACTACAATATTCCTCATGTACCAGTTACTCAAGCTCCAATAACTCCTCTAATTCATGAGGAATATGGTGTTCCTCTTAAACCATTGGGAGAATATGGTATCCCCCAGGTACCAATTAGTGAAGCTCCAATACTTCCTGTCGTCTATGATGAGCATGTGGTTCCACTTAAGCCACATGAAGAATATGGCGTACCACAAGTTCCAGTTGTTCCTCAAGAATCAGTTGAGACACATTATGATTATAGCATCCCCCATGTAGATTTACCAGTAACCCAAACTCCTGTAGCTCCTATTATTCATGAAGAATATGGAGTTCCACAAATTCCTCAGTTATTAGTAACCGAAGCTCCAATTCTTCCTATAGTTCATGATGAAGTTGTTCCTGTGAAACCACATGAAGAATATGGTGTGCCACAAACTCCAATAATATTACAAGAACTTTCTAAACCTATTGAGACTATTTACAACTACAATATTCCTCATGTACCAGTTACTCAAGCTCCAATAACTCCTCTAATACATGAGGAATATGGTGTTCCTCTTAAACCATTGGGAGAATATGGCGTCCCTCAGTTACCAATCAGTGAAGCTCCTATACTTCCTGTCGTCTACGACGAGCATGTGGTTCCACTTAAGCCTCATGAAGAATATGGCGTACCACAAGTTCCAGTTGTTCCTCAAGAATTAGTTGAGACACATTATGATTATAGCATCCCCCATGTAGATGTACCAGTAACCCAAACCCCTGTAGCACCTATTATTCATGAATATGGTGTTCCACAACAGCCTCAGAGAGAGTATGGCCTACCACAATCTCATCACGTAGAAGTACCAGTAAGTCCAGTTCCCGTAGTTGGTGAAGAATATGGTGTCCCTCTTGTGACAGAAGCTGCAGAAATACCTCATGAAGTTCCACAATCAACTTTGCCAGTTGTGTATAGTCCAGTTCATAACGACCAGATTATTCCACTGATACCGCTCGCAGGATATGGAATTCCTCATATTCCTGTTGTTGCCCAATCGATAGTTCCAGTACCTGTTCAAGGTTATGGTTTACCCCAGGTTCAAAATATACCGAAGCCTCAAGATAATGTACAAAAAGTAGTTGTACCCCACGCTGTGTATGGTGTTCCGTCAGAATATTTGTAATCTACAGAACTATTTATTCTTGTAATAGTAGAAACGCTATTTAATAAAAAAATAATAAATAACATTTTTGTTGTCATTTTTGTTTGATCAGATAAAATATGTCTCCGAAAACAGAACCGTCTAAAGCAGGGGCGGATTTAGACTAAATTTTTGGACGGGCAAATAGTTACAAGAAAAGAGGTTTTTTATTAAAAACATTACCGTATATTTATAAAATGCAATAAAAACAAGCAATATTTTTTTAAAAATTTTTGAATGTTTTTTTTATTCAATTGCATATAAAATAGAGAGCAATAAATAAAATTATATTCAATAACTTATCTACTACTCTTGTAAATTATATTCTATACAGGGTGATTCACGGCCATGGTACGTTGGACGTTTATGGATGATGAGTGATTGTTTTTTGTGATTAGTGCGTTGGATTTTGCTAAGGATTTTGCACCTGCTCCATCTGTCTAAATATGTATTTTCAGCATTGCATTGTTGTCGCTTTATACTAAGTGGAAGCATCTTTGTTATTTTAAACGAAACGGTATACCTATTATTTAATTTTGCGAAACTACTTTCATATTTCATAATTTTTCTATTATACTAACCTATACATATCTCTAATAATTTCTGAGATAAAAAATAAAACATATGTACAATTGACAAAAACATGTTCTTGAGTAACATTGGTTAAATTATAAAATCGGCATATTGAAAGCTGAAATTTGGTTTATAGGGTAATGAAAGTCGACATTATTTGATCTGCCTAAATCTAGTCCCAGTCTTTAGTTCAGTGGACTGTCTGTCTAAGTGGAGCAGGTGCCTTTGTGTAAAAATCCAAATTTCCAAAAAAAATTCTATCCGCCAAGGTCTAACGTATCATCGCCGTGAATCACCCTATATACTGCTAATTATCTTTTTTATTTTTTAATTCATTCAAAATCGAGATTGGGTATGAAAAAATCGAGATTTGGTATATTAATATATGACATAAATTAAGGATTGATTGAAGTATTCAACTGTTGTCTGTCACTTCCTGTTTCACCGAAAATTACTACAACTTTAATTTTTTTTTAAATGGTACCCTGGGTTTTTTGGTGCTTTATTCGATAGAAGATTACACTCACAAAAATCACAACATTGATTAATCAAATTTAATTTTTAGTTAGAATACTTATGCGAGCATGGTCATATACAGGGTGTTTAAACAGTTACTCCATCACTTGCAATGCTGTACTATATTTTTCTTTCATGAGTTTAATTTTATGTTACAATTACCAGTAATTGCAATTATAAGATATAGTAATATAAATTGATATTACAAAAGATAAGGTAGTATACATCCCCAATAAGACATACTATACCGGGTGCGTCTCAAAAGTGGCTCACCTCTATAACTTTTTTTAATTTTTTCAGGACATTCCTAATTTATGTCATATACTAACATACCAAATCTTATTCTTTTATAAAAAATAAAAAAGTTATAGGGGTGAGCAACTTTTGAGATGCACTCGGTATAGAATTTTGATTTGATTGAAAAAACATTTTAAAATTGGTACCTAGTGGAAATATAAAAAAAAGTAGTACAATACTTCAAGTGATATTGCAAAATAAGTAAATTTATTTTATCAGTCAGTTATATTTATGGTGACTAAAGTTAGGGAGACTAGGCCCCCATGCCCCATAGTTCCGTCTATGTTTTGAAGAAGTATCCTAGATAAAATAATATTACAGAATGTAATTTGCATAAATTATAACTGAGTACTGTTGAAACATCGAGGAAGATTTAAATTCCAGTGCAAAAAATAGGAATTCTTACTAGTATCGTGCATTGAGTTTATGTCTCTTGGGGGCATAATAAAGACCAAGTGTTCATTCATGTTAACATATTTTTTGTTATGTTAATTTATTTCGTTATAATCACGTTTACAAAAATGCGAAAGTTTATGCTTTATACAAAGAACAACAATTTTTGGAACATTAATCTTGTGATATGTTTTAAATTGATTTTTCCATTACTAAAATGGTTTTTCAGGTTAACCTTTCACGCCGTTTGTCAGGCCTTGAATAGAACCCAGTATTATTACAAGTAGTAATAAGAAATAAGAATATGCTCGGAATCTTAATAGGTCCAACCTGGAGTGTACTTAAGATTCATATTTTATAGGGTGTGTCGTAGGTCAGATGGTTCATCGTAATAATTATAGCTTTCGATATGTCTTGCTTCAGTTATATTCAAATTTATTTTGTGCAGAACTGGAGTCAAGAGCGAATAGGTACCCCCGGTATTGTAACAAAATAATTAACAACACAACAATCTGACAAACTCTTATAATCTAGAGTGATAAATGTGCAAATACTGTTTTAATAAAGATATAGATAAACAAGCGAGATTTCGTATGTTAGTATATGACATAAATTAGGATTGATTGGCGTATTCAATTGTTTTTGGTCACTTCCTGTTTTACCGGAAATGACTACAACTTTAGATAATTGGCTTCATTGGTATTTTTTTATTTTATTCTATAGAATATGAAATTCTCAAGTGAACAGGATTCTAAATCAAAGGGTGGATGCATACATCACCGCGACGGTCAAAAAATAATATTCTTCAGCGAAGAAAATTTCCAGTAACTTTCCTTATTTTTGTTATACTTACAGTTAAAAGTAAATCGAGGACAACTAGATGATCGTAATATTGTCCTGTTTGTAATGGACAAATGAAGCTAAATTTTTGCTGTCCTCAACTAAACACGGTTTACAACACATTAAAACGCATTTTTCTCCAATATTTTTTTTAAATAATCTATTGCAAATGGTTTTTATATCTGAAATGGTTTGAAAAGCTCTCGTTTTTAAAAAAATGGACACCCACATTCTACATTTCTTTTTCTTATTTTTTTCTTTTCTCTTAAATGCAACATTATCACAACAAATAAAGCACAGTTTGACAAATAAAGCGACAATTTATTTTTTATTTTGGTGTGTATTCACCTTTAGGTATGACACATCTTGTATTTTACAAAAACATATTTTAAAACACACCTGTCTCAATGTTATACATAAATACTCTCTTTATTACATTATATTTATGTCTTTTTATTAAATAAAAACCTCATTCTTTTGAACTATTATAATACTATCCTTGAACTTGTTAACGAAATGGCCAAGGAGGATACACATATTTTAAGAATAAAGGACGCGTTAAAACTAAGATAATTTCGTAATAAAGAAAATATCGTACGAGTTTAGAAGAATTAAATCACAGAATTAAATGATTTGGAGAAAGTTTATGAGGTTAAGGATAATTCGCCATAATGCCCACCTACAAATATATTAGAAAAATAGAGTTAGAATATTAACGATCGCTCGAAGGCAAAAGATGACAGTGAGTAGGCAAAAAACAATAACAAAAATACCATAAAGGTGATTATAATAATTGGTCAAGATGAAACGATGTCATGATGGTGACTATTTTTGCGAAATTAAATTAATTTCATTAGGTATAGTAAAGATTAAATCGACTCGTATATTCACTGTCGCACTGAATTATTGTGTTTATTTTTTTAATTCGCAATAATATTTATTACGTTATTACTAAACTGTTATAACTTACTATTACTGGATTATGTAGCTGGTATAGTTTATTTTTTTACATAAATTGTCTTAATTAGACTTTATTCTTGTCGTAGAGGGCTAGTTAAATGGTTAGTTGCAGAGCTGTAAGCTCGCAGAAAAAGTTGACATATACCGAGTGCGTCTCAAAAGTGGCTCACCCCTATAACTTTTTTATTTCTTCAGATAAAAAAACGAGATTTGGTATGTTAGTATATGACATAAATTAGGATTGATTGGCGTATTCAATTGTTTTCGGTCACTTCCTGTTTCACCGGAAATGACTACAAGTTTTGATTTTTAAATGGCGCCCTCGGTATTCTTTCACTTTATTCGATAGAAAATGACATTCTGAATAGAATGACATATCATATGTCAACTTGATCTAAAAATAAAAAAGTTATAGGGGTGAGTCACTTTTGAGACGCACCCGGTATATAGACATATATATATATATATATATATATATATATATATATATATATATATATATATATATATATATATATATATATATATATATATATAGATAACAAAACTCGCAGAAAAAGTTGACATATGATACGTCATTCTAATCAGAATGTCATTTTCTATCGAATAAAGTAAAAAAATACCGAGGGTGTCATTTAAAAATCAAAAGTTGTAGTCCATTTCCGGTGAAACAGTGATCAAATACAATTAAATAAGTCAATCAATCCTAATTTATGTCATATACTAACATACCAAATCTCGTTGTTTTATCTGAAAAAATAAAAAAGTTGTAGGGGGTGAACCACTTTTGAGACGCACCCGGTATATTGCATAATATGATTTATGGGAGAAACATTAGAACGACTATAAAACAGGTTACAGGTATTCAATCGTAAAGTGATCTTTGGCACATTACAAAGTAATAAAAGTAAGTATTTGATAATGCCAAAACGAAAGTGTGTAGTACGAGTAGTAATTAATGAAATGCTCAAAGTTTTCTTTTCTCAACTCAGATAGAACGCAATGGAAACATTTTTCGTTCAGTTTAAAATGTTAAATTTTCTTGATTTTTAGCCCTATTTTCTTAATTTTTTTAGCAAACTGTATATAAATACATCAACTTTAATTGTCTTTATAAACTTTAGTATTTGACTTATTATACAGAGTTAATCGAAGAGTTGTTTTTTACCCTTTCTTTAATTGTTTGTATACTTAGTTATTACAGTTATTTTTTTAATATCCTTAGTTCTGTTAGGATTACTAATATTATTTATTAAAACCAAGCCTAAATCGTTACTTTTTAAAGTTTCTTAAATTTTAATATAGAGTTCTAATCAGTGTCGATATGACATTACGACAATAGTCACCAAAACCATCTCGTGAGATTGAGATTAAAAAATAACATCGTAAAGTAATGATAGTTGACAAAATTACAAACTGTTGGTTGCAAAGAAATTCATGAAAATAGAGCTAAAAGTAAAAAAAATGACACTTTAAATTTGACGAAAAAACCTCTGCGTTTCGTTTTTTTTGCATCTGAGTGTATTAAAAAAGAAAATCCAATTCCAATGTTTTTTGTAAGGTATGCAGTACAAATCACAAAGACAAAAGATTGTAATTAATACTTTTTCCAATGCCTTTAATTTCCCCTTTAAAGTAAAGTCTGTTTGTCTGTCCAACGAGAGAGGAAAGAATATCTTCAGACGATATCCCATGATTGACAGACAGTTTACTTTTGTATTAAAATGACAGACAACTCTCACTATCAGGTATTCTCTCGTTAGTATCCTCTATTTTATATCAATAAATATAATTTATTATTCGACGAAGACCCGATTTTGTCCGGATGTCAGAATTAACTTCTTTAACCGGAACTTCCAAAAATGGAAACTCTAGATAAGGGTAAAGAATGGCCATACCCTGCTGGAGAGCGAAACCTTGGGTCGGCGTTTACATGTATAGGTGAACCGCTATGGCAATATATCAAGTCTTACCACTTCTAGATTCCATGCGCTTGGGAAAATACTTGCCTTCTGTCTGTATTCAGTACATCTTATTTTACTAAGCGTGTTGACCGTACTCTTCGTACACACGAAAATCGGCATCCAAGGACAGACATGCCGACCCTGATATGAAGAATGATGTATATAATATATCCGGTTCTACAGCGTGATCCGCCTTCCGGTTCCTTGCCGCCATTGCCTTCTGTCCATCCAGTCATCGGCTTGTAAATTGTGCATTGACATTGCCTTTGTTACCCCCTTTAACCATGTCTCTCGGGGTCTTCCTCGTTTTCTTTTTCCAGTTAGGATCCATTTCATTATATTCTTTGGTAGCCTTTCTTCTCCCATTGTGTTTACATGCCCATACCAGATTAATTGTTTTTTTTGAAGAATGATATATAATAATTGATATACCTGGTGCATCTCAAATATGGTTCACCCCTATGATAATATTTTTTATTATTTCAGATAAAATAACGAGCTTTGGTATGTTAGAATATGACATAAATTAGGATTGATTGACGTATTCAATTCTTTTCGGCCATTTCCTGTTTCACCGAAAATGACTACAACTTTTGACTTTTAAATGGCACTCTGGTATTTTTTTTTACTTTATTCGATAGAAAATGACACTCTGAATATAATAACATATCAAATGTCAACTTTTGACATTTTCGCTTAAAACAAAATTGTATTTTAAATTTGAATCTAGAGGGCCATGGTTGTGTCAAAAACACTAATTTTTAATCAAGGAGCCTTGGAAAAATAGATTTGATCGTCTAATGTTTTTACCGAGGTTTTTACTGTATTGTCCTGGCCGGTTAAAAGATGGCCAAATCGTATTTTTAATCATATCTCATTTTTTTCAAATGGAAGAGGGTGGCTCATTAGCGTATTTGGAAAAAGCATTCTTAAAGCACGAATAATTTGGTACCACACACTTAGTATTTCGAGTCAAATTTTCGTTATGAACAGCATGTTGCAATTTCAAATAAACCATATGCAAAAATGTCAAAAGACATACGATGCGTCATTCTGTGTCATTCATGTTGACATTCATGTTGACACATGATATGTCATTCTATTCAGAGTGTCATTTTCTGTCAAATAAAGTAACAAAATACCGAGGGTGCCATTTAAAAATCAAAAGTTGTAGTCATTTCCAGTGAAACAGGAAGTGACCGAAAACAATTGAATACGTCAATCAATCCTAATTTGTATCATATACTAACATAACAAATCTCGTCTTTTCATTTGAAAAAATAAAAAAGTTATAGGGGTCAACCACTTTTGAGACGCACCTGGTATAAATACGAAGAATAGAACGAAGTTACGGTGTCTAAAATTATTCACATTTGAGAACAAATAAAAAATTAAAGAAATAAGACAAATATTCAAGGTCTACCAGAAAGTCGTTACTTTTGATTACTGCACGTATACCGGGTGCGTCTCAAGAGTAGCTCACCCCTATAACTTCTTTATATTTTCAAATAATCAGCATCTATCAAAGAATGACGTCGAAAATATTACCATAGAAACGCCTTTTGATTTTTAGCATTTGCTGGAGAAAATTCAACTATATTTTTTTACTTAACATAACTTTTCTCTAACAAACAAAAAAGTTTTTTTCCTCTTGTAAGGACAATCCGGGGACATACTGTATATTGTATAATAAAAAAACAGTGTGACCGATAGTTAAAAGTTATCTTAGAAATCCCATCAATATACCTGAAGTACCGTATGTTAAAAATATTATATATTTTAAACTATGTATTATCTATAGTAATGCTATTTTGATAATGTTTCGAAAAAAGACAACCGAAAAAAAATGGATACAAATAGGTACCGGCACCCTTGAAGGGTTTTGGCGTTGTCGCAATAATCAAATAATGGACTGGTGCTATCTCGAATAGGAATCGCCAACATACGTTCCAAAAACCCTAAAAATCACCGAGCATGGCCTGCCTATTGTTTGGCAATTGCATCGAAACACGCCCAACGTAAAAACGGACGATAATTACTATTTTTCGATTAGGAATCTTAAAATAGCGTCAAATTTCACAGCGATTAAAATCTTCTATATGAATAACTTGTTTATTTTCTTTAAAATGAAATTTGTTTTACACAAATGTTCTCTATATTATACAGGGTGAGTTTTCTACGATGTTCTCTATGGGTATCTCGGAAACTACTGGAGAAAGAGAGTCGGTTAAATGGGGAAAAAATCGCAGTTTTGTAAAAAAATATCCGCTTTTAAAATTTTTGAAAAAGTTCATGGCTTACTAGATATTTCGAAAAAAACGAATTTCGGTTATTTTAAAAATTGTCTCTAATTTCATTATAATCTATTTTAGACAAAAACATTTCAGATAAAAGTTGCAGATAATCACATCCTTAATGAGATTGCGTTCTACGTTTTTTTTTAAAGCCTGTCATTTTTGACATACTCTTGACACAAACATATGTTTCTTTAAATGGAAACCATAGTTGGCCATGACTTTATAAAAAGCGCCATTTTTAAGCTTTTCAGCGATATAAGCTATAATATGTTTTTTTTTCGAAAAAATACTGAGTTATAGCCAATTTTTATCTTTTTTGACTAATTTCACTTAATTGGCATGGTAATCTTGTTTTGTTATGATTTATAACGTATAAAAAGAACCCCTTTCTAAAATAAAACAATATCACTACATACACTTTAAGTTATTTTAGAAAATGTTCAAAAAATCCGCGATTGTTTTGAGTACATACATGAATCTTTTTAAAACTGAATTACTAGCTTTTTTCACAGAACGACGGGTCGACTTTTACCGCCTCCTGTACCGCCTCTTCGAGTGCCTCTCTTAATTCATAAGTTCTTTTGTGAACCTTATTGTTAACTATATCGCATAAAAAATCTAAAGTATATAGTTCAGGCCATCGAGGAGGCTCATGCAATTGGTTCATCTCTTCCTATCCCTGAGTTTGCATAATTATGATATAAATAATTTTTAACATTTCGTTTGGGGGGGGGGGAGTGTCATAATAAACGTCATGTTAGTCTGTAAAATTGTCTTAAAAACCGTTCTCTAAAAAGCGTAAGTAACGTTCACCGGCCAACGTATCCTCGAAAATGTATGGTCAAGAAAAGTTGAATGAATAATCCTACACCGCTTTTTTTTGTTTGAAAAATTCATATTTAGAATTTTTGTTTATTTTAATTTACTAAGTTTGGATGTGTCAGTTTGACATTTCTGAAAGCAACGACGATTGAACTTGTTTCCATGGCTAACTAAGTGAAATTGTTTAAAAATGATAAGAATTGGCTATAACTCAGTAATTTTTCGAAGAAAAGATATTATAGCTTATATCACTAAAAAGCTTAAAAAAACCTATATATGTTTGTGTCATATGTCAAAAATGACAGGCTTTAGAAAAAAAACGGAGAACACAATCTCATTCAGGATGTGATTATCTACAACTATTATCTGAAAACTTTTTGTTTAAAATAGATTATAATGGAATTAGGGACAATTTTTAAAATAGCCGAGATTAGTTTTTTTTCGAAATATCCATTAAGCCCTGAATTTTTTGGAAAGTCTCAAAGGCGCATATTTATGACTACAAAACTGCAATTCTTTCCCCATTTAACCGACTTCCTATCTCCAGTACTTTTCGAGATACCCATAGAGAATATCGTAAAAAACTCACCCTGTATAGAGACACCTAGAAAAATCGATTGCTTATTTTTTTAATGCAGCTCTTATTTAATGCGTTCTCTACTTACTACTTACAGTATGTCCCCGGATTGTCTTTACAAGAGGAAAAACTTTTTTATTATTGATATTTTGAGAAAAATACATTCTTCATAAAAAATTTTGCTTGTTCTAAAATGGTTAATACCGTTTACACTTTTCCAAAATTTCATACGGTTTTAGAGAAGATTAAAAAAAACATGAAAATATAATTGAATTTTAGTCTATCCTAAAAATTAAAAGGTGTTTCTATGGTAATATCATTCCGATTTCATTCTTCCGGAACAAGAGTAGACAACTTCACCAAAAACCTAAATCCTATGATGGCGGGACCAGGTCAAATGGATGGCGTGGCTAGATAGTAGATAGATTTGCGTCTACTGGTCTCAACCTTGGGGCACCAGGGGGCAACCCATTGTATTCTCGTCTCCCTTACTTCAACATGCGGGACTATGTAGAAGTGGACAAATTAAATATTATAATTTATTGTTGTATAGATGCAACCCTTGCTTTTATATTCTTATCTGATGCTGATCTTAAAAAATTGAAATTTACTAAATAAAACTGTTATTACGTTAGACATAAAACAATTTTAATCAACTATAAGGTTGGATAATAACTGTTTTAATAACAGAGTGTTCCATTTGATTTAGTACAAAAAATACAATAGAACGACAACAATTTATTTTTAATAATTACACTAATGTTGCCCATAGTAAATCATACGAAAATGACAAAAATTGTAAATTATTTGTTATTGTATTTGTAAGAAGGGATTATGAATACTTTTAATGTACGAGTTTGGAATAATTGTTGTGTGATAAATTGACTTTTGTATGTTAATTTTGCTATAACAATTGAAATATTTTTACGTTTTCACTTACAGCAGGTTTGATATTAATTGTCAAAGTCATTATCGAATACCAAACCGATAAGATGCGGTAATGAATTTTATTAAATAATAAGACGCACGTATTTAATATATTTCATGAATTCGAGGTATCTTTGATATAATTTATAAAATACCGAGTGGTCAAGAAGCTGTAAACACTTGTTATTTATACAGGGTGTTTTAAAAAACATGTGCCATCTCTCGTGGGGAGATTCCTCACGTAAAAATAAGATTTATGTCCGATTCTGCTTTGTTTCGTGTAGCTACGAAACAAAGGTGTTAAAATCTTAATATTTTTTCGATTTATTATAATTTTCTTCCAAGTACTTTTAGCGTTTCGAATGAAATTTTGAGAGTAAAAGTTTCTAAAAATGCGACATATTTCAAAGTTAAAAAAGTGTCGACATATTCACCAGGGACGTGCATATGGGTTTTCACTGGAATATTTTTCTAAAAAAAGCATGTACGCCACTGACTCTTTTTTTCTTTTGTTAGCGAAATAGTGTAAGCAGTTTAATGCCGATTAAAAGTTGTCTCTTGATATTTTGTCGATATCAGCCTCCTTGATGAATCACAATTAATAAAATTAATATAAAAATAAAATTAATAAATTATATATTTTACCTAATTTATTATTAAATGTTATTACCATTAGTTATTATTACTATTAGTCCAACCTAGAGTAATTTAAAATAAAAAAATAATAGTATTTAAGATAATTATACACAAAACCTATAATTTAAAAAAAATTTAACATCCTGTAACTCTAAAACTATGCATTTCCATACCCATGTTTATATGAACTTTTTTTCATATTTTTTGATGAAGAATCAAAGTACTTATTTAAAACTTTTGCAAGTTAATGATATTAAAATGTTTTAAAGGTTGCTATTCGACTTGATCAAGACAAATTAATAAGATTGCGTTTATCTCATGAAGGAGGCTGAAATTGACAAAATATCGACAACTTTCAATCGGCATAAAATTTTTTACACTATTTCGCCAACAAGCGAAAAAAAGTCAGTGGCGTACATAACTTTTTTTAGAAAAATATTCCAGTGATAACCCATATGCACGTCCCTGGTGAATATATC
Organism: Sitophilus oryzae; assembly: GCF_002938485.1. Taxonomy (NCBI): domain Eukaryota; kingdom Metazoa; phylum Arthropoda; class Insecta; order Coleoptera; family Curculionidae; genus Sitophilus; species Sitophilus oryzae. Next base: position 212,488 of record NW_022146096.1, read on the forward strand.
GACGCTTTTTTAGCATTAAAATATGTCGCATTTATAGTATTTATAGTAAACTTTTACCCTCAAAATTTCATTCTAAACGCTAAAAGTACTTGGAAGAAAATTATAATAAATCGAAAAAATATTAAGACTTTAACACCCTGTAGCTACGAAACAAAAATCTTATTTTTACGTGAGGAATCTCCCCACGAGAGATGGCATATGTTTTTTGAAACACCCTGTATATTGCCTCCCAAACTTTATTGATTTCTGTGTAGTGCAGTAAGAAATGCAATGCAGTTTGAATTAATTTTTTGCTTGATGATTATGATTTAATTATGTTTTATTTTCAGGGCTTTTTGTAGCGATTTTTTTAAGATAAGTCTTTGGTTTGGTTTGATCTTGATTTCAGCACTCTGTATAAAAATGTCCTTAATATAAGTAAAATATTTATGCTTGCCAAGAGCTAAAATGTTGGTTTTAAAATCTAAATTAAGATATAAATTAATGATGCAAAAATAATTAAAGAAAAGTTTAAAATTACAATTAGCAACTTAGAAAGTCGTCAGAAATATCTATACAGGGTGCTGCAAATTCGGGGTACGAGCATTGGTATCTCGGAAACCGTAATAGATACGAAGATGCTTAAATTGGGGCAAAGTTGCGCCTTGGGATTTCACCAAGACGCCATGAAAAAAGTTTTTTGGATTGTTTGATTGGAAAGGGTTTTTTGGATTAAACGATTTTTTTATTTTTTCCTGCCATAACTTTTTAGAAAATCAAAAAAAAAAAAATTGCACAAGAAAAAAATAAATAAAATTACTTTTTTATATTGTCAATCACGTCGCAAAAATGAATACTTCTGTAACGTTTGAAAAAAAATCAGTTTTTTAGTATTAGGAGCAGTTATTATTAATCAACGCAAACAGTCAATTAATATAGTTCGAATACTGAGATCAACATATTAGCATCTGTACTCTTTGAAAATTTGTTAATCTTTAAAAATAATGCATGAAAACTTGAAAAGATAGGTAAAAAATCGTATAATACAATTTGATAGACAAATAAACTGTGCATCTGTGCACTGATTCTCGTAAAATATACAGGGTGTTATATTTAAATTAAATAATGTTAATAATTAGTAATATTAATGTCATAATTAATAATGTTGTTTAAAGCTAGTAATTATTTAACTAAATTTTTAGACACTTTGTATAAGGCAGTGGCGCATCTAGAGATTGAGTCTGGGAGGGCAATATTGAAGTAAAATACTACTAGCTTTAAATTAAATTTACGATGAAAAGTTTTGTGAGTGTGGAAAAAAATAAACTTGGATTGACATACATTTTCTATTTTGATTGGTATTATTAATTTCTTTTATGACATTTTATCTTATGCCACATTTTATCTTACTTTTAAATTACTTCCCGGGAGGGGTAATTACCTCCATTACCCCTCCCATATATGCGCCACTGGTATAAGGTAGTATTATTTTTATTATTGCAACACAAAATTTAGTAAATAGAAAAACTTCAGTACGATATTTGGTTTTAAAAACTTAAATACACTTAGAGAAATGAAGCATTAAAATTGTTTCTGTATTTTCACAAAAACGTAAATATTGCAATAACGGTAAGATTAAAGTGTGGTAAACCTTTATCAAATTTACCTTTATTTTAATCGTAGAAACTAAAAATGTTATAATATACAGCGTATTATATTAAAAATAGAACTTTGATATTTTTTATTTATTTGGTACCTACAGTCTGTACGTTTTGAAAATAATTTTAAATTGGAGCTTAGTAGTCCTCCAACAATGCCACCACTCACAATTTCTAAAAATTTAATCGTGTGGCTACAATACTCCGTGTCGAATGTAGGAGTGAACAAGCCTGTATATTTTAATATGCCATTTTTTTTAAATATCTTTTGCATATACTACTATTCTTTTTTTTTTAAGATTCAACATCCATGAATAGACAGAAATTTTTAAACACACTAACATTTCCGTCCTAAAGATACCAATCTCTTCAAAAATTGCAATACCGAAAAAATAAAACAGGTGTAACATTGCATAATGGTACCGTCGTTTGGCGCGATGGTACGGATCCGAGTCTCACCTACCCATTATACCCATTAAAACAGAAAATTTGATGTGTCCTTGCGCATAGATCTTCTTTAATGGATGCATAACTTTGGGAAGGGTGTGTCAATAAGAGAGATGATCCATCCACGATGGGTCAAATGGGGGGCTTCTATATAAATCTACATGCCCATCTTTTGTAGCATCACAAAATTCGGTGTGCTTCAGTTGGGTGTAAAATAAAACAGTTTTAATATTTTGAAATTATGATGATTGTGGTGTGTATTATTCAGTTTTGGTTTTAGTGAACAGTGAAATTTTTTAAGACTGGAATTTTCGAATTTATTTTACTAATTATTTTTCGCCCGGGTTATTATAACTAAACCTTAATTAATTAGTATATATTTCTCAGAAGTGATAATAACTAATCAAGTTAAAGTGTTTACTTAACTAGTTTATAAACTAGTTGAATATATTATGAACTATCCAAATGTCTGGTTATTTTGATGGAAAACCAGTTATATGTGAAAATCTGATTTTCTTCAAAGTTTTGTACTTTTATAAACAAGGAAGAAAATTTATTTTAGCATAATAATAAGTTTAACTTGACTTTTCTATAAATTAACTTTTTTATTTTTATTTTTAATTTGGTTATTGTTGTCTAACAATTTTTATTATTATTTTATTTTTTATAATTCTTAATATTATTGTTTTTATTAATATTTTATTAGTGAAAGATAATTTTTTTACTATTATTTTATTATAGATCATACTAGGCTGCATTTTTGCTACAGCTTTAGCTGCTCCACAAAATTTTTACAGGCCACAACAACCTCAGAATCAGCAGAGCTACAGTAACAAACCAATTATTCCTATCGTTTCCGAATCAAATGAACTGAATCCTGATGGATCATTCAGCTACAGGTAATAATATAATAAATTTATTAAGTAATCTTAGGTTTCTTAAAAAATATTTTCACTGTATGTATAGCTTTCTGAGATATATATGGTGCGATACCTGCAGGCTTACCTATCGGAGGGAGTAAAAAAGTTTACCTGGATTTCGTCTGTCGAAATCTTAAAGAAGTTAAGTAAAAACAAACAAATGACGCTCAGAAAGTTAAGAAACGTGTCAGCTAGCTAGTTCATTAGCTAGCTCATCAGCTTCGTTTTTTTTAATGGAACGCCTTGTATATTTAAGACTGTAGTTGTGTTAAATCGTGTAAATTTTGTTAAAAGATCTTTTTCTTCCGATTGCTAATATAGTATATGGTTTGTCTATATTTTCGTGAGTTTTTTAATTAGTGTGTTTTTTAATTATATGCAAAATAATTAAAAAATGGTTCAAGCAAATATAGACAAACTTTTTTTTCCAATATCAAGGGGCCGCACAGTGGGGTATTTGACACAGGTAGTTGACCGAAATTTTTTTATGTAGACCTTACATAAATTATTGCTATTTTCAATTAAAGAGGAAATAATATGAACAAAATAAAGGATAATTCGTCGATTCTAAAAAAAGAAAGAAAAATCACTGTTACAGTGTTTCCACGGTCAATGCCACTAATGCCAGTAGTAATATCGCAACTAATACTACTAATGCTACGACTGATCCGCGAGCAATGCCCATACCACTAAAGTCGCTACTAATGTCAAATTGTGCTATACAGCTAATGGCACTAATGCGATCGCTTTGTACACAACAATGCCATCGCGGTTTACACCTCGCATTAGTATATCACTGATTGGCAAATTAGAGGAAACCAAGAATGTTTTTCTCATTTTATCTGCAAAATAGCAAAAAGTCGCAGTATTTTATTTTACTGTATGAAAGCCCAATGTTTACTAAGTAAAACGTATATAGACAATATGCTGAATTCTTCGAAATGCGCAACTAAATCTCTAAGTATAATAAAAATGTCACAAATTTAATCAAATTTTCTGAACGCCTAACTTTTGTTGAAAAAAAATCGTTAGTATAGAGAATATCAAAATAAATAATACGTTTATGTAGAATACATACCTGCAGCTTGCTGAGCCATTTTCAATCAAAACAATAATATAAACGTAAAAAGAGCACAAGAACAACAACAATTTATAATTTTAAACATAAAATTTAGCCATTTACCTCTTATCTGTGAGAAGTAACAACTTTGACGTTTCGTTGAAACAAACGAATGCAACTAAACACACCCATAGCAACGCCATTCATGGCAGACATGATTTAACTTATCATTTATCTTTTTGTGGGAAATCTTAAACACATTTGCTTTTTCGAATTTCGATCACCTTTTTCCTGCTAATACCCCACCGTGGGCCGTCCTCTGCCGAAAAAGGTCGTAAATAAATAAAATAACTTAGGTAGTTGTTTTTTATAATCTCAAATAAATGATAAATTCCAATAAAATTATTTTTCTTTGTGTAGCTACGTTTCTGGAGATGGTTCACAGGCTCAAGCTCAAGGCTACCTGAAGAACCAAGGTCAGAAAGATGCCGAGGCTGAAGTTATCCAGGGCTCCTACTCTTATACCGCGCCTGATGGTACAAAACACTTTTTTACAATTCAGTAGCTTTGTTAATAATTCCCATTTTTCAGGCACACCAATCACGGTAAACTGGATCGCTGATGAAAACGGCTTCAGGGCAGAAGGCTCCCATATTCCCACACCGCCACCAATTCCTGCTGAAATTCAAAAGTCTCTGGTGCAGATTTCGCAAGGTCAAGGCGCTCAGCCTCAGGGGCAGTACAGGCCTAATCCTTTCCAAGGACAAGGGGGTTTCTCCAGACCGTCTAGACCTTCGTATCGATTTTAGAATGTGTTATGTATTTTGAATGAAGAAATGCTCATATATCGAGTGAATGCTTTGTAAACAACTGTACCTATATTTGTAATATAATTCAACAAAATACTTCGTTTAATTTTTTTTTGAAATTATTCAACAAACGTATAGTTTCTCTCTTGTAAATTTTGCAAAATAATGTATACATGGCGTTTCAAGAAAGATGTGCCATCTCTTGTGGGAAGATTCTTCACGTAAAAATAAGATTTATTTTTCATATCAACATAGTTCCGGTTCTGCTTTGTTTCGTAGCTACAGGGTGTTAAAGTCTTAATAATCTTTCGATTTATTATAATTTTCTTCCAAGTATAAATTAAATTTTGAGGGTAAAAGTTTGGTTTGGTTTGCACGTCCCTGGTGAATATGTCGGCACTTTTCTAGCTTTAAAATATGTCGCATTTATAGTAACTTTTACCCGAGCTTTTACCCTAGAAATGTAATTTGAAACGCTAAAAGTACTTGGAAGAAAATTATAATAAATCGAAAAAATATTAAGTCTTTAACACCCTGTAGCTACGAAACAAAGCAGAATTGGACATACATATGTTGATGTGAAATTAAATCTTATTTTTACGTGAGGAATCTCCCCACGAGAGATGGCACATGTTTTTTGAAACACCCTGTATAACATAAAAATAACAATTGGTTATTATTCTAAACATAAAAATGATAAGAATACGATCAGAGCCAGACTTTGAATAAGAAGACTAAGGAAGGAGCATAATGCTGTCCATGTATTCATGCATGGTGGGCGGAAAAAGGACTCTAGGGTGGGGATCCTTGACAGTTCTGTTTGACGATTCATTTGACACATTTGAATTTGATTTGAAATTTTGTGGATTTGTCAGTCTTTACGGAGCTTATTTTATGTTATTTATTATTTATTCTACTACTGATCGTTGTATAAAGGTAGTAAATCTAGATGGAAATTGTGGCAGAACTCAAATTAACAGTGACGCTATCGCGATTTATCGAAAAAGACGCTAAAATAGTTGGTTGTGTAGCGTGCGGTAGATCTCGGCAATAAATAATTATTATAAGGTTATAACTTATCTATTTTTGTTAGAATTTTATATTTTTATAACAATTTTAATAACTACCAACATTTATTCACAACGTAAAATAAAAAAAAAATATTGAGTCTACCCCACGTCTACCCTACATCATAGTTTTACATTTTTTAAATAAAATTAGAACGGCACTGATAAACCGGAATTTAAGTCGGCCATATTTGAGGCCCATCGCGGTGGACCTAAGATTTTTGATATGCTCCTTCCATAATCTTCTTATTCAAAGGAGCCAGACTTAATTTAAAGCAATTAAAATAAAAAATATATCTCTTTTTTAAATATACTATTAAAATGATTTTACTAAAAAGTACTAATGTGGCAGTGTGAAAACTAATGAAGTTCAAAAGTAAATTACATTAAACACTAAAATATTAACTTAAATATGTTAAATTAATTTATACAGACAGTAACCCCTATAAAGATTCGTATTTTCAGAATACACATTGCGTTTCAAATATTGACTTAATGGCTTAATATCTTATTTATAAATATGGAAACGTGTTACAATGAATTTAACTTGTATTAAAAGATCAATAATAATTAATAATATGGCCTATTTTTCAGTATAATATAAAATAATTATAAATTTTTTATGAAAGAAATTATGTGTGCATTTAATAGGTCATTTTAAGCTATTTTACCCGCAGCACCTAAAATTTCACCCTTTGAGGTAGGGTTGCAACCCTTACTTATTTTTTAAGAGGTTAAAATTTTTCACAAATTTATTTCAATATTTTTTTTTAATTTCCGTGTCTTTTTTGACTAATTCGAACATGAAGATTTCAAAAAAAAATACGCCAATTTTGTATAACTTAGCGTTTAGGCTCTACGGCTGTAATATTTGATTTAAGTGTCAAAATTTCATTTTTTAACATATTTACCGTATCTTGACCAAAATGATGGATATTTTTGTAAGTTTTGGTACGAAAAATGTAATTAAATTTGTGACAAGACTATGGGCACACCCATGGGGGGAGAAGGAATGTTATCCCCCCCCCCCATTGGATGCGCCGTCAAGGATTCTTTATACCAATTTGGGCAATACTACACTACTAGAAACTAGGACTAAGTTAAACAAAAAAAAAGTTTATATTTAATCTTAATTAGTTTGTTTATAGTTACGTAATAACAATAAAAAAACAAGTATAAGCTGGCTTCTTAAACGGTATTTAAAATTCATTGAAATCTCGAGCTGCAACAAAAAATAGTTTTATTATAACTTTTACTTTCTTCAGAATCGTTTACCTCCTATTACTGCATTCTCACTTGCAGTTCTTGCAGGCGATTGTACAAGGTAAGTCATGTTTTTTGCAGGAACACCACATTGTTTCACATTGCGTGTGACACCCACACGTATCGAGTGACCTGCATGACTCCCAAACTTGGGCTTTTTTCGACCACAGTGGTACCCATTTTCGACCTCCATCCATCCCCAGCTAATTGGAGCAGGTAGATCATCTTGATATATTTGGTCAGTTCTACCTCAAATATGACCCGCCTGGTATGTGTGTTCATGTAGAGCAGCTCGAGTTGGTGGTATAGCCGTAAGTGGCCTATTTTCAGTTGCAAACAAGTGTTTCCTGGCCATAGTTATGCTATTAGTAGACTGAACATTATACATATAGGCGTACCACATATTTTCCAGTTCTTGAAGCACATTATCTTCTAACTTCTCGCGGGAGAAAGATATTGCAAGGAAAGCCGCTGTTGTCCAAGTTTTCCAAGCCGACCGTTTGCCCTTTGATGACAGAAAAGACACAGTGTCACATCCAGAGAAGGCATGAAAGCCGCGTAGAGCTTCTGATTTTCTGTCACCAAGAACTTCCATAATACAGTGAACAGAAATGTATCGCAAATTTTTTGGAGAGCTATAGAGCAATCAGAAGTTTTCTAGGCCTAGGCGTTTAAATTGAGGAAAAAAGATATAGCTAAAACCAAAATGTCACTGTCAGCACAACGAATTAACAGTTCGATTTGGCTCCGTTAATAATCATGTCTTTAACGTGCATGATTATTCGTCCATCTGCAAATTGTCTCAGTAGCACACAAATGTAAAACATTTTTTTTATTACCTGGTTCAGTGCATATGAAACTTCATATGCACTGAAGCATCTTCATTCAGTGCATATGAAATATTTTTTTACATTTACCAATGGTGCAGTTGATCTTGTTGCTCGATCAGAATTATCCCCCCCCCTTTGTTGTGAAATATATGCCTGAGATTGTTCTTGAGACTCATAGCAACATGCTGCCTCATTAGATTTACATAATCAAGAGAGGAGTATGTCAAATTTTGGTGAAACGTATTTTAAGTTGCATGCTTTGTGCTACAGTGCTTTTTTTTCGATTGTTGTTTGCTCAACTTCTTCTTCCCCTTTCAGACAATTAATTTGCATTCCAGATGGAAGTACGTGATTGTAATTAGTTAAAAGTAGTAAATTAGAAGCTAAAGTACCATATCCCTTATTTCGAAGCGAAACAACTGGATTATTTGCAGGACAGTTTTTCCACCACCAATCTGACAGATACAACATTTTTTCCAATCTATTAAGCTCTCTAGAGGATACTGCTACCGTTATTTTATATTTATATTTTTTCATTTTTTTATGCTACAAAGAAGCAAATATTACATTAAAAAACAAAAATATAAAACCGAAGCCATGTAGTTAGTGTAGGTACCTATTGTAATAAAAGATCTACTCACCGGTAAACGATTTAATGATTAATATTTTGTTCGTTGCTCAACATAAATTATTATAATATATTAATTTATATTGCTTCTTTTGTTTATTCCACTAGACACAGTCAGTGGCGTCACTTAAAGCAGGTTAAAAATTATTAAAAGTATAAAAATTACGATATTGCGTTTATTTCTAGGGTACGGATGCTAAACATATCAGTTTAGCTTTGTTTATTAATAATAATAATATTAATAACAATAATTAATAATTGAGTTATTAAAAAAAAAGTTCGAAAAATATACAGAGAAATTTAAAAGAAAATGCACGATTTTCGACATCTTTTTTTAGCGAAAAAAAACTAATAGACGTGTTTCTGGGATCGAAATATACCACCCCTGAAAATATTTGCATTTATTTAAGACTCACCCTGAATGTATAAAATTTCGTTACAGTTTTATTTTATACCGCATTTTATCTTATTTATAAATTTCTTTCCTAGGTAATTTCTGTTTGAAAATCTCTCTAAACTTCATTAAATTGGAATAAAATGTAGGTATGTTAGAGTTGATATTAGCATTTATTCTACTTGGGGCGTTTCTACTAAAAAGCGTCCAGATGGCTGGGAGATACACTTACATATAAAATGACAGCGATCTTCATTTCATAGCCATCGCTGACGCTGTTTTTTTTTCGATCCTACGATATAATAACACCAAAAAATTAAATCGGTTATAAAGATTTATGTTTTTTAAATTATAACTTATAAAGATTAAGAAAAGCTTACTATTTCATATAAAAGTAAAACTGAGCATTATTGCTAAAATACAGCTACAAAAGTGTAGTAAGTGCTCTACTAAGTATAAAGTTTTCTTTCAAATAAACATTCTTTAGCCATCTACAGTACACCGGTCTTCATTAAACAACATTAACTAAAGAAAATATACTATAAACAGAGTATGTTACGTGCGCATTCCAAAAGATGGCGACTCTAGTCTGTCTTTAGCTTTTACTATTTTCTGTCACTTTGTAAGTGATTCAAACTCATTATAGTTGTTTATGTAAACTATGAAGACAATGTCCTAGATAGACAGTTAAAGAAAGTTAATGGAATTATACTTATTCTCTGTTTATGATCTTGCAATAAAAGTTAAAAATTTTTGTGAATAATTAATGGGGCAATTCTTAAACCTATTCTAAGAAAAAACTTCGTATAAGTGTATGTCCTAAACATCTTAACTTTTTAGATACAAGGTGGTAAATTTTTTCCAAAAATAAATGTTTTTCATAATAACTCTGATGTTACTATAGATATCTTTATTAAACTTGATCCACGTCTTGTATGCAGCAAAACGTCTTTTTTGATGTTGAAAAAAATTATTTATTTTAACCAGTGGCGTCCGCACGGGTTTTATATAGAATATATTTTGAGAAAAAATGGTAAGTCACTGACTTGTTTTAAAATAAAGATAATTTTCAAAATATTTATCTATTTCTAAACAATTTTCATCTCTTCATTTTTTCGTTGGACGCATAGTTTTTGCTTAAAAAATTAAAGTACTTCAGGGTCAAATCGCTAAAAATCTTATGTGGTGACTTGTGTTAAAATCGTTTCTGCTTCAACTGGATGGAAATTGAGAGATGCAAGAAACTTTTTTGTACTTAAATATAATAATTTTTATGCATAGAAGCTGCTCTTTACCATCAGTTTATCTCAGTAATTAAGATGTTTAAGATATACTTGTTTAATTTATGCCACACCCTAATGTGTAGAAAAACATTAATTTGTGAAAAGCATATTCAAGTACACGTTTTATTTATATTTATTTCAAGTGAACTTTATGAAAAATTCATTAACATGGAGAATTCATGGAGATTTGAAATTTATAATTATCTATGTTTGGCCGTTAATTAATTTTGCCAACAGAAATAAATAAATGTATAAATTATTATGTTTTCAAGTTTAAAAATTTGTTTTCGTTATCACGAATGCAAATATAAGTATAAATATTCTAAAATATCACAATGTCTCTGTGTTCTCATATTCCACTGTGCGGCGCTCTGTTCAACATAAAAAGACTCTTGGGGCCCTTAAGTTTAAGATCGATAAAACTAGAATCATATGTACTCCCTCGGAAGATCACAACAATGCTATAAAAATCGAAGAAGAACTATTGGAATATACCGCGGAATTCAATTACCTTGGCAGGTTGATTTCAGAAAAGGCCAATATCCAATATCGACTCTGAAATTCAGCACAAGATTAGCAGCGCCTCAAGAGCATTCTGGAAATTAAAAGACAGGGTTTTCTACAATCATGACTTGAGTACAAAAACGAAACTTGCAGTATACCGAGCAATAATAATTCCCCCCATATTATATGGAAGCGAAACCTGGGTGCCGTACCGCCAGCACATGAACGCATTAAACAAGCTTCAACAGAGACATCATAGACAACTGTTAAGAATCAAATGGTACCACCATGTCTGAAACGTATTGGTTCTTAAAAAGCTAGCTGCGAGAGCGCTGAAGTCATGATTACTAAATCCCGCTTAAGATGGGCTGGTCATGTATGCAGGATGCAAGAAAACCGCCTACCGAAATCTCTCCTTTACGGTGAGCTAGCAGACGGTAAGAGGAAACCGGGTAGACAACTCAAAAGGTACAAGAATATTTTCCACAAAAACTTAAAAGGGATAAGCAATTGGCATGTAGAATCAGTGGGAGGAAGAAGCGCACAATAGAACACAGTGGAGGAGAATTATTGTAAACTCAATTAACAACGATAACTAAAAAGTAAAAAGGTAACAAAGTAATAATGTTTTTGAATGTCCAGAGTGCGGAAGAAAGATAACATAACGTATCGGGGTTTTCAGTCACAGAAAAGCTCATGAAACAAAATGCCTTGCGTAACCATCTTCTGTTGAGTGTCAAATACTCGTCAGCGAGTAATAGCAGTAATTAAGTATATGTATCCTTTCTGACCGGATCTGATCGCTTTTATTTCTTAATGCCTCTCCTTCTGGCCTAATATTATTATTTTACACCACATCAACCAACAACACGTAGCAGATGTTTATTTAATTTATTTATTATTAGAACATATGGATCTACAATAAATAATATATCTAATATTAATAAAAATAGTTAGTACTATAGAGTACTAACAAGAATAAGTTCTATGCAATTCTAACTTCTAATCAATCTTAAACGATGTTGGTTACAGACGCATTCCTCTAGATGGCGCTTCAGCTGCTCGCTTTGCGAAATCACAATAAATGCCGTACAAATTAAACATGTATCTAGTTATCGGTTGAGCAACGATAAAAAAGAATAAGACAAGATGAAATTAAAAAAAACACGAATAACTGGGACGATTTATCCGACCCTGAAACAGCCGATACACATGTGTTCATGTCGCCTTCTAGAAAATGCTAATCATCAGAGTTCAATGGAGAAGATGCGTCTGTTACGTAATGCTTCTAGCTGGTTCTCGTTTCATCCATAGTTGCTGATAAATTTTACACGTTTTTCGTTTATCGAATAAAACAATCGATACCGTTAATGTGTTCAAACGAGATAAATATAAGATAGTAACGCTAAGCTGGGTACTTTGTAACGCATGAGATATAACGTGTAGCTGTAGGCTAAATAAGAAATAATATATTTATAGATAAGACCCAACGACAATACATGAGGAGCAGACTTTCTGATGCATTTTGGTCCATTTTTTCGAATTTTGACAAACAAAGAAAAACTGCCACGTTTTTTGCAAGACACTCACCGAAAAACTAGTATACTTAATAAATTGATAAAAAATCATAAAAATAATATCTACACCCACATGTGAGAAATCTAGTTTTGATGATTTCTGAAAAAATTGAAAAAAACCGTTGACTGTCCTTTAGACGTGAAATTTCTCTTTATTTTTCTGCTACCACGGTCCATATCCCCAACTACACGGTCCACAGACGTACTTCCATTCATTATTGTAAGTAGGATTATTCAAAAAATAGAGAAATTTGTTGTACAAAAAAACACTCTTCATCTGGCAATGACACATTTTAATTACAAACAACAATATATCCACAGCACACAAACACATAGTTCTGTTTGTTTGTCTATTGCCCAGAGTCTACAGCACATAGGAAGTCTACGGTACTTTCGCCATTTAATTCGTATGGGTTAAAATGTATTTAACACGACGTCGTTTCAGGCATAATATTGTAACTCTGTGTATGTAGTTTGCAACCTTCGGTTGAAAATTTTAAAAAATGGACAAAATGCAGTTAGTAAGTCTGCTCCTCACATGTACTGTACCAAAAAATATTATACGCTCTAGAAGTCTCGTCGAGCATCAAAATCGGGTCCGTCTATGCTTTCGGACAGCCCCATAAACAGTCTCCATTTTGATGCTAGACGAGACTTCTAGAGCGTATACTAATCTTTGACTATACTCCAGGAAGGGTTTTGGTTGTCCATTAAATCCATTTTGACCTACAACGCTAATGAACGCTCAACAAGAACCAAAAAATGTGATATACAAAATACCATGCGTGAATGTGAAGATTTTTATATGGGTAAATAATTGGAAATTGATATTATTAACAAACAAATGATGTAAAAAGCTAGAACACTTTTTTACGAAAAACAGGTGCTCTTCGTTTAGATTGGAAAGGTAAACGTGTTTTAAGATATTTGCGTTTAAAGATTACGATGCATCGATTTTAGTATTAGTGAAATTATAAAATGTAAAGAAATTTTAAATAAATTAATCTCCTGATTTCGCTAATGTCGCTACCATCGCTCGTCTACCATCTAAAGGTTGTGCAGACTATTTTTAATAAAATAAAAATAGTTTGGGTACCTATTCAGCCTTAAATGAGCAGTTGGGATTCACTGATTGATGATCTCAATCCTGAGGTAATAATAGGTGGTTGAAGCATAGTGCTAGCCACATTAATTCTTTTATACATATGCCGACTAGCTCTAGCATGGCAAGTTATACCTTGCCAGTCTTAACACTCCCAAGGCATGTAGAGGTAGAGGCTTTATTTATCTTTATCTATCAACCTATGTGTTCCTTGTTTCATTTAAATTAAATATCTTTTTCGCCTCTGGTGAATGGAGTGAAATAGTCTTTGAAGCATTAAGTGAGTTTAGTATTATATCTATAAGTATTTAAAATAAAAATTCCCTCAGAAATTTCTCTTAGTGAATTTTAATCCCCTCCTCCCAATAGTTATTATATAAAACAAATGTATATTATTATGATTCCTTAATATAATGTAAAAGAAATAAATAGATCTAGAAGATTGAACTGACTGATTAATACGTTGTGCAAACATTGTGCAAACCATTTGTGCAAACAAATTGAGCCGCTTTAAAATGAAGGGTCCCGGGGAAAAGGAAAAACATGATAAGCACCATTTTACTATTTTTACAGGAGAGCACTGGACGGCTGGCTGTTTATAGTGTTTATGTATATTTTATGACCTGTATGTATATTTTTACTAGGCATATATCATAGGATTTAACAACTTATTGCCTTGCAGAGTTTATACATTTTGTAGGGACTATAGTTAGACATACTATAATATTGTAAAATACTAAAATTAAGAAATAGGCGCTTATCAAGTTTTCCCCTTCAAAGGCAGTTAAAAGTTTTAGATGGTGACAAGCAAATTATGACAGTTAATTAATCCAGTCCCATTACATCTACTTTAGTAGTAAACATTCAAAATCTTAAATATAAGAAACTGCTGCCAACAAATAAACGTACAGCGGGACAATAACTTGCCTTGTCAGTAATTTAAAAATAGTAATACCTAATTAGAATCTTGTTTTTTTATGTGTAAAGTTAATTTTATAAGTAATCGATTATAAAATACTGGTTTCAGTCTGCTAATAGTGTCGTTTAATTCAATGACATATAAATAAGAAAAAGGAAAAAACTAGAAATAAAAACATAGATGAGTTTGTTCCTTTCTCCTTGTTTCCAAGCACGTCCACGTATTAACACATCCAATCATAAACCAATAATTCCTTTTTTTTGTCACCATTCATGCAATCCAAATATAGAAACCCACTTATAATGTTAATGTGAACAGGATCCTATACGTATAGAGTTCGACAAATGGAAAAATGGTATTGAATATCAATATCAATAATATATATAGACAAGTAATTTTTTTAATATTGAAACAGTCTATTAAAAATAAAAACAAATATAAACCAAAAATGACAAAAGTTCTTTAAATTATTTTTGTACCTGATTGGGCACACTTCGGTCTAAACTGTTTTTTCAAGATATCCCTGTAATACACATAATACACTTAGATCTATTTTGACAAAATCAACGAACAAAAATTACATTTTTGTTAAATATCAATAATTTATAAGATAATCTAACACATTGGTCTAGCGGTCAAAATCAAACTAACCATTTCAACAAGAGGATGCACATTTGCACATCCTTTTGTTTAGAAGAAAAAATAATATTAGCCCAGTTTTGGGGGGGAAAAGTTTCTGATTTAGAAAGGGGTAGTTCTGATTTCTTCTATTTATTATGTTTTTTTCGGGGTGCTAATTCAGCAAAAGAAAAAATCTTAAAAAAAAAGTAACGCAACATATAGACATATAGAGAAAAAGGCAAAAAGTGAAAAAAATGGATGTTTAAAACTTTAACAATATCAACTTTTCTTAAATATTCTTTCTATTCAATATTCTACTATTCTATATAATTCTTGTTATTTTCTCGGTGAAGTGTTCGGGCTTAACAGCAAGTTTAAAATTAGCGTTTTTTTTTGGTTGAATCCGCAAATATCTACTTTTGTACTTCAAAACTCCGAATTTATCATTATAGACTAGTTTTTGTTTTAAGTTGAATGCAATATCAATATTATATCTACAAACCAAAGCATTATATTCATATTATGTGTAAATATAAATACAAATATAGTTGCAGATAACAAACCTTAAGTTGCGAACCTATAATTGAATGCAATTTTTTGTGCTGTCTATGTTACTATGTTATCCCCGAAATGTATCTTTGTAATTTAAACTGTTTCGAATGGGGCAAAAGCCTAACGTTTAGAACATACAATTTGACATTGATAAAATTATAGGATGACAATGTTGGAAGTTGCCTGCTTTTGCATTGTTACTTGTTCAGTTTTAATTTAAAAATGGATGCGGTTTTTCTTAAATTACTTAAAATCAGCTTGTCTAAAATTGTTCAAATTTGGCATGTGTATGCAGCATGTGCAGACCTTTAAAAAACTTTGCTTTAAATTTAACAGGGGAGCCAATATCTGGACAGTTCAAAATTTGCATGTTATTTCCTTTGTTTTCAACGACGATGCACAACGACCCGGTATACAGGGTGCGTCTGAAAAGTGGCTCACCCCTATAACTTTTTTAATTTTTCAGTTAAAAAAACGAGATTTGGTACGTTATAGGTAGGTTGGTATGAACATAAATTAGGATTGATTGACGTATTCAATTGTTTTTGGTCACTTCCTGTCTCACCGGCAATGACTAAAACTTTTTATTTTTAAATGGCACCCTAAGTATTTTTTTACTTTATTCGATAGAAAATAACACTCTGAATAGAATGACATATCATATGTCAACTTTTGACATTTTCGCATATGGTTTATCTCAAATTATAACTTGCGGTTCGTAACGAAAAGCTGACTCGAAATACCAAGTGTGTGGTACCAAATTATTCGTAAAAAAATGCATTTTCCAAATATGCTAATGAGTCACTCCGTCCCATTTGAAAAAATTGAGATATGATTAAAAATATGATTTGGGCATCTTTTAACCAGCCAGGACAAGACACTAAAAACATTAGACGATCAAATCTATTTTTCCAAGGATTAAGAATTAGTATTTTTAACATGGCCATGACACTCTAGATTGAACTTTAAAATACTATTTTTTATTAAACGAGAATGTCAAAAGTTGACATATGATATGTCATTATATTCAGAATATCATTTTCTATCCAATAAAGTAAAAAAAATACCGAGGGAGCCATTTAAAAATCAAAAGTTGTAGTCATTTCCGGTGAAACAGGAAGTGACCAAAAATAATTGAATACGTTAATCAATCCCAATTTATGTCACATACTAACATACCAAATCTCGTTTTATTATCTAAAAAAAATAAAAAAGTTATAGGGGAAAGCCACTTTTGAGACGCACCCGGTATACATCCGGTCTTTTCAGTGAAAAAAATCGAAAATTTTGAAAAAATATAAAGAAATGAATTTGGAGGAAGTTTGATCTGTTCCTATTTTGTATAGAGTATATTATATCTGAAAAAATTAATATTTTTGGGCTAATAAGCAAAACACCCAAATATTCCAAATTTTTACGATTTTTTGCATTTTTTCCGTCACGAAATTTTGTTAGCAAAAATCAGATTCGGATTCAGCGCCACAAAAAAAAAATATAAAGGACAAAATAAATCAGAACTCTCCAACCTACAATACAATTTGACTAGAACAAACATTAATGCTGTCTTCATTATGTTCATTTATCATTAGAAAATTTGTGTTCAAGTAACCAGTCATAGATACAAAAATATTTCAAACTTTTCAATTTAAGTTAAGCATTTTCTAATAGCACTATTTTTATTTTTCTCTGTATTTCTATATCTATGTATATGATATCAAGTGTGACATTCCCATGGCGGTTTAGCTCTAGCTTAGCATCTTTTGATGAAGTATTTACTGCATATGTGAGTCAATAGGATGGGGGATTTCCACACAAAGAGGCAGAGGCAGACGATACCGATCGGACAAGTTAGCAGAATGTCGTACTCGTGAACATGCCAATCCTAATCGGGTTAAGGCATGGAGATGAGGTATAATCGCCACCTGCCGATCGCGGGCATGTGTACGATTTACGAGGGTGCGTCTCTTATTAATCTCGTTTATTTATAGGCGCTAATTTGCATACGCCCTACTAGATTTAGCTTGCCATTAACTTCTAATATTTACGTCGCGTATAAATGAAGTCATTAAGCGATGGTTGTATTGAAGGAATGTTGGGTATGAATATTTTCCGAGGTTAATCTTTAAACTTTGTAGTATTTTCATTTTCCAAATGCTACTTTGTTTTATTATAGACGGTATTTTATTATTGTATCGATATTCTTTTTACATTTCTACAACACTTAAATTTCGGAACGCTCTCTATCGAAAATATTGGATCGTACGCTGGTGTATCGACAAGACGGGAAACGTCAAAATCGTCACCTCGAATTTGGCCGTTGCCGAGGTCACTGTGTCATTTTGAGAATTAAATTTATTTGGCCGGTTTGGTTCACAATATGGGAAAAATATTGTGATTTTGTGTTTTGTGTTATCCTATAGATGGTTGAAGGTCCCATATAGAGATTTTGATTGCTTAGATTTTAAAGGATCTATAGTTTTGGTAAGCTTTTCTTAGACATTCCATTCGGTAGAAAAAAATTTTACATGCCTTTCTTTTAGATTCCAGTTTTTTCGATGGCAAGTGTCCAGCCAGGGGTTCAGCCCTGCACCCCTCCGAGGAAGACTTGGGTGCTGTGATGTTTTTCTATCATTAGGAAGATCCTTTTATAGTATAATTTGGTATATAAGGCCAGTATATTTTTTATAGTAAACTAAAATTTTATTAATTTGATTTTAAATAATCATTAGTGTGTTAAGAAATTATCTTTTCTTGACATTTTGCATTTAACCGGTTAAGTACTTGCCTTCAATATTACTTTAACCTTTAATTTATAAAATTTAACATTCTGTTACATTTTATATATTTTTTAACACTTTAAGTATTTGCCTTCAGCATTGCTTAAATTTCACTTGTATTTGATTATTAAAATAACCATGTTATATTGATTGATTATTCGGATTTAACATCTATTTATGTTAACCTTTTATAACTTTACAATCTTTGACCTGTAAGGGCAATTTTGGGTACAGATTTTAAACTTTTTCCCTTAACTATATACAAACAAAAAGGTTTACGAATCTTCGAAATAAGTCAAATAAAATTTAAATATTTATTATTCGAATATAACCAAGACTGTCTCTAAAAGTATTCATTCCTATTATAATTGTTTGAATAATATTTGAAAATATATCATTTGATTTTAAACAAGTTTTAAGATAGAGTTTCTTAAATATAATTCTTGTATATTAATGTATATAACTGCTGTGCCGAATATAGGTACCGAATAATTTCTAACAAGAAATAAATCTTTTTTTTTTGGGTATTTGAATTGTTTTATTGGTTGATCCAGTTTCTCAAAATATTTAATAGCTGTACTAATTTTAGTTTCCATTCAATTAATACACTTGTGCAAATTTTCTTATTTCAGTTTGTACTATCCTTTGTAAAGTATCAGAATCTTTTTGAAATAAGTGGCGCCCTTTGGTATGCAGTGTAAGATATAGGTGGGTATCATATTTTTAGCCAAGTGCAGAAGCAAAAGCTTGTTCCAACCGCCTCCGATATAAGAGTAGCCGTTCGCAACATTTTGACTTAAATTTTCAATAAAAGGAAAGTTTTTGTCACAACTTATTTAAGGTATGATAGTAAATAAAATAACGAAATCTGATGGAAACAAATAGGTCTCAAAATAGTTTTACTATAAATATCAGAAAATATGCAATTTTTTCTACCCGTGATCCGTAATTATGAAAAACGATTTAAAATTTGTAATGTTGAATTAGGCAAAGATAATAAAGCCCTCCTACTCTGGGTGCCAGCCAACAATCTAGCTAGAAAAAGAGCGACCACTCCATTAGGAACTAACTGGACCAGAACCGCCCTGCTTTCCAAGTAGAAATTAACTTAAAGTGGAACTCAAGAACTCGGAAGACTCCATCCGTAACATGGATTGGGAATCCTCCAAGGGTTTAAGACACTCGAAGAAGTTTTTCAGAGTTTACGACCGAGAAAAATCAAAGATTTTCCTTGGTTTAAGTAAGTTCAATCTCCGGATTGTCACGGGGCTTTTAACAGGACACTGTCTCCTCAACGATCACCTCGGTAGATTGACGTTAAGAAACAACGGCCAATGCAGATTCTCCGTGGAGAAAATGGGGAAATACCAGAACACCTCATCATTGAGTGCGCTAAGACGACAACCATTCGTGCCATGCAGTTTGGTACGACTGATATCGCGGAGATTGGAGAACTACCTACCCTCTCTAAAACCGTCTGAGATACTGGCTTTTGTCAAAGCTCAGAGATAGTATGATGAGTTAAAACTCGTTATAAGTCAAGGAAGGGGCACACAATAGATCTGTAAAATCGCGGTGATTAACCCCCTATCATACATTCTACATGTTTTGTTCAAATGCGACATTTTTTTACAAAATTTTGGAAATCTACAGTATCTATTAAAAACAATTAACGAGTATTAAAAAGGATCGTGAGAATCTGAATCTTTGAATAAGAAGACTAAGGAAGGAGCATAATGCTATCCATGTATTCATGCATGGTGGGCGGAAAAGGCTCCATAAAAGCTCTCTAGGGTGGGGATCCTTGACAGTTCTGTTTGACGATTCATTTGACACATTTGAATTTGATTTGAAATTTTGTGGATTTGTCAGTCTTTATAGAGCTTATTTTATGTTATTTATTATTTATTCTACTACTGATAGTTGTATAAAGGTAGTAAATCTAGGTGGAAATTGTGGCAGAACTTAAATTAACAGTGACACTATCGCGATTTATCGAAAAAGACTCTAAAATAGTTGGTTGTGAAGCGTGCGGTAGATCTCGGCAAAAATTAAGTGAAATAATGGAACAACTTTTCGCTAGTACTATATAATATACATACGTGTAGTAAACCGATCATTTATGAAGTTCACTTAAATTAACTAAATTATATATTTTTCTTGCATTTTAGCTTTTATTTATTACTTGTCAAAGATTAGATGTCAAAGAATTTAGATACGTTAATTTGACTTACCTGCTTCAGTAGCGTATCGGATGTTTGTGTTAATAAATACTTATTATAACTTATCTATTTTTATTAGAATTATATATTTTTATAACAATTTTAATAACTACCAACATTTATTCACAACGTAAAATAAAACAACAAATTATTGAGTCTACCCCACGTCTACCCTACATCATAGTTTTACATTTTTTAAATAAAATTAGAACGACACTGATAAACCGAAATTTAAGTCGGCCATATTTGAGGCCCATCGCGGTGTACCTAAGATTTTTGATATGCTCCTTCCTTAGTCTTCTTATTCAAAGATCTGAATGAATTGTGACAAGTACGATTTTATAACAAACATATAATATTGACAGGTAATGATGTGGATTGAACAAATTGATCATTTGAACAGGTGTTAAAATAAATCATGATAATCGTTTAATCACTCATAATGCAGTTAGTGCTGAACGAGACTGTTCTTGGTCTTGCAGTCTTGGCACAAAAAGCAACGGTACATCCAGTGATAAAAGTTACCTGCTCTGGGTTTACTGTCCAACGCATCGTTCAAGTCTCTCATATACCCTTGGAGGATGTAGATGTCCATCTCTCGGTGGATGAACATCTGTTGTCAGAGGAGGATAGGAAATACCCTGTTCCCCATACAACAGGCAAATCCCTATGTAGCATGATTTATAGATTGTATGTTTAAATATGGGGAATATAGGGAAACACCAGAACTTCTCATCACTGAGTGCGCCGAGACGACAACTATTCGTGTCCTAAACTTCGGTACGACAAATATCGGAAATGGAGAACTAACGTCTGTAAAACCGTCTCAGATACTGGGTTTTGATAAAGCCCTGAGATTACATGACGAATTATAACTCGGGGGGACAGAATAGATCTTTAAGGTCGCGGTGATTATCCCCCTTCCCATTCATTGTACATTCTACATTGGATTATGATGTTTGGTTATTTTTTAGCTAATTGTAATATGGAACCTACGAGGTAGTTCTGAAAGAAATTTATCCTAAGTATGAAATAGCGCAAGAAATACGAGTACTTCCTTGATACTTTCCATTCAAAACCAAATACTTTTAGTTTTTAACTATATACATTTAAGGAGCAGATATTGATAAATAACCGATACAGTTTCGGTGGTATCGTTTTATCCTTAGTCAAACCCACTAAACGTAAGCTAGAACTAGTTGTCATTACCACTATTTTTCTACGGATTCAAGTGATATTTTATAACTTTCAATTCGCCTATTTTCTTCCTTATATTTTTAGTTACTTTTTCAATCTCCGAACATTTTACTACTGCCCCTCGTAAGTAAAACGTAAAATATAAACGTAAAATATATTGTCAAGGATGGAATTATTCGATATATAAAATAACATATTTAATATTAATATATTTCGTAAATTAATAATTCGATTGAAAGGAAGTATAAAATAATTAAAGTTCATTGGCATTTACGCAACAAAAGTAAAGTTTTAAAAATCAAAGTTATAAGCATAATTGGCAATTGCGAAAATATTTCCTTTCAATACTACGAATTTATAAAATCATCAAATCAGCACTAACGCGGTCATCGCACCGGTCATCGCACCGATAGACCAATAATGCTGATTCGATGATTCGACGTAACGAACCAATAAATACAAAAATGTCACCTGTTGGGGGGACAGTGGATAGTCGATAATAAGTTCGATAAGGTCGCGGTCGAGATTCCGGCATTGGCGTTACACTACCCTGACACTACCCCCGAGCCAGTGATGATGTTCGTCCATAAATATAATATGTAAGTACACATTTAGTTTTATAATTATTGTATTATTCGTAGATTAATTAAATTGATTATTAAGTTAAATTGAAGTACTTATTATTTGCTATGCCCCTAGTCATAACCCACAAAATGGGGTGTGACATATGTGGTGGAGGCGCCGGTTTTTATTAAGTAACAATTTCTTACACATCTCCGTATGTGATGGAGGCGATTTTTATTTTATAATTATTCATTAATTTACGAATAATGTGCATGCCAATTCATAATTCCAACATTTTACGGTAGTTAGTAGATATGTTTTTTTTTCTCTAAGTTTGTCTCTCGGAATCTAAGTTCATTTGTTCATTTTACTTTATATATTTAAAACATGGCGAAAATACAAATAATTAAAATACATCATATACGATTTTTTTTAATACTTCGATAGCAACGAACAAGCTTACATACTTTTACTTTACATTTACCGACTTAAATAATTATATATTTAAAATGCTTGATTATTTGGTAGGACGGACTATTTTATTTATTTTAATTTATTGTATTAATAATAATTGGAGATGGCAAAATTTATATTAAGACTTAGGAATCTCTTATATTAGTTTTGTTTTACTTATTTTTTACCATTTATAAATTCAATGCGTAGGAACATTTTTTTTATTAAATGTCCAGTATTTTTACACTATTTAGATAGAAATGCTGTCGAATCCTTATTGTTTAATTTTTCTTTACTGCATATGGTAATAATCACTGCATATGGTAATAATTTTTGTGAAGGTTGAGAATTTTTATTATTGAGAATAATTTATTTATTTTTATTCTATACGAAACATAAAACGACATCCAGTATATTGATGATATATATTTTAAATTATTTTTAGTGTTGCTATGATAAATATATAATGATAAACATAATTTTTTAATGAGAATTTTATTATTTCAGTTATTTTTAAACTGTACAATTTAACCTGTTGGTTGAATATCATTATCAAGGATGACACTGACCTAGAAAATATTATTCTTGTTAGGAATATTTTGAAATATGAGTGCTGAAGGAGGCGACCATATTTATTTAATTCGTGTTACAAATACTGCTGACTTAGTTGGAACTGCATAAAAAGTATATGTCTGTGTGTGTTAAAAAATGTATTTCATTACATGATATACTGAGCGATAATTATTTTAATGATAGTTTAGAATTTATTTATTTTATTATTATTTAAATTGATTTTTTTTAAATATATTTATGTCTTTTGTAAAAGCACCTGTTCTACCGGAATTTATACCGCCACCTACTTTTGACCCTACAATCGACTGCCCAATTTCTTTTATTCGAGAATATGATAAAATAACTAGTAAGAATGGCTGGAATTATGCTTTTAAGATAAAATATTTAGAATGCTACTTAGAAAACGCTGCTTTTTATTGGTATAAGGAATATATTATGACAAAAATAATTTTAATAAAGTCTGGAGCGATATCAAAAAAGATTTTATTTTAGAGTTTGGAAGTGAAATATCACTACGCAAACTAAAATCTAAATTCCGTACACGGAAACAGGGAAAAAATGAAGATATAAAATCTTATTATTACGATTTACTATCAATTGCACATGAAATCTATGGTAAAATAAATTTTGAAATATTTAAAGATCAATTCGAATATGGTTTACATGAATCGTATGATTATCATTATTATCTTCTGCTTACTGAAAATATGAATTTCCAGAGTTTGAAAAATATAATCTATAAAATAAGCGATTTAAAAGATATATTATTAGAATCCAAAACATCAGCATATTCCAGAAATTCTTATCATTCTCAAAATTCTAACATAAATAAAAGACAATCACAGCAAGTAAATTCAAATATCAGTCAGAGGCGCTATGATTTTCAATACGAATATTTTACTAATCATTTAGATTCGAACTTAAAGGGCAGAACTAGTTTTATAAATAATAATAATAATAATAATTATGGTTCAGATAGAATAAACAATGCAGGTCAATCTAAGTACAGTAATTTTTCACAATCAACTAGGTCGTCAAATAATATATGTTGTGATAATCAGGATACTCTCCCATACGAAATGTATAGTAACCAGGAGGAAAATATTTTAATGATGTCAAAAGAGGATATTTTTAAAAAAGAGGATGATTTTGTAAATGACTATAAAGAGGAAACGTTGGATTTCCTCACTTTAGAAAATGCGCAGGCAGAGGAAGATGATAATACCCTCCCTGTAGCGTTGAAATATGCACAGGCAGAGGAAGACTATAATACCCTCCCTGTTGCTGGAGAATATTTGCAGGTAGAGGATGGGGATAATACCCTCCCTAGCAAAATAGAATGTACGAAAATAGAAAATATTCAGAATGAGCTCTTAGAAGTAGAATGCAATTCCTCAAGTTTGCCTATATTAAGTAGAGATAAGGCAAAAAATAGATTTATTTCCTCTGACAATATTCCTGGAAGAAGAAGAAAAAGACAGTTTCCTGAACCTCAATCGATAATTGAGTCAGAAAACATAAATGAAGAACTACCATTTACAAGAAAGCGAAAGGTTTTAGAATATAAACCTGAAACAGATAATACAATGCCATGGAAAGAGCATACATCGAGAAGAAGACATAGGACAAAGATAATATCTAGGAAGCGAAACGTCATGATGGCAAAGGATATTATTATCCACCCTAGCCACCCTCCCTGGAATTGCTGTAGATAGTCAAATTTTACAGTCAAAATTAAATGTAAAATGCGAAGAATAGGTACCCGAAAAAGGAAAACCGATAAAAGTAGAATTTAAGTTTACATTTTCGTTCTAATTATCTAGTCAAAAGTCTGAACATACACAAAATTTTTTTTAGATTTCTTAATTCAATATATAAAATAGGTAAAATCGAGTGATATATTTCTAATTTCTATATATACCATTAGCTGACACAGTAATTTTATGTGACAGAAGTATAAATAATTAAAAAAATCGTAATTTTAATCGTAATTATAATAGGTATAATCTCAGGTTTGAAGTAAAGTTTTATATTCAAAACCGTTATACCACAATTTATAGCAAAAATTAAATTTAGTAGATGAAACTAGGAAACGTAATTCAAATGATTTAAAGTCAAGGTGCGAAACTTGATCACGACACGTCTCATGACATACTTTTTGGGCTAGTTTGCACTTTTTTCATTGTTTTCTTTTTATGTTTAGTTATTTACTGTATTTGGCATTACTTTATAAAGTTAAAAAGGCAAAATAATAGGCGTTTAAAAAATTTAAATAGATGTAATTTTAACAATGAAAATAAAAATATTAAACTCTCTTGCGTATCTAGCGAAAATCGAACATTTCATTATAATTTAGAGCCAAATGATAATCAGAACCTCCTATCTCTATCTCCTGGGGATAAAATAAATGCAACTATTGAATGCATACAAATAGAATAAGTATTGTGTATACGTGTATTGGAAAGGCAACTCTGTATGCCCAAGTTAGTCTACTTCAAAATAAAATCAAGATGGAATATTGAAATAATTGGAAAAAAGATATGTTTTTCTTAACATAAAATATTAATGATGTCTTTATTAATGACATGTATTATTGAGCTCCCCTAGTGTGTAGGTTTTAAAATTGATATTTAACCCTAACTGCGCGCAAACTCTAGGACAAATATCAATTTGAAACGAAAAGTATTGAACCACTAGAGTTAATTATTTAGCGCTTAATAAAAAAAAGAAATAAAGTAAATTATTATAAACCCAAATGTAGGTAGGAGATAGAGGGCATACAAATTAGGTAGGAGTGTTCATAAATCCTACAAATTTGCAACGAAAATATAAGTTTATTGTTTGTTTTACGCCCAATCATATAAAATTTTTATATTCTCCCTTGCCGTCAAGAACAAATAAAAATGATAATCTGAACTAAGTTGAAAAATGAAATTAAACAAACAAACTTAAAATAGGATTAAGTTTGATATACTTAAGAACTAGTTTATAAGTCATAATAATTTAATACAATAAGCTGTAAGTAAGAGCACATATTTACTCTTTGTTCTCTTTTTTCATGTAATCACTGGTCAAAACTGCCAATACCAAGCAACAAATCAAGGAACACCACTGAGAAGAATCGACGTATAGACTCAACCCCGAAGGAGAAAGAAGAATGTAGTACCACAACCATCATGCCTATACTATGCAAACTGCCTACCCTTGTTTATGAAGCTTTGTGAACAGTACACTATGGTAATGCAGTTCGAAGCAAGTAGTCCAATTCAAAAATGGGTTCAGAACGTGCTGTCGATATTTGGGTTGGTGATATAAGCAGCTACAGGAAGACTTATTGTCTTTAAAAACTGGTCTCTTCTTCGAAAGATGAGTTCGACGCCAATCCAGATGACAAACAAAATCATACTGGAATTTTGTTTCCATTATCAGCCTACACCGATGTCAACCAACAACTCCCTAAGGACGCAAGTATTGAGAAACAGCTTACCAAAACAAAGAGCTTTTCAAAGTGCAGGGAACGGGAGGCATGTGTGCATTCGTTAGGTTTATGATGTGAAGGTGGATACTACAACCAAAACTTCAGTTTTCAGCCTCCGTGAGCAGCCGACGAGATTTGTGGGTGGGTGTTTTATGAACGAAGTCAGTGCAAAGTATTGAAACTTAAAAACTATATAGGTATTGTGCAGTTCACGTTAGTGCCAGTATTAAAAAGACATTTTTTTGTCTATATGTAAACGGCTAATCGCCATCCTTAAACTTATAGAGAAGCTTTTTTTTTATATTTTTTTTAGTTAGTAATTTCTTTAAAAAAAATTTTTTTTTTTAATATTGTATACTTAAAACATTTTTTTATTATGAAACGTTAAGCACAATTTATTGCAATGTATAATAATTATTGTTAAAAGTATAATTTCATAAATCTTGAATTATCGCTGGGGTCCAGCTTTAGAGGTGCGGGGAAGTTCAAGGATGGAATTATTCGATATATAAAGTAACATATTTAATATTAATATATTTCGTAAATTAATAATTCGATTGAAAGGAAATATAAGATAAATAAAGTTCATTAGCATTTACGCAACAAAAGTAAAGTTTTAAAAATCAAAGTTATAAGCATAATTGGCAATTGCGAAAATATTTCCTTTCAATATTACAAATTTATAAAATCATCAAATCAGCACTAACGCGGTCATCGCACCGGTCATCGCACCGATAGACCAATAATGCTGATTCGATGATTCGACGTAACGAACCAATAAATACAAAAAATGTCACCTGTTGGGGACAGTGGATAGTCGATAATAAGTTCGATAAGGTCGCGGTCGAGATTCCGGCATTGGCGTTACACTACCCTGACACTACCCCCGAGCCAGTGATGATGTTCGTCCATAAATATAATATGTAAGTACACATTTAGTTTTATAATTATTGTATTATTCGTAGATTAATTAAATTGATTATTAAGTTAAATTGAAGTACTTATTATTTGCTATGCCCCTAGTCATAACCCACAAAATGGGGTGTGACAATATGAACTGCCTAAAATTTAATTAAAAAATAATTTGATATATTAGTAGGTTAATGTGTGTTTTTAAGTAATTATTTTTTCTAATTTAATAAAAATATTATATTTGGAAGCAAAATACATAAATGAGAAAGGCCCTATAAATGTCATTATATACGCGTTTGTTGATGCATGCACGATTTTTAAGTCACCCAATATATCAATGTATCGTCGGGCATTCCGCAAATAATTTGTGAATATTTTGATTTTACATTATTTTCAGAGCCGTCTCTAAATTAATGATAGAGAATGGATATACAAAAATTGCTAGAAACTGTTGTAAGTAAAATGGATACCCCATATATCGCTCTTTTAGATGCAATACTCTCATATATATGCTGTTAAGTCATGGATAAGAAAAGGCAACATTCTTTAAAAATTTCTTAAAAAATATATTGTCTAGATCCCAAGAAAAAAACAATCCTTGTTGGCGGATCCACGGGGATGAATTCCTTCAATGTAATACTTCAAGTATATAACAAAGGACTGGAACAAAATCTGTTCTACTAAAAAATCAAATAGAGCTTTATTTTCACTAACATCTTTTTGGGGGAATATCTAACTGGGAGAATTCAAAAGTTAGCTCCGGAGCTTGGAACACCTTCATTGCATCCTCCAACTACCAGTGGATGATATCAAGAATTTGCAACTTTGTGAAACACCTCGCGGTAGTATTGAGCGATAAAAAGAATTGGAAGAGAGAAACGTTTGATCAGCAGGCTAAAAGATCATACCATAACGCGGTATACTGATGCTTCCAAAACCAATGCAGGAACATGGATAGGAGTATTAGGGCCAAAAACTAAATATACCGAACCAATAGATACTTATCTTAGATGAGAACTATCGGAAACAAGTAATATCCATTTTATCCGATAGTCAAGTGACATTAAAAGCGATCAACTCAGTAACCATCAATTTGAAGTTAGTCAAAGAATGCCTATAGAAGTTGATCCAATTAGGCAAAGAAAATAAAGTCCAAGACTAAGAAAAATCAAAGATTTTCATTGATTTAAGTAAGAACAATCTTCGTTTGTCACCGGGTTTTTAACAGGACAGTCTCCTCAATGAACACTTCAGTAGATTGAAACTAAGAAACAACGGCGAATGCAGATTCTGTGGGGAATATGGGGAAACACCAGAACACTTCATCACTGAATGCGCCGAGACGACAACCATTCGTGTCATAAACTTTGATACGACAGATATCGGGAATGGAGAAATAACCTCTGTAAAGCCGTCTTAGATACTGGGTTTTGGCAAAACCCTGAGACTATATAATGAGTTATAACTCAAGAAAGGGGGGCACAATAGATCTATAATCGGTGATCAGCTTCCCCCTTCCCATACAATCTACAACGTACTTACATAAGTCCCTCCATTTGAAGTCAGATTAATTATTTCATACTCAGATAATTGGACTTTCCTTAAAGCTTCTTAAATCGTCATTATTCCAGATTTGCTACATATCATATTTATTTATGGAGATTTACCTATCTGTATTATAATTTACAATATTCATGATGATGAATTTCTTCAATGTAAACCTTCAAATAAAAAACAAATAAATATAACAAAATTTGTTCTACTAAAAAAACTGGAGAAGTGCGAGTGGGACTCGTCCACCGAGGATTCCGTACGAATTTGTAAATAATAATTAAAAATTAATAATTAAAATTAATTACAAATCTGTTTAAGCTTATGCCAATAAAAATTTTTTATACAAGACCTCACAGTACACAGTTAACTCAATTCAAAGTTTGAACCGCGCCGCTCCTTGCATAAATATCCTGTTTTTCTGTGATTTAATTAAAAATATACGGTTTTCAGAATTTTCTCTTCAAATTAGTAAAAGCTTAAACAATCTTCAAAAAGATTTGGTCACCCATACAATTATGATCGCACATACCGTTGCTTAACCTCTATGACAGATACTTTAAATAAAGACTATACTCTGTTTTTTTTCTCAGGTAAGATTTCGACAGACGATGACAAAAGAAAAGCAGATGACGTCCCATACCAATCTATTTATTTTACTAAAAAAGTTTCTAATAATTTTTAAGTTATCTATGGACGGGTTTAAATATAAATCCGTCATACGTCGTGTCTTGTTGTTTTTAACCAGTTTTATTGGTTTATTTAAAAAATGACAGATCGTATTTCAATTTTATTGGTTTGAGGGAACGATGAACGACAAACAGACGCCGATGCGTATGAACTCGCCTTTAGATTTTGTCATTTTTGACGCTTGTCAAAGTCTTGCCAAATTATAGGTTAGAATGTTGTGTCAACTTTTGTTAAATACCCTGCGTTTTGAAAGATGATGCATGTTGATTCGTATTATTACGTGTGTTTTGTGTCTTTTGAAGTCAAGTGTAGGAAAAATCGAGTGAAAATTAACTGTAGACCCGGAGCACAGTTTATGGTTTATACTCGCTGCCCAGGCAGAAAGTTTTATACACCAATGAAGTTGCCATCGATAAAGTTTGTATACCATTTCGTCGTAGATAAGTGCATCTCGTATATGGTAGAAGGATCAAACTAAACACATACTAAAAACTGGAGTAGCTGTAAAATATCGACATCATACGATAGGTAAATAATGGATTTTAGTACTGCAGAAAAATAATGTCAAAAGGTACTGGTTTAAAAAAATTAAGATTAAAGTTAATTAATCAACCTTTAAGGTATAAAATTTGGTAGGTGTTATTATTAATAAAATAGTTTGTTTTATTTACCTATGTTGTTTTATTTATTCCTGTGGAATATTACAAATTTGTATTTGTACATAAGTTATATTGATAAATATAATCATAAATGCGGGTAGTTTCATAAAGCTTGAAAGTAAATAATAGTTCTTTTTCATATTTTTTTGGTATGTAGTGTCTTGTTCTTGTTTGTTTTGTATTAACACATACCGTTTTTATTAAATAAAATAACTCGATTACATTTTTTCAGTTTTATACAGTTTTTTTCACAATATTTTGAAGTAATCACTTGTAATCTTGTCAATCAAATTTTAAATATATCTTGCTATGCGTTCCAGTTGTACCAACTTATTTCTTTGTAAAATAAAATAAACTACTTTGAAATTAAAATGACAGACACATCTATCACTGTCAAGGATCTTCTCGTTGGACAGACTATATATTGAAAAATGTACAGTTTTTAGATTTTCCAAATTTCATAGTTCTAGGTCAACGGAAAACGCCATATACATTTCGATTCCCTTGAGAGTGTCGAAATATACGTTTTTTGCGTCATAAACGGCCCTATCTTTTTTTATGTTCTCCGTTTGAGAGTAATCATTACCTAGACTTTTTAAGAGTTTATGATTATTCCATATTTAACCCCATATATTTTGGCTAAAGTTTCGTTCTTGCAACGGCCCTGTTTATTCCGATTCCGAGAGTTTTTCTTCGATCCGACACAAATATCGAGCATCTTCGCCGAGGAATGCCTGCCCGGGTACCTCGCGGAACCTTTTAAAACAATAACAGTACATCTCGCCTATTACTCAACCGCCGCCGCCGACGGTACATTTACACGAGCGAGCGAGCATGCCCAAGTTATGAAAGCTCTCGGCCATAATTTTCGCGGGAACAATGGTCGTCAGTACCGGGGTGTGTTCCGTATGTGTGTGTGAAGGAAGAATCTCGACGTGTCGTCATTGAAAACGAAAATAAAATGGGTTACTTCGACGTGTTTTCTTTCCCCTCGATGTCAAAGTAGCATTGATGTATAAGAGAAATAGATAGACGGTTCCTCTATAAACTGTAGATTAGATTGCATTAGATTCTTCGAGGTGGTTGTCGGCCTGATCCACTGCGACCTTTTCAGATCTATTGTGGTCCTATTCTCATTCTTAGGTTACAGTCTCCAGTCCTATCCTTTTTAAAAAGTCTAGCAACTTGGAAACTGAACCCCCCATATAGCTCTCTGTCAATGGCCTATTATTGCCTAGTACAGAGAATCGTACACTTTCCAGGCTCTCGCATCGACTTAAAATTTTCTGTCGTTACTTCTTTGCAGATGGACAGAACCTGCACATGGCTTTGTCCGTCGATCCCATTAGCTTTAGATGCGTATTCAGCTTACAATGCCCTGTTAGTATATCCACTACAGCTTTAACTGCCTTTCTGTCTTTGCTGAGCCAGTCTGCCGTGAATTTCGGCGAATGTTCTACTATGAACCTTTTCGCCTGTCTCTGCCCAGATGAATTTCTCCATCATTCTAGAGATTTGTTGATCACCTACCTCTATAAACTGTCAATAACTACAAATAGTAACCACATACCCACATACTTAGATTGTTTTAAAAGGAGGTAACTACTGGATACGCGTATGAATTATCTAAGTCTAGATTTCCAGCGGTTAGAGTCTGGATAAGGTTCATGGTCTCATCAGTAAGACTTTCTGTAAGAATTTCTGTCTGCAAGAATTAAGCGTTTCTTCCTTCTCCTTCAGCCCTGATCCATCCACTCCTGCACAAAGGCCCTTCCCTTTGAAGAAAAAAGGTTTCATTAAAAAAGCTGATGGCACTTACAGAGAAACTAAAGAGGAAAATCTTAAAGAATTAATTAAAGTTCACTTTCCGGCCCCACTAATTCTGAGGGACTCTACCAGGCAAACCAACCTAGACCCAAGGCTGGCCAGGCCAAGGCATATGGACTGGAAAATTGCCACAGAAGTTACAAGACCAAGTAGAATTAGATGGGCAATAAATAAATTCCAGCAGTATAAATCTCCAGGTATTGACGGTATATATCCCATACTATTACGGATGGGAATTGAGGAATTCATACCTCACATATGTAAGATTCTGAAAGCTAGTCTGGCATGGGGAGAAAGATGGCAAAAGGTTAAAGTCATATATCTTCCTAAGGGGTAGGCAATGTATCCGACTTTACACCAAAGTCATATAGACCGATAAGCCTGTCCTCCTTCCTACTGAAAACGCTAAAGAGGCTCTTGGATAGGTTTTTGAGGGACAAAGTGCTAAGGGATAGACCCCTAAGCAACCGTCAATACGCATACCAACCAGGTAAATCCACGGATGCTGCGCTGGATGACTTAAATAGATTTATTTCAAAGTCGATAGAGCACAAAGAAATAGTAATGGCCGCTTTTTTAGATGCAAGGGCAGAGTCAAAGCTGTAGTGGGTCTACTAACAGGACATTTTAAGCTGAATAAGCATCTAAACCTGATGGGACTGACAGACGAATCTATGTGTAGGTTCTGCCAATCTGATGAAGAAACGACAGAACACATCTTATGTCGGTGAGTCTGGCAAATGTGCGGTTCTAGGTAATAGGCAAAGATAGGCCATTGTAAGAGGAGCTACATGGAGGGTTCAGTCTCCAAGTTGCTAAACTTTGTGAAAATGATAGGACTATAGAATTTAATCTAAGGATCAGAAGGAGCACAATATTAATCTAAGGATCAGAGAAGGTCGCAGTGGATCAGGCCGACAGGCCTAGGAATCTAATCCAACGGCAGTAGTAAATCCACAAAATGTGGGGATATACTTTCCGGTGGACATGCTCCTCATAGATTGTGGATCTCAAGAATCAACCGATTGGTTGGTGGAAACGGCACCTAAGCTAAAGAATTGTCAGGGACCGGGACTGGTTGCAGTGAAGGGAGTAAACATCTAAAAAATAAAGAAGCGACCATAACGGCCTTTCTACCGAGGAGCAAAGAAAAAGACACCACCTACCTGCTGAGCCTTATACAAGCTTAGAACTCCAATGTAAGGACATCGAGTTGACGAGTCATCAACTCGAGGGAGGAGGAACTCGAAGGAACCAATAGAGATAGAGGGATATTATATCTTCTATTATAGATTCGGAACAACACCGGTATAGGGACAACACAGGTCTAAGGAGAGACCAAGTTAAAGAGTTGGAGAAAATTCAGACAGATCCTCCAGCCTCCACCTCACAAGTACCTCAGCCGGAGACAAGCTCCTCGACTGTGAAGAGCACGGAGGGCGAAACCCCAGCCGTGGAAGGGTGTCTCGAAGGAGGAACGTTGTTGTCAGATGTTGTCAGAGGAGGATGTAGTTTGGCTTGGTTAGGAATACTCTGTCCCCCCTACAACATGTATGATGGGTTATAGACTTTATGATAAGTTATAACTCAAGAAAGGGGGACACAATAAATTTTTAATGTCGCAGTGATTAACCCCCCTTCCTCCCACTCATTCTACTGTCGGCACATCAACGTATCGTATATTAAACAAGTTGCAACAGAGACATCTTAGACAACTGCTAAGAATCAAATGGTACCACCATATCTCAAACGAATTGGTCCTTGAAAAAGCTAGCTGCGAGAGCGCTGAAGTAATGATTACTAAATCCCGCTTAAGATGGGCTGGTCACATATGCGGGATGCTACGTCCGTTTCGGTAGACAACCGTCTAGCGAAACGTAACCATCTTCTGATGCGTGTCAAATACACGTCAGCGAGTAATGGCAGTATGCATGTATGTATGTCACAAAAGGATTGCAAAAAGACACTGTATTAAGTGACTCTAAAAATATATATGTATGCTCTCTTTTCTTTAATCAAATTAAAAAAAAAACTTGTTTTTGAAAACTATAACAAGGTTTTTTTATTTCAGTGTTATTTTCATATTCAAGACCCCAAAATTACCTAAGAAATATACTTTTTCTACTAGACACCACCACTAAACTAAAATTTAATGTTTAGTATAGTAAACCACTCAAATTCTGATGTAGCATTGTATTAGTGTTTTTTCTTTAAGCACATCGACTCTATTACTTTTAAATATCTATGGAAAACGTGTTGGGCGTAGGAGGCTATGCCGTGCACTTGTTCGGTCGAAGATCTTGGGAGCGATGGTAATCTATTTATTCTTCGAACTTCAAACACGATATTATCATATTATAGAAGGAAAAAATCGATAGACCGGGTTGCGATAAGCATTTATGTCACTGATTCAGGGTTAACCAAAAGGGGGTAAAGAGAAAGGTATGTAAGCAGGAATTGCAGACTGGCGCCTATTATAAAAAACTATCGATGTCGTCAAGAACTCTTTTTTCTTTATTTATATGAATATTTTAATTCAATGTGGTATTAACAAATAGATATAACGGAAAGTTGTAATATAATGACAGCTATCTTCATCATTCATCTTCATTTCCAAGCTATATTTGACATCGTTTTGATCATATTGTAGTTGCTTACTGTAGAATAGCTGATTCCCGCAATTATGTTCGCGATTTAATTTCCTGACATGATACAGTAATTAATAGATGTTTATATTTTTTCATAGTTAGCAATTGATAAATTTGCACTCGCACAGTATTCCTATCCTCCGATACCGAAGTTGCTCCCGTTTCTACGCGGATTGATGACTAATTGTAACACATTTCTTTATACCTACATATTTTCTATTCTCTTATTGTTTTTGTATTTATGAACAATAATTTATATGTTAGAGACATTACCCCATTAATTTTTGTCATATAAATAGCAACAAAATTTGCTAGACAAAACATTGTACAAAATTATACAATAAGTGATTTGTAATGCATCACGTGGTTGAAAGGTCATTTGTGAGCTTGGATCAACACGTTTTATTAGCTTCATCTATATATGTATCAAAGAGATTCAATTGTTATGTATGTATGTATTTTTCTAACGGCTTATTTTTGTACCGATTAGTACAGTAATTTTTCATTTTATTGATTTTAAGGAAAGCACTGTTCATTAAAATGTTGTATCCTATGTTATAGGGCTTGTTTCTCTCTACAATTTTCTGTCTCACAATGTACCGTTTGTGTCCAGGAAGAGTTCATAGTTTCATAGTTGTCGATTTTCGAAAGAAATCAGTACATGCATATTATTTCGTATATTTTTCATTTTATTGATTTTATGGAAAGCACTGTTCATTAAAATGTTGTATCCTATGCATATCCTATGTTATAGGGCTTGTTTCTCTCTACAATTTTCTGTCTCACAATGTACCGTTTGTGTCCAAGAAGAGTTCATAGTTTCATAGTTGTCGATTTTTGAAAGAAATCAGTACATGCATATTATTTCGTATATTTTTCATTTTATTGATTTTATGGAAAGCACTGTTCATTAAAATGTTGTATCCTATGTTATAGGGCTTGTTTCTCTCTACAATTTTCTGTCTCACAATGTACCGTTTCTGTCCAGGAAGAGATCACAGTTTCATAGTCGTCAATTTTCGAAAGAAATCAGTACATGCATATTATTTCGTAATTTTTCATTTTATTGATTTTAAGGAAAGCACTGTTCATTAAAATGTTGTATCCTATGTTATAGGGCTTGTTTCTCTCTACAATTTTCTGTCTCACAATGTACCGTTTGTGTCCAGGAAGAGTTCATAGTTTCATAGTTGTGGATTTTCGAAAGAAATTGGTACATGCATATTATTTCGTATATTTTTCATTTTAATGATTTTATGGAAAACACTGTTCGTTAAAATGTTGGTATTTTGGATTTTCGAAAGAAATTGGTACATGCATATTATTTCGTATATTTTTCATTTTAATGATTTTATCGAAAACACTGTTCATTAAAATGTTGTATCCTATGTTATAGGGCTTGTTTCTCTCTACAATTTTCTGTCTCACAATGTACCGTTTGTGTCCAGGAAGAGTTCATAGTTTCATAGTTGTCGATTTTCGAAAGAAATCAGTACATGCATATTATTTCGTATATTTTTCATTTTATTGATTTTATGGAAAGCACTGTTCATTAAAATGTTGTATCCTATGTTATAGGGCTTGTCTGTTAATTTTTTCATGACTGATACTTAATAATTTGATATTATTTTTATTAAAAATCTCAATTTTTTATCCATTTTACTTTGAAAAACCATCCCTTGCTTTCTGATCGATGAACTGCACCACCATAGAACAAAAATTAGTCAGTACCGAAAGTACCAAAAAAAAAAAGTAAATCCCGGTTCCTAAAAGGCGCGGCACCGAAATTCCCGGTTCTGAAAAACAGCTCCCGCTCTAATACAAGGCGTTTAAATACGGTCCATTTTATAAAAACCAAATCAAAAAAACATGTTTGTTCGCCCTTGCCTTTTTGATATGAATATCTGTAGAGCAACAGTTTCTGTTTTCCCTGTTCCACCATTCTACGTGTTTATAGTCGAATAATGATAAGCACAATAAATGCAATTCTACAGAAATTGGCAGGTATGAGAATGACAATGGCTTAAAAATGATAATAACCTGACAATTATTACATTTTTTGGGCAGCTTTCTCGTTCGGTAAAATGTTCTTAGGGTACTTATCAGGGTAGGGCAATTTTCCATTGGGACAATCTTTGTTTCCGTGATTTGACATTTTTCCTTCCCTTGTTTTTGGGCAATTTTCCAAATAAGTTCTGATAACAGATACAAACAAATCGTCAATAATCAGTGATTTTTATCTGTAGATCATCAATAGTTGACTACGTTTTAATTAAGGTACTTTACTACATAGTTTATACATAGGTACTTTTCGACCTCTGTTCCTTTGTGATACAGAATCTTAAAGAGACAAATTACTCAGTTGTTATTTCATTATCACGTTTATCTAATTCAGAAAGGTTCAGAGAGTGTACATATGCTCCCTGAAATTGCTGCATTTAACAAGAAAAAGAAAAGAAATTTACAATAGCCATTGAAGTCCGGAATACTATTTTTTTACACCCTGTATAAAATCATTTAACTTTTTTAGCTATTTCGGGATATTTAGTGCAAAGAGCAAATCACACAAATTGGTTTTAATTACATCTAATATATACTCTATATTCCAGTAGCGGTATTTTATAACCATTTAAATTAACCTTGATTTTATTGCTAATGGCCATTTTGTACTAAATCCTTTTTGAGATTAATGAATGAGTGAATTGGGTAAAGTGGATGAACATCAAAAAATTCTCTATTATAGTAAAACTAACTAATTTGACTCAAATATATCATACATATTTTTAAATTTGTTTTTTAATAAATTATTAACAGCGCAATATTGTGTAAAAATTTCCCGATTCGCAATTTCATCAAATATGTTATCGTAAAAAGTAACTCTATAAAATTAGAATGTCAGTATTTTTAATATGTCATCGTTATCTAATGTAACCTATTCGATAATCTAAATTAGAGCTAATTTAAGTCCTTATTTGAAACAATAAATCGGTTTGTTAATATGTGGTTAAGTAGATCTGTTTGAATCTCAAGAAAAAGTGTTCCCGTCAATTTATGTCCTCTTTTCTAAGATTCATTTTAGAAATATTTAATGCTCTACGATATAAAAATATTCAAGAAAAGAAAATTTGAAATAATAACTTATTTTACTATTTATTTTTGTTGTAAACTTTTTTATTTCAGTTATGATAGTCTAAATTTTACAGTTTTCATTTTTTTGAAAAAAAATGTATAACAGATTTAAAATTTAAAAAAAGCAAATTTTGATATCACAGGTATATGGTATAAAAAAGTCGGTTAGTAGTAGACACATAGATATACAGGTTGTTCCAATATTCCGTGGGCATAGAACTACTACGTATTGTTGAAATCAACATAAGTTCATTAGACACAATTTACCTCTATACAAAAGTGCTTCATTTGTCCGTTAGAGGGTATCAAACTCAAAAAAATAAACACACTATTTCAGATATTTTAAGAACCATTATTCTCTATTTTAATGAGATTTTGGATGTCTATGTTTTTCTAAGTGCTTTAACATTTGATTTTCACCAAAATCAAGAAAAAGTACGGAAATTTTATTTAAAAATAAGTAGCAATTTTTAATTGTATTACGCGACGTACTAAAAAGTTCGGCAACAATTAAACATTGATCAATCACAATCAATGTTCAATTGTTTGGATCGCATTTAAAATTTGTTGATCAAAACATTTGATCAACATAGTCATATAAAATAAAAGATTTTATGAATCTGAAAGATATTATGAACTCTGAATGGCAAGATAAATGCCAATAGAATAATTATATGATGGGTGATTAAATTTAGGACATATTAAGGAAAAAAATCTTAGATCACGTAAGAGAGACTTTTTTTTTATGGAAATTAGGGACATTATAGTTTTTTAACTACCAAGCTCTAAGCATGCTAGATTATAAAACTTTGTCGTTGTAATTAAGAATGGCTAAAATTACATTTCATCAAGTATGCTAGTAATTTATACAGATCAATAATTAGCCATGAAAATTGGTATCAGAAAACTGTCAATATTTTAACATCGCTCGGCGTATGGCTTTAGTAGTTAATCGTACTAGGTAATACTGTATGTTTTAAATCTTCCCTGATTTTAATAATAAAATCTTTAATATCCTAATTAGATATCTAATTATAATTACATTTTCTCAAACAAAAATATGTCAACATATTTTCCTAAAAATGGTAAAATATTAGACTAAGAGGGGCCCTACACGCAACGATTTGATCTGCATACCAAATTGCACAGTCCAGATCTTAAGACCAAATCGATAGCGATCTTTTCACAGTACACGTTCATACTGTATAAAAGATAATTTCGTCATTCTAGCCAAATAGTACAGTTCCTTCCAAATCTGTGGCCTGTGCTGTTAAAAACATTCAGCGATCTTTATCGAAACCGCTACTGCACTTTGAGATTTGAAGTGGATCGAAGGGCTGTACAGTTCTAATCTCTCAGATATTGTTGCGTGTAGGGCGCCCTTTTAACATTATTTTTAATGTGGATATTTTACATGACATTTAACTTAAAAGTATCACTAAGCAGCAGGGTTGGAAAAAATCATGATTTTTTTAAAAAAATCAAAAAAATTAGATTTTTTTTATTTAAATCAGATTTTTTTGATTTTAATAGAAAACATTATTTAAATCGGATTTCCAAATAATTAGGACTTATAATTCCAATTAAATTCCTATCCTAAATGGCTAAATCTTCATAACTCTGCCCGCAATACTGACAACGCATGTCATTTTCCCAGACATCGGTCACCAATATATTCTGCAAAAAAAGTCGCTCGCTGCAGATCATAAGGATTTTTTTTGAAATGCCACAAGTGTATTATTTTTGTAATTTCAACGCCTAGACATAAAAGTAAAGCACTTTTACGCCTAAGCACAAAAGTACAAAAAATATATTATTATACTGATATTAAGTGTCAATTTCAACGAGTGTACAAATTGGTACTCGAAAAATGTACTTTTGTGCCTCCCTGTTTATGCTAGTCCGTCAAACGTACAACCTCGTCAAAAAAAGTATAATTTTTATTCCTTACACAATACACTATTGTTCGGAAATAGTCTGAAGTCGAGAATGAAATTAGTATTATCTATTGTCAAAGTGTAAAATAAAATGATATAAAACAGCATATTATCTGACAACGCTTTGAAGATATAGCATCAAAAGAACCTTTTTCTGCACTAGAGGTAGCGAATGAAATGTATTCGAACATCATTTTATTTGTCACTTGTACATAAATTTCAAAATAAATCCCTACCCTTTAGAAGTCATGGATTCACACGAAATTACTGCAAAAATCGGTCCAACATTTTAATTGATGAATAGATATGTAGTAGGTATAATATGTGTTATACAAATCATTTTTTATATAGTTTTATAACATTTACAATTTTTTTTTCGATGTATTAAACGTATTTAAATGTCACAATAGCAAGTGTAACATTTTATTTAACGAATAGATATAGGGTATATATGTTATAGAAATATTTTGTATAGTTTTCTAGGACACATTTTTATAAATTTTACAATTATTTTTCGATTTATTGTAAAGTTTTAAAAAAGTTGATTTTTTGATTTAAATCACATGATTAAAATTAAAAAAATCACTTGATTTAAATCATGATTTAAGTCATTTGATTTAAATCATGCCAACCCTGCTAAGCAGTACTCAAGTAAAAATTAGGAAATTATAATTATGTATCACATTGCATGTGATTACATTTTGTCTTACTTTATTATAGTCCTGCACATATCTAGAGTCGAGAGGAGACTGTACTAAAATGTTTATATTAGAGTATCTAGTGAACAATTGCCTACTATTTGCCACAATCGCGATCGTGGATATGGTCTGTTCTGATTTAATAGAAGGATAGTACTAGAAAAGAATTGCAGAACTTAGGCACCTTTGAGCCCGCTGTATATGTTCCCATGGGAGAAACACAACATCAAAGCCCAGCCAACCTAATTTTAGAAAAGAAAAATTAAAAAAAAATATTTTAAGTTTACTAGTCTTCTTTGCTATCAGCGCTAATCTGGACGTGGAAAACTTTATTTACTCGGAGTAATACCTTAGTACCTTAGCAGAGGTGTGACTTATTTCAGATACAAGTACCGTATGATCGAATAAAAACGGCGTCAACAATGGCTATGAAATGAAGATCGCTGGCATTTTATATGTAAAATTATATGGGAAATGTCATCGATCGTCATTTCCAAGCCAACTGGACGCTATTTTTTTCGATCATACGATATTTGAAATACTTACAGATATAAAATCCAAAATACGTATTTTCATCTTATATTTGAAATACCTTTTATAATTTTTATTTAACATTTTTTATTATCATTAAACCTAAAATAGAACAAAATAAACAACATTTTTATTCTTCTGTATTTATCTAGTATTAATGAACGGATTAAAGAAATACACCCATTTCATTCTTTAAAATGAAATGTGTACCAAAATCATTCAAATAACATGTCAAAAATCTTGTCCTGGCTGAATCAGGTAAAATTAATCGGTATGAAAAACGAAAATTGGACACTTTAAATAACAATGGGGAATGTTAAAAAAAGATAAAAGACCAATCTTATTACATGTTTATAGAGGACTCTGATTCACCTGTTGCAAGTTGCGACAACATGGGGTCTACTGGCAGCACCGCTGCTGGTTACAAACTCTGCAATATTTAAGTAATAAAGACATTCTCAGATTTACACGATTCTTGCTCATAATTATTATTAATGTAATAAGCTAAATCACTTTAAAAATAAAAATAAAATTATTTCTTTCAAAAAGTATTTTATTTTAATAAAAGTATTTTGTAATTGATATCTCAAATATTTTGCTCAGAAATATTTTGTAATTTTTATTTCTGATATTTTTTATGAGGTATCTTGTACATCTCTGGTCTTCAGATACACCGAATTAGCGGTTATCTAAATTAAAATAAAATATCAATACTCTTACTTTTATTTACTTTATAACCATATAACTACTCAAATCAGAAGAATACTTTTGTTTTCATTCTACAATAAAGCAAACGGATATATAAATTACAGAGTTCTTAATAAAAAAATAATCTAATTAAGTATTAATAACAAGTTTAAAGCGCGAATAAATAAATGATTTAATTCGGATTTAATTAGTTAATCAACGTGTGCTTTACTATTGCGCAACAAACGGATTCTTACCACATAGAAACCTGGCAGCTTATCAGCCAGCGTGAAAGGATGCACCGGCTCATCTTGCACCTCTCTGATTAAATCGCCCGGTGGGGGATGGTGAATCTTCTTTTTGTCCCAGGGTCTATTATAAAAGACCAATTGTCATCCCATAAAGCCAGTGAAGCGCCTTTGCGTCACTGTCAACAACAATGTGTAATATATCGTTGGTGAGTCAGTTTTTCTATTGTCACAAAACATATTTTTTCGTTCAAAATGATAATCATTAATCTAGCCACCAAAGTTTCCTTTACGGACAACTTTGCTATTCTTTAACGAAAATTCAAATCGGGGTATCAGTATTACAGTTAATTTTATATTGTAAACTAAAATTATATTCTCTAGCTGTTCTCCATTTGAATCTTCCTAATATTTAGTCTTTCTTTAAAGCCTAGTTTTCATGCATCCGAATATCGGACATTTTCTGCAAAAAACTGACAAGTCATAGATTGCGAAAAGTTAAAATTTAACATCTAACGAATTTCTTGGTTAACTTTATGTAGGTATAGTTTATCTGAAGCCAGTTGGAATAGATTGGGATTCTTAATTTCGGCACTGTCTTTGTCGGTATCGTGGGGACAAAGGAATTAAGAGTCTCAGTAGTTCCAATTGACTTCGGAAATACTATAATTTCGTTTTGATTATGACAGCTACCGTATCTGTCATATCATACTGTTCAAAATTCAGATGCCGAAACTTTTTTTGAAAATAAGTTAATTTATAATTTTAGTTAATAAAAGATTCTTTTTTTTTGTTACGAAAAATAAACAGCAAATGAGTTTATATTTACATAAAATATAATTTTTTTTGACAAATTAATATTATTTATGTTTAATTTTTTAATAATTTTATTAATAATATA
The DNA here is from genome assembly GCF_002938485.1 of Sitophilus oryzae. Classification (NCBI taxonomy): domain Eukaryota; kingdom Metazoa; phylum Arthropoda; class Insecta; order Coleoptera; family Curculionidae; genus Sitophilus; species Sitophilus oryzae. Next base: position 255,783 of record NW_022146096.1, read on the forward strand.
TATTATATATATTATAAATTTTATTAATATTTTAGATTCTTATAAAATATTACCTAATTTTTATACAGAAACAATGAGTAAAAGATAAAAAAAACTACTACTAGTGCTACTAAAAGTAAAAAAAAAACAAATAATTCATATAGCCAAAAATAATATAAAATAATAACAAATTTTATCATCACATAAACAATGATTAGGTAATTTAAATATTAAAATTAATATTTCCATAAAGAATTGCATTGTTTAGGTTGTTTCTACACATCAAAAAAAATCTTATAAGCAAATTATTTCTGATTTTACTAGAATTATTGAAAATATTATAGTCCAAGAAAATAAGCCTTTAAATACGAAGTTTTGGTAAAAACTTGAATTTTTGATATAAGTTACTTTGAAGGATCTAAAAACAAATTATGAAAGATTTTTTTTAATTCACCCCCGAGAAGGTGTGAAATAAATAAATAAAATTATTTTTTCGAAATTTCGGAGAAACGGTTCAGAAAGAACTAGAAAAGAAGTTCAAATAAAAGCTGTGGAGCGTCAAATTTTACATAGAAATGATCTCTATACTTTTTTTGCTATCAAAATTAACCGAGATAGGATGGCTAGAAGCTAGGGGATGATTTTTTTTAAATTACCTCATCTGAATCTGATGAAGTAGAAAAAGATTTACGAAATATTGAGACATAAACAAATAAGTTTTTGAGTCACTGACCGCTAACCTGAAAATAATCCAAACAATTATTTCTAAAAATATACAGAGTGAGTCTTAAATAAGTGCAAATATTTTAAGGGGTTATTTTTTATTTTATATAAATATAAATATAAGAAATACTATTATGAGGTTTTTTTCGCGAAAAAAATTTTTGTGAAGATTTAGAATTTTTTGAAATATTTTTTGGACATTTTTTTAGATTTTAGTTAAAAATCATAATTTCTTGATAATACGACAACATACGGAGTAGATTAAATTTTCAAGAAAAAAACAGAAAAGATCCAGTGGTTCGCAAAATTTAAGCAAAAAAATCTTTTTTTTTTAAATTTTCAAAGTAAAATAACTTGGTTATTTTGGACTTATTTGAAAAACGGTAAAGAGATAATATGTTTCTTTTATCGAGATCTACCATCCCTGAAAATATTTGCACTTACCTATTTAAGACTCATCCTGTATATATATAAATATATACTCTATACTTATTTTTATGAATAAGCTAAAAGAATTGATTATTTAACTTTTTAACATACATCAACCTAGTTTAAAAGAGTATTATTATTTTATTTTATTTAATTTAACCAGATAATTTTACTTTCCGTCTTATTTTCTTAGTAAAATGCACCAAAAATGAACTTGTGCAGCTTTTAGCTAACACCCTATCAATCAGAGTTATTAATACTTTTTATGCACTTGTACAGTAATTTTACACACAGAAATTAGCGTGGAATAGCCATTAACCAAAATTTGACGTCGAATAAATTATTTGATTGTTTTGACTACCTAATTTAAACCGGCCGCCTATGTTCAAAAGTTAAATAATGCATTTCTTACCTTATTTATGAAAATAAGTACAGAGTATACTATATTTTTAGAAAACTCATAACAAGGCAAATAAAATAAAAAAATAATATACATGGTATTGGTTCTATTTAAAAAAAACATAATTTTGGGTTATATTTCAAATATGACAGCTTCCTGCGAAAATCTAGTTACGCCACTGAGCTCTACGTGAAAAACTCTATGGGAATCAATTTCATCTTTAGTTTTATAAAAAAGTAGTACATATGTGATGTGAAAACCGCATCTTTGTATTTTTACTCATAAACGAGAAACCCCTTAAGACTCACGAAAATGGTACACCCTGAACATTAGATCTTTGTTTAAATACTACAATACAAAATAAATGTCCTATATGAATCATATTATTTTTAATATCATTAAAATTGATATTCTAAATTGAAAAAAGATTTAACCAACTTTAAATAAAAATTTACCTTGAAAAATTAAGTACAGACCGTTTTAGATCACTCCAAACGATACCTTATTTATGTACATAGATAGATTCAAAACACACCATCGGCAATTCCGAACTTGGCAATATTGCAGTTTTAAGGATTCTTCGAAACTATACGATATTGCGGTAGAATTTTTATTGCTTTTGTAGTTCAATGGAAATGGCTTGTTAAGAGATTCCATACGCCTTATTAAAAGTGGTTAACATTGTCTTCTGAATTTAAAATATGCCATCAAGTCAAGTGAACTTCGCTGTTAGTGAGCTTATAGATTAAGAAATACAGTACAACTATAATAATCAAGCTAGAATTTGGATTATTTACTAATTTACGAAGATAGGTCTTGAATTTTTAATTTTCAATTAGATAAATCATTAGAAACACTCACGTATACAGGGTAGACAGATACTAACCACACAATCATCATCATCATCATTACCATTACTCGCTGACGAGTATTTGACACGCATCAGAAGATGGTTACGCAAGGTGTTTTCTTTCATGAGCTTTTCTGTGACTGAAAAGCCCCGATACGTGATGATATCTCTCTTCCGCACTCCGGACCTTCAAGAATCTCAGTGCTTTGTTGCCTTTTTACTTTTTCTGGTACTGGTTTCTCCCACGGATTCTGCATGCTTATCCCCTTTAAGTTTTCATGAAAAATGTCTTTGTATCTCTTGAGTTGTCCACCCGGTTTCCTCTTACAGTCTACAAGCTCAGCGTAAAGAAGGGATTTCTGTAGGCGGTTTTCTTGCATCCTGCATACGTGGCCAGCCCATCTTAAGCGGAATTTAGTAATCATGATTTCAGCGCTCTCCCAGCTAGCTTTTTCAAGGACTGATACATTTGAGACATTGTGATACCATTTGATTCTTAACAGCTGTCTAAGGTGTCTCTGTTGCAAATTGTTTAATGCGTTCATGTACCGGCGGTAAGACACCCAAGTTTCACTTCCATACAACATGGTGGGAATTATTATTGCTCGTTTGCAATAATAATTGCAAGTTTCGTTTTTGTACTCAAGTCATGATTGTAGAAAACCCTGTCTTTTAATTTCCAGAATTCTCTTGAGGCGCTGCTAATCCTGTGCTGAATAAGACTCATCCTGTAGGCTAATCCTGTGCTGAATTTCAGAGTCGATATTGGCCTTTTCCGAAATCAAACTGCCGAGGTAATTGAATTCCGCTACATATTCCAATAGTTCTTCTTCGTTTTTTACAGCATTGTTATAATTTTGCGGGAGAGTACACATTATTTTAGTTTTATTGATGTTTAGCTTAAGGCCCAGAGCTTCGTATGATCAGGTATACCGGGTGCGTCTCAAAAGTGGCTCACCCCCTATAACTTTTTTATTTTTTCAGATAAAACAACGATATTTGGTATGTTAGTATATGACATAAATTGGGATTGATTGACGTTGTTTTCAGTCACTTCCGGTTTCACCGGAAATGACTACAACTTTTGATTTTTATATGGCACCCTCGGTATTTTTTTACTTTATTCGATATAAACTGACACTCTGAATCGAATGACATATCATATGTCAACTTTTGACATTTTGGCATATGGTTTATTTGAAATTGTAACATGCGGTTCATAACGACAATTTGACTCAAAATACCAAGTGTATGGTATCACATTATTCGTAAAAAAATGCTTTTTCCAAATATGCTAATGAGCCACCCTCGTTCCTTTTGAAAAAATTGAAATATTATTAAAAATACGATTTGGGCATCTTTTAACCGGCCAGAACAAGACACCAAAAACATTAGACGATCAAATCTATTTTTCCAAGGCTCCTTGATTAAAAATTAGTGTTTTTAACATAGCCATGGCACTCTAGATTGAAATTTAAAATAGAATTTGTTTTTGGGTGACTATGTCAAGAATTGACATATGATATGTCATTCGATTCAGAGTGTCATTTTCTATCGAATAAAATAAAAAAAATACCAAAGGTGCCATTTAAAAATCAAAAGTTCTAGTTATTTCCGGTGAAACCGGAAGTGACCGAAAACAAATGAATACGTCAATCAATCCCAATTTATATCATATACTAACATACCAAATCTCGTTGTTTTATCTAAAAAAAATTAAAAAGTTATAGGGGTGAGCCACTTTTGAGACGCACCCGGTATATGTTTTACATTTCTTGTAATTGTTGTAACGTTTTTGCAACTAGAGCGCAGTTATCAGCGTATTGAAGTTCTGTGATGAATTTTATACGTATTTTTGACCTTGTTTGATGAATATGTTGAATAGGAAAGGCGCTAAGACACATCCCTGCCTAACTCCTGTATTTGTCAGGAAGGGACCGCTCAGTGATTCATGATGTGACACTCTAGACTTATTGTTGTTTTGGAGGCTTTTACATACTGTAAGCAATTTGTTGGGCACTCCGAACTTTTGCATAATTGCCCAAAGTGCATCTCTGTTTACAGAGTCGAAGGCTTTTATTAGTTCGATGAATGCAATATAAAGTTTACTCTGCTGCTCCTTTACTTTTTCCTATAGTTGGCGCGGCGGACAGAGAATTTGGAATTAACGGTTCCACGGTTGGTGCGAAAGCCCGTTTGCGATTCTGAGAGGATTTTTTCTATATGTGGGTGCAGGCGGTTTGTCATAATTTTTGCAAGAATTTTTCCTCCAATAGCCACTAATAAAATTCCCCAGTAGTTTTCACTTTCTGATGCACTTCCTTTGTTCTAAAATATATTCACTATATATTTGCGTTGCGAAAGTCCTGAGGTACCATTCCAATTTCCCATATGACATCGAAGAGAGCCTTAAGGTGACCAATAAGCTTTTTTACTTGTGCAAGCTGATTTGTTGTTTTTAAGTTGTTTTATGGAGGCCTTTATTTTACCACACAATACCAACTAATACAGAGGATAAAAGAAGTAATTCCGAGTTAAAGTTTTGATATAAACAAATCCTAAATGATTTTTTCTTTATCAATAATTTTCGAAATAAAACGCAGTTTTTTCTTTTTGTTCTTATTTAATTTTTAGTTTGTGTGAATGCGCCTTGTATTTGACTAAGAGTGGGTCCCAGGTGGGAACCTCCACTGCGGCCGCGAGGGTCTATTGTGGCTCCTGTACGCGCCTTAAGAGTCCATTTCACTAGTCCGAAAAAGTAACAAAATAAGCGTTCGGCATTTAACGGTTTATGTAAAACTGGCTAGGTATTTTTACACAAATGAAGAAGGAAATTAAAGATAAAGGATTATACTAGATCCGTATTGTCGTAGCACATTTTTAGACCACTTCTTTATTTTTATTTCTCTTGTTTACAAAGCTGTAGCAAATAATAAATAAAAATAAGACAAATACAAAATATACGAAACTTTGTCAAAATAATAAAAAAAAAGAATTGACAAACAATATCAATAGAGAACAAAAAAACAAGATAGCACAAAATATACAAAATCTTACAAATACGTTCATTAGTTTAAGAGACCTAAAATTTAAAAAAATAAATATCACAAATAAAGAAAATAGAATAGAATAAAAATATTTCCCGACAGTCAAACAAGTAAGTCGGATCTACCAAGAATCAGCGAAAAACTCCTCCACGTCATAATATGCCCTCGCCAACAGCAAAGACCTGACGTCCTTTTTAAATACCCTATGAGGATATATTTTTCTTAGATTTAGTGAAGCGATTAAATACCTTTTTGCCATTGAAAACCAAAGATTCGTGGACCAAACTCGATGATGGTATCGGGAGCATAATCACATAGGATTGTCGGGTGTTAAATAGAGATGAGCTTAACAGCGACTTTTAAGTCACCGGTAGGTATACCGGTGACAGCGACCAGACGGTCGCTGGTTACTCTTAGCAGCGACTTAAGTCACCGGGACTGCCGCGCCGGGACTCACCGTCGGTCGGCTTGGTTTGGATCGGCTGGATTGCTGCTTTTTTGACTGCTCCTTTTCAAATAGCCACCTTGTACTAATTTTTCGTACAATTATTGGATTGCATGTTTGCCACATTTAGATGATGATGATTTTAAGCAACTAATGATTTTATTTTATTTTGTATTTCAGCTCCTGCTAGTGAGCCTGTGGGGCTGCAGCTGGGCCGCCAAACTAGACAACGTCTACTTGCCACCCGGGGCAAACGGAGCCGGAGGTGGGCCAGGTTTAGGGACGCCTCCACGTCCTGGAGGTAGACCAGGTGGAGGTAGTACATAACACTGCATCCTGCTTTTTAATTTTAGGAAAATGGAGAACATTTTAACAAAATAATCTGGTTTAAATTAAACTTGTTGATAATAAAAATGGAATATGATGGAATAAGTCAACGCAATATCGTTATAAATAATTCGGCGTTTTACAAAGTTCCCTTCTTAAACTCAAGTTCACGTGAACTGTGAAAAACGATAAATTGTACAATAATTCTATTTTTCTTGGAGTATAATATTATAAGATGATCAAAACCCCAGTTTAAGCCTCGTCAAATACATAATTTTGAATGATCAGTTCAATGATAAGAAGTCAAATACAAGTTGAATCACTTAATTGAGAAAAGCGACAAGTGCACATAATATGGTTCAAATTTATATTGTGGTTTAAAAATACTGTTAAAAGTATAATTCATCATTTAGTTTGTAAGTCCAACATGTCCAAAAAAAAGTTTTTTAAAAATAATTTTTTCGGACTTCACGGCTTTCTCAATTACCCGATTCATTTAAATTTCGAACTTGGTTTAAATCTGAACTCAACCTTAACCGAATATGTACAACCTTAGTTATACGTCAAAAATTGCACAAATCAACTACAATTCACCAAAACCTTTTTGGTATACAGGGTGTCTCAGAAATAAGTGCAAGTATTTTAACTGGTAGTATATTTCGGCCTCAGAAACAAGCCTATGGGTCTTTTTTGAGAAAAAAAAAACTTTTTTTTAGTTTTAAGTTAATAAACATAATTTCTTGATGATATGGCAACATGGGTAGTAGATTAAATTTACATGAAAGAAAATCCAGAAAAGATCCAGTGGTTCTCAAAATTTAAGCGAAAAAGCATTTTTTGTTTAAATTTTCAAAGTAAAATAACTTGGTTATTTTGGACTTATTTGAAAAATTGTAAAGAGAAAAAATGTTTCTTTCGACCAGATCTACCACCCCTTAAAATACTTGCACTTATTTCTGGGACACCCTGTATAAGCAAACAATACAGTCATAATTAGTAAAAACTGCTAACTTAGAAGAGGCTGAATTTTTACCATCTGTAGATGGTGCTAACGTGTTTACACCAAAAAGTGTATTCAGTGTTTAGAAGTGATACTGGTCCACTTTGGTTGATTAGTATAATTTTCCATTTTCAGCATGTATTTGGTAAATAAATGCATGAGAAATATTATCATATTAAGTAACATGGTAAGTATTTAAAGATTTATAACCAGCATGCATTAAATAAACGCATGCCCAAAATAAAATCTGGTTTCTGATTATTCACTAATCATAAAACAATTTACAAATTATCAGAACAATATTGCTAAATTGTCACTTTTGAGACGCACCCGCGTGCGTCTATGCCTCTCAAAAGTGGCTCACCTCTATTAGTTTTCTTTTCTTTTTTTAAGATAAAATTCATATTGATTGACGTATTCAATTAAACAATTGAACGAAAACTCGTTCACTTCCTGTCGCACCAGAAATGACTACAACTTTTGATTTTTAAATGGCATCCACCGTATTTTATTTTACTTTATTCAATAGAAAATGACACTGAATAGAAAGACATATAATATGTCAACTTTTGACATTCTCATTTAAACAACAATCGTATTTTAAATTTCAATCTATAGTGCACTAATTTTTAATCAAGGAGCCTTGGAAAAATATATTTGATCGTCTAATGTTTTTCGTGTCTTGTCCTGGCCGCTTAAAAGATGTCCAAATCCAGTCCAATAATATTTTTAATCATATCTCAATTTTTTCAAATGGAACGAGGGTGGCTCATTAACATATATGGAACAATATTTTTTTACGAATAATTTGGTACCACACTCTTGGTATTTTGAGTCAAATTGTCGTTACATTTATGGCCATGGCTCTCTAAATTAAAATTTAAGATGCTAGTTTTTTTAATTGAAAATGTCAAAAGTTGACATATGTTATTTCATTCTATTCAAAATATAATTTTCTATCAAATCAATAAAAAAAATACCAAGAGTGTCATTTAAAAATTAAAAGTTGTATCATTTCCGGTGAAAGAGGAAGTGACCGAAAATAATTGAACACGTCAATAATTAATCCTAATATATGTCATAAATATAATAATATACCAAATATCGTTTTTTGTCTAAAAAAATAAAACTTATAAGCGTGAATCACTTTTAAGACGCACCCGTATTCCTCGGCTTATAGGATATCAGTGATGATACAAACAATGCCATTTTTATTTTTATATAAAACATACATTTTAAATCATTTGTATTTAGTACCAAAAAATTATAGTACCAAATATAAATTAATATACTATTTATTAAAAAAAAAGTTTTCACACTAACCTTTTAAAAATTGAATATCAATTGATAATTTTTGTCAGGCATTAGTAATAAGGAAACCAGAACTATTTTTGTCTTTTTTGGAAAGTAGATCTGTCCGGAAACTTTTTTGTAAATATACAGGGTGTTTTAAAAAACATGTGCCATCTCTCATGGGGAGATTCCTCACGTAAAAATAAAATTTATTCTTCATATCAACATAGGTCCCATTCTGCTTTGTTTCGTAGCTATAGGGTGTTAAAGTTTTAATATGTTTTCGATTTATTATAACTTTCTTCCAAGCACTTTTAACGTTTCGAATGAAATTTTGAGGGTAAAAATTACTGTAAGTGCTACATATTTTAATGCTAAAAAAGTGTCGATAAATTCATCAGGGACGTGCATATGGGTTATCACTGGAATATTTTTAAAAAAAAACATCTGCGCCACTGACTTTTTTCTTTTGATGTCAAAATTATGTAGGCCGTTTAATGCCAATTAAAAGTCTTGATATTTTGTCGAATTCGGCCTCCTTGATGAGATAAACGCAATTTTATTAATCACAATTAATAAAATTAAAATAAAAGTGAAATTAATAAATTATATATTTTACCCCAATTTATTATTAAATATTATTACTATTAGTCCAACATACAGCAATTTCAAATAATAAAATTATAGTATTTAAAATAATTACAAAAAAAATAATTTTCAAAAGTTTTAACATCCTGTAACTATAAATATATGTACTATATTTTTTTCATATGTTTTGATGAGGAATCAATGAGTACTTATTTAAAACTTTCTCAAATTAACTATATTATTTTTTTTTTAAGTTTGCTATAGACTTGGATCAAGGCAAATTAATAAAATTGCGTTTATCTCATCAAGGAGGCCGAAATCGACAAAATATCAAGAGACAACTTTTAATCAGCATTAAATTGCTTACACTATTTCGGAAAAATTCTCCAGTGATAACCTATATGTACGTCCCTGGTGAATAGGGCGACACTTCTTTAGCTTTAAAATATGTCGCATTTATAGTAACTGTTACTCTCAAAATTTCATTCAAGACGCTAAAAGTACTTGGAAGAAAAGTATAAGAAATCGAAAAAAATATTAAGACTTTAACACCCTGTAGCTATGAAACAAAGCAGAATCGAACCTATGTTGATATGAAAAATAAATCTTATTTTTATGTGAGGAAACTTCCCACGAGAGATGGCACATTTTTGAAACACCCTGTACATTACTTTTTACAAATTCTTGACAAAAATTGTTCTCAATTGTCTGAAAATCTATGATTCCTGCTTTGGATTGAAATTCATTCAACCTATTGGCAATGTGATATTAGAAAATCCATGACTTGTACGACTGATCGGGAGCAGCGCTACTACACTAGTCATTGGATTAACGATGGGCACAAATAAGACTGAGTCGTGAAAGGTCGAATCATGTCAGTAGGGCCATCAGTATGTCATGACGAAAGCCGTATCGAAATCTACGATTCAATTCCGAGTTTGTTGTTTCGTGTTATAATCTAATTCGAATGTGGTGCGCTACAGTTTGGTACATAGAAGCGGTACTAGTGCTGGCTAATTGGCTAGAAAAACATGCATAATTGGGGATCGATGACTTTTAGTAAATAAAAAGATTTTGTGGCTAATTTAGGAGATATTTTCAACAGAATAAAATAGTAAACGATACTAATACACAACGTTTAAATAAACTTTTCTAATAAAGTAACCAAAGGGATTTGTTAGTTTGCATACTAACCAACGAGTTGGCTCTTAAACAGTGGCGGATACAGGAATTTATTTTAGGGGGGGGGGGCAAAATAAAAAGCAATGGAGAATATGCTTTTTAGGGCGCCATTTTTAACCTAAAAGCCTAATATTTTACACAATTTACAGGTTTTAGGGGGGGCCCGGGCTCCATGAGCCCCCCCCCTCTGTATCCGCCATGGCTCTTAAATATTACAATGGTATTACTATTACTAAGATTATTCATCTTATATCTTAATACTGTAATTAGTTTGTAAACTAGCTAAAAACCTTATAATTTGTTGAATTTTCTTATAGTTTTAAGTTTGACAAGTCTTGAACAGGGCGCGGCGCCTCTCAGACTACGCGGAGGCTCTAAGGCGAACGACGGTAGTTCGTATTGGAATTAAATTTTGGGAGCATACGTAGATTAATAATTATTCACAGCATTTTTAAAAATATATATAGAGTGAGTCTTAAATAAGTGCAAATATTTTCAGGGCTGGTAGATCTCGACAAAAGAAACATATTTTCTCTTTGCCATTTTTCAAATAAGTCCAAAATAACCCTTGTCTACAAATTGAAAATTTTTTTGACAATAAAAGCATTTATTTATAACCGAGTTATTTTACTAAAAAATATCTTTTTGCTTAAATTTTGAGAACCACTGGATTTTTCTAGGTTTTCTTTCTTGTAAATTTAATCTACTACTTATATTATATATATACTACTACCGAGACTACTACCATATTATCAAAACATTATATTTCATAATTAAAAATAAAAAAATTCCAAAAATTTTTTCAGAAAATTTCAAATTTTCAAAATTTTTCTTTCCAAAAAAAACCTCATATTCGTGTCAAAATACACTATCCCTAAAAATATTTGCACTTGTTTAAGACTTACCCTGTATATATATAGAGTTCTACAGGGTGTCCCCCAAAAAAATACGAATCAAAGTTTTGTTTTTTGTAATGGAACGAACACTCTATAAAATTTGACCCGAAAAGTTATACAGGGTGATACGAAATTAATATCGAACACTGGTCACTTTTAAAAGCAAATTACTCTTTTATTTTAAATGGAACACCCAGTATATTATTGGGATATTCGATGGAGAATTCATATCTCTCAAAATAATATTAAGGTTTCTTACCCATTGGACAAATATTTTCCTAGATATTTTCATTTCCATGATTTAGCATCAATAGGTCTTTATTATTTGATAAAATCAAGGTGGTGACTTTTTTGGACACACCCTGTAGAACTATATTTTTAAAAAATGCTCTAAATTAACCTATATATAGAATCCGAAAATTTAATTTCTATGCAAACTGCCATTATCCTTGGAGCCCCCGCGTGGAATGAGAGTGTGTTATATGTTATACCATACTATCGAAAAAAAACGGCGTCAAAGACGGCTCAGGAATCACAATCGATAATAATTTTGGCGAGGTAAAGCCCTAGATGTCATTACTTGGTTCGTAATCTTCTTTATTATTCAATGGTGCATACTGCCGGTTGGCCTTAAGAAGGGTGTAATTTATTTTTATATTGAGTTAAATGATTTTTAAATGGCGTAGTTTAAAAATCGAGATTTTTTTTATTACGTCACGAAGTTTTATGTCAATTTTCAGTAAATGACGTCTCGAGATTTTATCATTAGAGAGAAATTATCATGGCCAAAATTATCATCGATTGTCATTTCCCAGCAGTCTTTGACGCCATTTTTTTTCGATCATACGGTATTATTGTTATATATTTATTAATTTTGACAGCTGACAAAAATCACACTGTCGACTCGTATTAATTTGTCAATTATATTATTGTAATCACAATACTATGCGTATCATTAATAACATATTAATACTTATAAATCTATTTAGGTGGTGGCGGAGGAAATGGTTTGTACGGTCCACCAGGTGGCGGTGGAGGACGACCAGGAGGCGGGGGAGGCGGTAGGCCAGGAGGCGGCGGAGGCGGTAGACCAGGAGGCGGCGGCGGAGGTGGTGGCGGTGGAGGCGGAGGAGGTGGAGGGGGCGCGGATGCTCAGGCCACCATCATCTCGTACGAAAATGAAAACGACGGCAGTGGAACCTATAAATGGAGGTAAACGGTTTTTTAAACTATTTTCTTAACTTCTTCAATCAAATGTTCAATCTTCTTCAATCAAATGTCTTTAAAAGTTTTGACTATCGTCACAGCTATTCTTAGATTATTTTTGATTTGCAAATGTACCACAACTTCAAGTTGTTCAGGCATAAATACATATGTATATAATATAACATTCTCGTGTCACAATTTTTGTCACCTTCCTCCTCCGAAACGGCTTAACCGATTTTGATGAAATTTTATATGTAGGTATAATCAGTGGGTCTGAGAATAGGTTGTTAGCTATTTTTTTATACTCCTAAGTTATAAGGGTGGCCCACCCCAATTTTTTTATTTTTTGGGCAATATTTTTTTTTAAATTTTTTTATGATTTGGCATTAAAAATACATACAACCCTAAATTTTCACCCTTCTACCATCAAACCCTATTTTTTGATAGGGGTTGTTTTTTTTTAACTCTTTATTACCTTACTCCTCCGAAACGGCTTGAACGATTTTGATGAAATTTTATATGTATCTGTTTATATGTGGGTCTGAGAATAGGTTGTTCTATATTTCTCATAATATCTTTTCGAGCTTCTAAAAAGCCTAACATTTTCTAAGATTCTATCGATTCTTTCCATTATAATGATTTAATTTATTTTTCTTAGTTATGAAACGAGCAACGGAATCAAAGCTGATGAAACTGGAGAGCTCAAGAACGAAGGTAGTGAAGATGAGGCTCAGTCAGCTGTAGGTTCATTCTCATACACCGCACCAGACGGTACTGAAATCAAAATAGAATATACTGCAGATGAAAATGGATTTGTACCAAAAGGTAAGTAATATCTTAAAGCAAAAAATAAAAGACCTATTAAACCACAGCAAATAGGCCTGTACTACTGAATAATTATAAGCTTCCCTGCTTTTTGTGAACAGAGATTTACGCCATTTTATGTTGTCTGTAATCCGAAGTATTTTTGTTTGGAATATACCCTATATTTTTCTTTCCAGTTTTAGCTTTACTTGGAGCTATTTCCCTCTTAGAAACCCACTGATTTGATTGCCTAACCAAATCAGTGATAATCAATGATTATTCGACATCAAAACTCTTCAATTTATTTCGTCTAAACCGTGTCAACAGAATATTAGATTATTAGTGTGTGCATTGTTTGGACCTCTCTGGGTCGATCTTCTTCTCCCACTTTGGTACGGCCACGTTGAAATTCAATTTCCTAAAATTTACACGGTTGTAAATTACGTTGCAGAGTTCTCATACACGGCATCTAACTCGTCTTCCAAATATAAAAATTCTATAACTGCAAGATACTCTATTTTCTCCATGTTTAATTAAAATTATATTTTATAATTAAAATTATTATATTTTAAAAAATTAAAAACACATCACACTCACATTGACTTTAGTAATATAATATAAACTGTAGTACGTGAAAATTTGCAAACACAATAGGCCTTACAAGTCGCAGTGTTTTCGACATAGGTCAGTTCCTTAAGATCGCGGGAAAAAAACGTGTTTCGCGGGAAAAAAACGTTTCCAAACCGAGATGTATGTTTATCCCCAAAATCCCGATATTAAATCCCGGGATCTCGAAAAATTTAAATGCCCAATCTAAAATGATTCGACTTTATACACTTTAGTCTTTCAAGATCATATTTTATTTATACTAAGCTAGCAGAACGTCAATATCTAAAAGTTATATTTCCGTGTTTGCTATATTTTTTTTGCAACAAGAATTATATTTTTTTACTTACTAAATTGAACATTACTGTTTTGTCTATTTTAATGAAGCTCTTTTCTCATTTTCTTTTTGGTATATGTAGCTGCATTTTTATTAAATATTTCTTTAGATTACATTTTCGCATTCTGATCATCTGTCAATCCCGGGATTATAGGCTCGAATCCCGGGATTTCAAAACGGGATCCCGATCTAGAAAATTGGATACCGTACTCTAGAGTCCTTCAATGTTGAAAATTTGAAAAAAAATGGCACTTCTTGTTTGATTCAAACCAACCATCGGAGATGTTAATAATATATTCTTCAATCTTTTTTTTATTTTCTGAAATGCATTTAGTATTTTAAACACTGTGTATCTTATAGCTGCTACTGATTATAAAAGTCAATCGATGATTTTAGGTGACCATCTGCCAACGCCACCCCCTATTCCACCAGAAATTTTGAAATCGTTGGAGGAAAATGCCGCTGAAGAAGCCGCAGGAGGCGGTGGAGGTGGTGGTGGCGGCGGAGGCGGTGGAGGAGGTTATCCAGGAGGAGGTGGCGGTGGAGGTGGATACCCAGGAGGCAACGGCAACGGCAACGGCGGCGGAGGTGCAAACGGCTACAAATACTAGATTTTGAACTTAGAAAAAGTTGAAGACATCCGCTTGAGCTACAAACCAATTTTAGTCATTAGTACATCATATATCCATTTAGAACGCTTTGTTTATTTATTTCGTAATTTATTTTTATGTTACCTGATGTTTTGTTTGCCAGTATATTACTGTAAAATGTATTTTATAATAATGTTAACTTATATCACTAAGTTAATTTTGTAATTATTCAGATGACGACTGCGCTACGGACTGGTTATTGGATACTTTTAGAACTTTATTTATTTGTGATTTGTTTCTTTTTCGTCTTGCAATTTTGTTGGTCGCTGACAAAACCTAGAAACATATTTATACCATGTTCAGCTACGTTTCAATGAACTTGTAAGATATTATTTTTATATTTTTTTATATCGATGTTCTTTCTAATGTGTATGGCTGTAATCTGTACCTTCCTTGCTATTTGTCAATAAAGAATGAGCCTGAATTGTTGTTTTCATTTATTATTAAGTACCTTATCCAACATACAGGGTTGTTCACTATGGTTGTTCACCACATACGACACGGAGTATTGTAGCTAAACCATTAGATTTTTAGAAATTGTAAGTTTTGGGTTCGTTGAAGGATTATTAAAGGTACAATTTAAAAATAATTTTACAAGATACAGAGTGTCCCGAATAAGTAAAAAATAGTATAGTTTTATTTTCTTTTTAAATAGAACCTATTTATTATTTTTATATTATTTACCTATTTATTATATTATATATTATTTTTAAATAGAACCCCTGTATATTATTCCATTTTTAGATTCTACGATTGAAATTAAGCTAAATTTGATTGAGATTTATCAGACTTAAACCTTACCGTTTTTGAAATATTTTCAATTTTGTGAAATTGCAATAAAAAATTTAAGGCTTCATTTCTCCAATGGTATCAAAGTTTTTAATACTAAATATTTACTGAAGATTATTTATTGATTGGATATTGTGTTGCAATAATAAACAAAATACTACCTTATACAGAGTGTCTAAAAATTTACATTAAATAATTACCAGATTTAAACGGCAATAACTTGTTTAATTTAAATGGAACACCCTGTATATTTTACGAAAATCAGATGCAAAATTTAATTGTCTATCAAATTGTATTACACTATTTTTTACCCATCTCTTCAAGTTTTCGTAGAAAATGCATTTTTTTATAATTTAGACCTCATTTATACCCATGGAATATCGACATTTTAGATTTTTTAAAGCAACATATGTACAAAATGTACAGGTGGTAAAAATAATAATATTGCAAGCCCAGTTAATTACATAACTTAATTGTTTTAATTAATAAATTAAAACAATTAATTAATGAACGTTTCTGTTATAAATAAGTAATCGTCAAAAAATGGAATAAAATTTATAAGGTGTTACTTTTTACCACACTGTCTAATACACAATACAAAATTCAGTTTTTTAGTATTTGGAGCAATTATTATTAATCAACGTAAACAGTCAATTGACGTATTTGAATACTGGCATAATATTAATTGGTCCTCTTTAACAAGAAATATTTAAACATTTTTTTTTATTTTTTAATGAAATAAGCAAACTATATCAACAATATTAATATCTGTACACTTTGAAAATTTGTTACATATAATTTAAAATGTCAATATTCCATAGGTTTTCTTGCACGAAAACTTGAAAAGATAGGTAAAAGATGGTATTGTGGTATTGTGTAAAAATTCAATTTGATAGACAATTAAATTCTGCATCTGATTCTCGTAAAAAATACAGAGTGTTCCATTTAAATTAAACAAGTTATTGCTGTTTAAATCTGGTAATTAATTAATATAAATTTTTAGACACTCTGTATAAGGTAGTATTTAGTTTATTATTGCAACACAATATCTGATCAATAAGTAAACTTCAGTAAATAATTAGAAATAAAAATTTTTGATACCCTTGGAGAAATGAAGCCTTAAAATTTTTAGTGCAATTTCACAAAATTGAAAATATTTCAAAAACGGTAAGACTTAAGTGTGATAAACCTTAATCAAATTTACCTTTATTTCAATCGTAGAATCTAAAAATAGAATAATATACAGGTTGCTCCGTTTAAAAAAAAATACAACTATAATATTTTTGACTTATTTGGGACACTCTGTATCTTGTAAATATATATTTAAATTGTAGCTCTAATGGTCCTTCAACGATCCCAAAACTTACAATTTTTAAAAATCTAATGGTTTAGCTACAATACTCGTAAGTGGTGAACAACCCTGTATACTTACATACCCTTCCTGTTCAAATTTCCATAAATTTGTTTGTGATATGGTTTTATGAATTCACAAAAGCGAAGTTACTGGATATGAGATATGAGTAAGTGAAAATGAGAAACTAAGGTATTTCTAAATGATAATTTAAATTTAAACTCTCCGCCTCTCCAGATATTCTATTTCTTTTAAATGAGTAAAAAAATTGACTTGAAAAGTCTTGGATAAATATTGGAAAGAATTGGTGGTAGATATTCAAAAAGGCAACGAAAGCGGAAACATTTTAGAGCATATTATCTGTAATATTATATTAGAGCCAATAGTCAATACCCGCTTATGCCCGCTTGCTTGTAAACCGATAAAACTTTGTGGCAGTACGGAATGTTATTTAAGCGAGACTGGCGAACTAAGAGATGAATATGAACAAGCATCGTACAATAAAAATCTTCGATGTAGATATTGGATATTGTAGCTTTCTAGAAACTTCTAATGTAAGTTCAGTCATGAACACTTGTATTTGCTTTTACTTATTTTAAACACAACAAATTTTAAACTTACAATATCTTCAAATATAGTAATTTATAAACACGTAGACAACGTCGCAAAATAATTAATATAACACCGTATCTCTATCTCTATTAATGTCATTAGAGAGAAAAGGAAAAAACCTAATCAGATACGTCAGTGTCAGTGGTCGGTGTCAGATTTTAGGGTTATGAAAAAAATTATAATTTCTTGTAATTAATTAATGACGTTAAATGACATTCTGTGATGACATTACTCACCTGAGAAATGCCTGGGAATTGACTTCATTAATTTTAGACAGATTTTATCTATTAATTTTTATTTTCTTTTTTAATATTCCCAAGGTCACAGCGAGAAAGTTCTTAAAAATAAAATTGAGAGGTGTGGCGCTACACGCACTACCAAAAATATACCTGTCAGACAAAATATTTTGATAGTTGCTTTTTAAAGGTAAACAGATATCCCAGGAATAAATTAATAACCAAAATGGTAGTGAAGGTTTACGTGAGCGGTATATCCGGTAATAAAGAGGTAACTAAGATATTTTTTGTATGAAAGTTGATCTTGAATATGGTTAGATGTGTTTCATATCAATACACCTGTAATTTTCCTAGGTGAAAAAGCGTCAACAGAAGGTCTTATTAATATTAGATTCGAAAAAAGTCGAATATGAAGTTCTCGATATTGCCGAGCCCAATATGGAAGAAGCAAAAGAATACATGCAAAACAACTCTAAATTATTGGGGAGTACAATTGGAGATCCAAATCCTAGGCATCCGTTGCCTCCCCAAATATTTAATGACGATGAATACTGTGGGGTAAGTACCTTTTGGATTTCATGATATAGTATCACAGATAGTATTTTATTTAATGATTTGTACTAAATATTATAGAAAAAAAGTATATTTCACACAATATTATTTCGTTATGAATAATAGCATCCTTGAAATTCATTTAGCAACATTAGTAATGTTGAATCATCAAAGAGCTAAAAAGGTTTCTTTAAATTTTAGGATTTTGATGCTTTTGATATGGCAAATGAAATTGATGAAATGGAAAAATTCTTAAAACTATCCCCCAATGATACTAACACTAATGGTATTCAATCAAATGCTGAAGTAAAATTAGAAAATGGAGATGTTTCCCATCAAAGTGCTTCAAGAGAAGCTTCCCCGGCAGCTGAAGAGACTGCACAGGCAACAAAAGATACGGAGAATGATCCAGAAGTATCAGAGAATTTAGTAGAATCGACTACAGAGGACCTCCGTAAAGAAGAAACAGTGAAAGAAAAGTCTCCTTCACAAGATGCAGGTGATAATGAGACAGATGATCAGAAAGCTGAAAATGCAGCTAATAGTAGTAAACAAGAGGCAGAGGAGGAGTATGATGAAACTGGAAAGTCTGACGAAGAATAATTTGGTTTGGTTAAACATTTATTTAAGAGTGTGTGTTATGAAAAGTGCCATGTGTGCTAAGAAATTAAAAGAAACTTTATTTCGGTGATACAAAACTTCAATCATTTTATGACCATCTTGCCTTTTGTCTTTTATATAATTTTTGTTGATCATGGTCACATCTTATAAGCTTCCTACATGACACTCAGTTTATTAAGAATATATTTATTATGCAAATGTTTCCATTTGGCCTGTTTTATGTATACTATTCTTACTAATATATAAAGATTTTAATTGAAAACGGAGATTTTCTGACTTTTTTTGAAACTTTTAAATTATTTATAATTATTATTATAAATAATTTAATTTTTAATAATTATAATTTTACAAATTATCCCAGTCATATTTATTATACTATGTATTACATTTATGATGCTATATATAATTTAGTATAAATGAAATATATTTATAACTTAAAAAATAAATTTGTTAAATTCTAACTGTTTTTCTTTATTAGCAATTATATATCAGTAGCCACCAACTTAGAATAACCCAAATTAGAGTAAAAAATCCAAAGCAATGTCAATTATTATTTTAATTATATACCATATTAGCAAGATTTTAAAAGTTGCATTTGTCTTAATTTTTGTGTAATAAATTAAGGTTGATATAATACCTAAAAACACGATTGTTACCTAATTAGTTAACATTTTAATCATTGTTTTTATGGTCAGGTATTAAAAAACATACTTATTCCACTTATTCCAATTTTTTTCCTAATAAAAATTAAATTCGCCATTTTGTCAAGAAAAGCAATAAAATAAACTTTTTCTGATCATACCTATTTTATTATAAAATAAAAACATCAATTAGATGTATTTCATTCTAGATTTTAATATTCTTTGTCATTAATCACACATTTTAAAAAACATATAAATACCAGAGAATTACGAATTATATAAACTTCTTTTTTTTTCAATATTAAAGTAATAACTTTGGCAACATCCCAAAACAGTTTTCTATTTTGACGTCGATACACCTAACCTTAAAGAAATGTAAAATTTTGTTTTTATTTTACCCTTCTTACTACATTTTACCACATTAGCATTATGTTTTCTGTTGTAATTTATTATTTACCTTGTTCGAGTAATTCTATTAACTAATCTCAACCCTTTGTCTCAACCATTCTGTATAATCTCAACGTTCTTTACTAATGAAGCACATTTAAAGGAGACATATGCATTTAATGTTACTTGATGTGTTGCTATAATTTGTTTGATTCATAAATATGGTAGAGGAAAACCTAAGCTTTAGAAATGGAAATCCAGGTGCTGTTCAGTTTGGAAACTTCATAAACTACTATCAATTCAACTCACCCGAAAAAAGAATATCTCTCTTGCCAAAAGATATATGGTCAGAGAGTATTGAAGAAAACCGCAAATGGGAGATTTTAGATATTGGTTGTAATACTGGAGATCTTACAGTAGCATTATACGATTTTTTTACAAATATCTTGGGCATAACTGATTGTAAAGTAATTGGAATAGATATAGACCCTCAACTGATTCAGAGAGCTATTGAAAAAAATAAGTCTAACAATATTTCCTTCAACTGTGTAGATATAATGGATAGCATGAACTATCAAACCATTATTAAATATTTAAAAGATAATGACTTGGAGAGATTTGATTTAGTGACATGTTTCTCTATTACTATGTGGATACATTTAAATCATGGAGATTTAGGATTAAAGTCGTTTCTTAATAATGTGTCAAAAATATCAAACTTTTTAATAATCGAACCCCAACCATGGAAATGCTATAAAGCTGCAGTAAAAAGGATGAAGTTAAGTGATTATATATTTCCAGAATTTAAAAAATTAGCAATTCAACAAAATGTTGAAGATGAAATTGAAAAAATCATCTTGGATGAATGTAATTTAGTTAAACTAAAGGAGAGTCAAAAAACTGATTGGGGAAGAAAAATACTTTTTTTCAAGAGAAAAAATTAATTTTTTTTCAATATAAATTATTCATATTGTGTAACTGGGATCCCGTGATATTTCAGATGTTTTCTTAACCTAAAACGAAATAAAATATATACAGATTCATTCACAAATAGATTCTTTTCTTTTTTTACCGACAAAGATGACTATACTTTCTCCAGCAGTGTGAGCATTCAAAGAGCTTTTTAGTAGGTTTATCTTCATGCATTCTAAGTTGGTGATTTTTTAAATCCATTTGATTTGTATAGGCCTTCGGGCATGTCGGACAAGGGAAAGGTTTCTGTCCAGTATGAATCCATGCATGACGTTGAAGCCTTTGCAAACTTACATAGCGTTTACCTATAATGTAAATTGCATAAATATAATTTTTTTGTCAATTAAATTTCTCAACTAACCACATTCGCTACATAAAAATGGTTTTTCATTGGTGTGATGTACTCTAATATGTAGTGTAAGATGTTCAAGTTGATTGTAGGATTTCTCACAGTAGTTGCAAGAATAGTTGTTAATTCCAGTATGTAACCTTTCGTGTCTGTACAAGTTTGAGGAAATCTGGAAGAACATTGTGTAAAAATATACCATAATACCATGCTGTAATAGTTTAAATCCTTTCTAATACTTTAAATCCTTTCCCACAAGTTTGGCATCTATATCTTTGGGTTTCTTCATGTACAACCATATGAATCTTAAGACCTGCCCATCTGACAAATTTTTTATCACATATGTTACATTTAAAAGGTTTTTCACCAGTATGAGTTCTCATATGAACTCTAAAAATTACATACAAATTAATTAACTATAAATAAATTAATTAATTACCTTAATTAACTTGCCTAAATGTACTGGAAGATAAATATTTTTTGCCACAAATATTACAAAGATAATCTTTAATTTTTCTTCTATGACCCCTTAGGTGTATAATAAGTTCATTACGATTTGCAAATCTCTTTTTACAAACATTACAAGATAACTTATTACAATTATGGTCTTGAAATAGTTTCATATTATTAAATGTTTGTAAACAAATATCACAAGAGATCATCTGACAATGATCATCGTTTGTATTATATGTTTTTAAAGGGATTAATGGAGGTAAAGGTATTATATTTTCTTCACTAATATTTTCTGTAGCTGGTTTATCATTGACAGTTGAACTATCTAACTGAATAGGTACTAATGGAGGAGGTCCAAAATTATAACTTATAATTTTTTGAGCACATTCATTTATCTCGATATTCTTTTTATAAATTTCTTCGTGTAAATTTTCCAACTCTTGTAATTTAAGTTTCTCTAAATCAGATATATCATTATCTGCAACTTCAATGCTCTGACCTACAGTGTGGTCATTGAAATTATTTGTTGCATATAATTCGTTTGATTTTTCCTGAAGGAAAGTATCCAAAATTTTTTGTACTTTGTTAACTCTTTGCTTGAATGTATAGAACCGAATAATTTGCCGAAAACATGCTGTACATATGTGTTTTAACAAATTTTTCTTAAGCAATATCTAAAAACAGATATTTTACAAACTTTAGCAATTGTTTATAATTAAGAAAACTTACATGATTTTCAAAACACGAGTCTATCATTTGAGGTAATTTTGATCCAGATATTTTTCGCAAGCATTCTTCACTTAAGCAAAGTCCACAAACGTTCCTTATGCTAATTTGATTCAGTTTGTATAATAATTTCATTTCCATTTTACTAATACGATTTATTCATATATTAATATAAATTAAAATCTGTTCAGACTTAATTTTATTTAAATGTAATCACAATTACATTAAACCAAGCAGTTTTTTAAGAATTTAAAGTGTTTGCACAGTGTCATTTCTGATAATTTGCTAAATTTGCTTGTTATGTTTGTAAACAAAAAAATTGACAGTTAACTGAAAACAGGATACGCTGTTGCCGCAATGACTATTGTAATAATTTATAATAGGTTTATCAGAGGGTTTATATTTTTGTTCTATTATATTAATCTGAGAAATATAAACCATCCCATAAATTTATCCATTATCATTATTAAACAATTAATTGTGAGTATAAGTTAGAAGACAATTTTAAAATGCTTTTTTGCTCCAAAATCACTAGAATGTTTGTGCAAATAATTTTATAGCGTCAAGCTGGCTTAATAGTTCCAAATGGTTTGTGATAATGATAATACAAGATATAAACAATTTTTGAAGCCAATCTGTATTTGTATACTGTTATCAACTGTGATATTACTTAAATAAATATTTTATTAGCGATCTATACACATGCATATGCCTGCTTAATATTGTTTACCATACATGTATGAGAAAAAAAACATTTGTAAAATATATATTTTGAATTTTAAAGTTTAACCTTTCATTCATAAAAATCTTACTAAGTTAAAATATATTTACTTATCCAAATTCGGGACATTCATTAAAATAGTCCTGTTTTTTTGAGGAATTAAACATAATATTGGCAACATACAGCCAATAAACTTCTGTCAATAATGACAACAATGACAAAAGACAATTATTTAAATGAAAAAATTTAACCTAGTTTCTGTCCACAACTAAAAAGCATCTAAAAAGGTAAACAACAAAAATAATGGAAATTAGGGATATAAATTATCAAGATAATTGCAGATTTTGTTTAAAAAAGTCAGAGCACATGATTGATATATTCACTTTTGTTCTCTTACCTCATGATAATGTAGTTAGTTTTATTGAAAGGCTAACAAATATTGAGGTAAAAATACATATTATGTTTAAACTTACACATTTGAAATATTTAAAGAGATGTTGTAGTTATTAAGAGGTGACTATTTGCCAAACAATATGTGTGTTGTGTGTACTAATGCAATTGAATCTGCTAACAAATTTATACTCATGTGTATATCATCAGATAAACTTTTAAAAAAAGAGAAAACGATAAGAGAATTTAGAAAGATCGAAGAGGAAGCCTTACTGGATGAAAATGATATTAATGATTCAATATGGGGTGATAAATGTGAAGATAATAGTCTTTCAATAAAATGTGAAGGTAATAATTAAGATATGTCAGTATTTGTGAAAAATTAGGTAATATTTTAGAACAGAATATAGAATCTTGTTCAGAAAACAGTCTAAAAGACTTATCAGATTCTGATTTGGATGATAAAGCGGAGCCTATTTTATACTCGTCTGAAATATCCCAGCTAGAAGTACCCATAAGAGAAAAATATAAATGTGAAAAATGTTTAATGACTTTCAGCAATAAAACAAAGTTCTTGGGACATCAGAAAACTCATGATGATACAAAACCTTTTAAGTGTGATATATGTTATCAAAGTTTTTTAAAAGAAGTACAACTTTATTTAAATATTTCCTTTTTCTTCATGGTAGTAAGATGTTATATTTTAGGTACACTTAAAAGTCCATTTAAGATCTCATGCTAAATTGGAAGAGAAGAAGTTTCAGTGTGGAGTGTGTGGAAAGCAATTCATATTTGCCTATTTGCTGAAACAACATGAATATAGACATTCTGAGAGAAAACCGTTTCCTTGCACAAAATGTTCTAAAGGTTAGATAAGCTTAAATTATTGTTTTTGGTTTTTAACTTCAACTTAAAAATATTATAGGGTGCCTAACATCAGAAAGTTTACGTCGTCATATGAGGATACATGACAAAAATTATATTAAGAAAGCATATATTTGTACAATCTGTAGAAAAGAATTTCCATATCCAAGCTCCCTATCAGAACATATGAAGCTACACACTGGTGAAAAGCCTCATCTTTGCTCCATATGTGGTAAAGGTTTTCGCCAGAGCGGAGCTTTACATTACCATCAAAAAATTCATACAGGCCTCAAGTCTTTTAAATGCAAAATTTGTCAGGAATGGTTTATGTCACAGAGCATTTTGAAAGTTCATATGAGAAAACACACCAATGAGAGGCCTTTTGTATGTGATTGCTGTGGTATGTCTTTTAGGCAATCAAATGACTTAAAAAGTCACACTCGTACTCATACAGGAGAAAAGTCAGTTTTATGTACAGTTTGTGGCAAGAAACTAGCTACTACTGGACAATTAACAATACATTTAAGATCACACACTGGCGAGAAACCGTACAAATGCAAAATCTGTTCGAAGGCATTCACTACTAATTCAGTGTTAAAAAAACATAGTAGAGTTCACACTGGAGAACGTCCATATATTTGTACTGTATGTAATAAGGGTTTTAGTCAAAGTTCTACATTAAAAACACATGCTCTGATGCACAGGTATGTTTTGGTCAGAAAAATTATAATTTGTATTATTTTTGCCTTTCATTTTTTTAGGAATAACCACCCACAAAACAGCAAGAGACAAGTAAAATTAAAAAGCGCTAAAAGCAAAAGAAATGAATCAGAAGATAGAGCCACTGTAAAAATTAATTTAGAAGAAAAGGAAACTAGTGATATGAAAACTGAATTTACTGTTATTCCTGCTCCAATTCCATATGTAACAAGTTAAATTGTATATATATATATATATATATATATATATATATATATATATATATATATATATATATACAATTTAACTTGTTACTATATATATATATATATATATATATATATATATATATATATATATATATATATATATATGCAATGAGAGAAAATCTTAATATCTTAAGTGGTAAGGCCTTCAAGAATAACTGTTTTAGTCAGTTATTATTATAGAATTATTTTAATTACATCATGATTTATAATTTTATATTTTTATTTGAGGTGCCCGGTGGCCTGTGCCGGTGGCGTAGAGGTACAGGCTCTCGTCTACCAATCTCAAGGTGTGGGTTCGATTCCCACACCCGGCATTTCATCAGCCGACTATTTTTATTAAAGTTTGGGTACCTAGGTCGACTCAGCCTTAAATGAGTACTTGGGATTCACAATCCTGAGGTAATAATAGGCGGTTGAAGCGTAGTGCTAGCCACATTACCTTCCTTGTATACCGAATGGCTCTAGTATAGCAAGCTGTACCTTGCTACTCCCAAGGCGTCAAACGCTACATACGGGAGCTATTATTATTATTATATTTTGTATTTGTATTTTTGAATTGATGTAATATTTATATTATTTGTTTAAGACTTTTTTTTGTTTAAAGCTAAGATGTACCATATGATAAAAAAGTTACCAATTCGATCAATGACATTTATTTTTTATTTCATATGTAAAATTAACAGGGTGGCGCACCTCATTCGCCTCGGTTGATTATACGAAAACGGAAAGATGTAGAAACAAAATATTTTATGAGTATATGTGGGGTGGCAATGTGCACAATTTAAAATTATTTTGAAATGTACAGGGTGTTTCAGAACTAAGATACATACCAAAGTTATATTTTTTCTTATGGAACACCCTGTATTTTATTTCATTTTTGGATTCTTGGGCCCAAAAAAAAAGGTATTTGTTATAAAGGTTAAATATGTTTAAGATCTTTGGTTTTTGAGATATTTAAAGATATTTAAAAATGCAGACTACAATAGAATAGATTATTAACGCCGTGTACCTTGCTTTTCAGAGTTAATTCTTGTGCTGACCTTTAAACCAGAGAAATAAACTTTACTGAAAAAATTGATTGCTTTGTTTAATGTATACAGGGGTATCAAAAATTGCTGGTCTATTTTTAATATTTATTTTACATAAAAACTTCCTTATTTCAAATACAACACCCTGTATTTTTTTAAATATATCAAAGCAGGTTTAAATAAAGAGCAATTTTTCAATAAAATGGCAACCAAGATGGCTGAAGTCAAGTTTCTAGTGACAGTTAGTAGCTATTTTGAAAATCAAAATTAGTTTATGGACTTTATTTAAATTTATAGCAGCTTATTTTTGTTTAATTTGCTTATAGTAGTTTTTTAAATAATATTTATTAAATATGTATGTATTATTCTATCAAGAAAAACGAAGAAGTAGTGCTTTCATTTATGTTACGTTCACTTGTAGATAGGTACCTATATGGATTTTCTATAAAAGAGCCAATTACGGCAAATTAATTTTCTAACGACAGGTTTCTGCCTACTAGGTTTTTATAAACCACACTACCATAGTTCTGCGAAATAGAAAAGTATTTTTTCAAGGAAAGATTATCAGGAAGATTCCTATTTGGATATCTTTGAGCATGAGCCCTTGAGGCGATGAAGCAATTTTCCTCACAAAATAAAATCACTGGTAACATATCCATTCGTTCCACCAGCAGATACTGCTTTATTTTTCTTGATAAAATAATGAATACTTACTTATTAAACTACTGTAGCTAAATTTAAGTAAACTGTTAATAATAATGTCCATAAACTAATGTCGATTTTGAAAAGAGTTACTAACTTTAACTAGAAAATTGCCATGGCGACACCAGCCATCTTGATTGCCATTTTATTGAAAAATTGCTTTTTATTCAAAATCTGAGCTAGATAGGTATAGGAAACCCTAATACAGTTTGAAAGAGCATTTGAATCTGCTTCGATTTATTTTATAAAATACAGGTTGTTGTATTTTAAATAACGAAGTTTTTATGTAAAATAAATATTTAAAATTGACCAGCAATTTTTGGTATCCCTGTATAAATTAAACGAAGCAATCACATTTTTCAGTAAAGTTTATTTCTCTGGCTTAAAAGTCAGCGCAGGAATTAGTTGTGAAGGGCAATGTACAGAGTGTTAATAATCTATTCTAATGTAGCATGCATTTTTAAATATCCTTAAATATCTCAAAAACCAAAGATTTTAAACATATTAAACCCTTATAATAAATACCTTTTTTGGACCCAAGAATCCAAAAATGAAATAAAATACCGGGTGTTCCATAAGAAAAAATATAACTTTGGTATGGATCTTAGTTCTGAAACACCCTGTACATTTCAAAATAATTTTAAATTGTGCACATTCCCTCCCCACATATACCCATAAAATATTTTGTTTCTACATCTTTCCGTTTTCGTATAATCAACCGAGGCGAATGAGGTGGGCCACCCTGTATAATGTATGTATTGATCTTTATATTGATATAGAATTTATAAAGAACTTGACGCCCCTCTTTTTCAATCATATGGTACGTCTATTTTATTTTCTGAATTGTACTTGATTAGTATAAGTAGTCTGTATAAATTTTGATATGCGACATCCCAAAAAATGACAGAAAATTAAATTTCCCTGTGAATTATATTGACAGACATCTAATGCCACTGTCATGTATTCTCTCGTTGGAGAGACTTTCATAGACGTTTTATTAAAAAATATATAAAACATTTATTGAATATTAATAGTTTCATTTGAAAATCTTATATAACTGAAAGGATTACCAACTTGTATTACTTAATTTCACAATAAACTACTCTTAGGTTAACAGCATTTGCCCTCTTTTTCAGGTTTCTTTTTGGAGGTTAGAGTAGCATCAGCTTGCTTTAATGCTCTTTCGTGGACTCTGAATCTATACACACAAGTAAACTCCTCGTTCCCATAGTTGCTCAATATAGTGAGAGTGACCAATTCAAATTTTTTATGGTCCGTGTGTCTTTTCTCGATTTGAAAAATTTGATGCTGTTTTCCCATCGAGTTATAAGTGAATCTGCCTAAATATGTACCAGATTTGTCCTTGTCAGATACATGGCCCTGTTGATTAAAAGGAAATTTGCTTGAAAATTAATTTTTAGTAAACGTTTTACTGTAAATAGATATTCTAGTGCAATTTAGTATATTACAGACATAAAATTGAATGTTATAAGTAGGTATTAGCAATAGTATGGGGCCCTATTTTTATGAATTTTTTAGTTAGCTGTAGATAATTATGTCAACTTTAATTCGTAAAGTCAGTTTTTTATAAACTTTAGTATTTGGCATATTCAGACAGGGTTAATCGAGGGGTTGTTTTTTTACCCCAACTTTAAAACACCCTGTGTAATAATTTCGTGTGTAGATTTTCTTAAAATATAATTTTACGGTCAGAACAATTCACAAACGAAATTATTACACAGGGTGTTTTAAAGTTAAGATAAAAAACAACCCCTCGATTAACCCTGTATAATATGCCAAATAATAAAGTTTATAAAAAACTGAGTTTACGAATTTAGGATAAAAGTTTAAGAGAATACTTCAGATGATGTATGTTAAATATTTTTGCAACGTTGATTACAATACCAAAACAATAACAATTATTAACTTTGGTTATAATTATTAATACCGTATGATCGAAAAAAACTACCTTTTTTGAATTTACCTGTTACCTGTGTCACGTAACTCCTGGCTCATTCTTATCGCTGCGGTTTTTATACTAGAAAGCCGAACGACTAATCACCATTGTAACGTTTATACAACGTTCGCTACACACAAACTATTAAAAATCGGTAAAATTGTCGCTGATGACTGATCCGTTACATCCAAATAAATGGTGTCTAACATCACAAATTCTGCTGCAGCCCGTGTATGGGCGTTACGTGGTCATTGTATTTCTTTAGTCGTTGCGCGCGTTCAGAGACGGTCAGCAGCTGAGTGGTTGAGCAACAGCGCTTTCAGATGGAGCGGACTGTGCGCGTACCGTCCGTGCTCTTTTTGTGCTGCTTGTTTTTTCAAGATAGCCGTCAAACGAAATTATCCGGAGGGAGCATACGCGACCCATGTGAAATTGTTCATTTAAACTCATGGAACTCGCGGACGGTCCGTGCGGACGCTCCGCTCCATCTGAAAGCGCTGTAGCGACTTCCTTACAGCGTTTTCAGATGGAGCGGACCGTCCGTCGTGTTTTTTTCAAGAAAGTCGACGGACGAACTCCGTCGGACGGAGCATACGCGCCCATGTGAAATTGTTTATATAAATTCATGGTACTTGCTCGAAATCGCGGACGGTCCGTCGCGGACGCTCCGCTCCATCTGAAAGCGCTGTTAAACGGTCTCTTTTTACACACAAAAACGGTCGGTCAGCCGCTGTGTTCCCCGAACGCGCGCATTGACATTCTCCATATAATTTGGATATAAAATGACAGCGATCTTCATTTCATAGCCATTGCTGACACCGTTTTTGTTTCGATCATATTGTAAAATTAGAATTGATAAAATTACAAGATTATATCTTAAAAATTATAAGAAATTCATATTTCATTAATTTACCAATTTATATATTTTTACCAATTTATCATATATTTACCAATTTATACATATCCGCATAAATTTTTGCGAATGCGAATATCAAAAAATATGCGAATATTTGTTGCACCACTAGCAGTGTATTTGAAAAATATTATAGGTAGGTACCTACCTATTACTAATATGAAAAATACCTTGGAAGGAACACGATTACTGAAATGCGACTCTACTTACCTGTACTGCAAATTGCTTTGGAGCACTAGACACCCCTTGTAAACCCAACAGTAATCTTGAAGCATGGCTTAAAGTTACAGATCCCACTTCTATTGATCTTCCAAGTCGTATTTTAATGGATCCAGTACTACCCCTGAAATAAAGTCATTAATTGCATATTAACATTAAACAAACATATACAAGATAAAACATATTGTATTACAATATTGTTGTAACTCCTTAAACTTTTTCATACTAATAAAACTTGCTTCATAAAGACTATTGTTTACTACTTATTTCTTTTATACTCTTACCAGAATGCAAAGCAACTTCCTGGCAAATTGCAAGGTCTAATAATTTCATCAGGGCTACTTAATAAATCCAAGTTGACAAGCTTAAAGAAAGACAAAGGTTTGTGGGTCGGATATGGACGCGTTTCGGGTGATATTTCTGCAATCGACCCGCCAGAATAAGTAGCAGCATAATCTGTTTAAAATAAAAAAATCTAGGTTTTATTGCAGTTATATAAAAACAATCCTGGACAAAGATACTACGCAAATAAAAACGAAAATCAACCTAGTAAGCCTACGTCATCAGCTGAGTGAATATCTAATTCTTTTGTAACTGCGTGTCTAATTTTAATATCTTGCTCCCACTCAATTTTAGTGATTGCAGCATTAATATCTGATCTAGAAGTTTTAACTTTATAGAAGTAGTCAAGTTCATGGTAATGTAAATGGTTACCTCCATGTTTTTATAGAATCAAAATCTTTCCTTAACTTAGTTATTTGATTATTTAAATCTATAAAAGCCTCTGCAGGTGGACTACTAGGTTTGGGAGTGTCATATTCTACAGTTTTTGTCAGCTCTTCGTGTTCACTTTGCGGAAAAATATGGTTTTGCAAATAAATATTCTGATAGTCTGTAATATTTTAAATTTTTACTCTTAATTATTTTTTACTGTTTAAAAAAATGCACTTACAATAGAATATACCTATACATATACAACTAGTAATAATTATAACAAATATATGGGTACAAATTGCTAAAAAAGACCAATGAGAAAACTTAATATTGATTAAAATATGAATACAAACTTTTCCATATGCTTGGATTTTGCCTGGAACGCATCATGTAATTACAATAATATGCCGGTAATAAATCAACCAAGTCTGGTTCTCCGTACATTTTTATAAATTATTTCGAAATTTACTTATTTTGGAGTAACTATATAGTAACAGAAAGAAGTAAACGGTAGATTGAAAGTGATTTAAAACAGTAAAACAGCATAGGATAAATGAAACGACAAAATAGTTCAAATTGAAATGTGTCAAAATTAGCCGTTAGTCATTTGTTTTTTACTTAAGCCAGATTCACACGTCGATATCGGTCGATATGAAAGAATGTAAAATCATTATTTCTTGAAAGTAGTTGGAGAGATTTAGTTTTCTAATAACTATATATTTCCTCAAATGTTTATTTCTGTTTTTTTTTATTTATTATTACTATTAAATTTACAGCATCAACAGCCAAAGCCAATTACAGGCACAGAATAAATTATAGCACAGATTATAGTAATATAGAAAAAAAAATAAATCATTAAAATTTAGTTGTTTTATTTTAAGTTACATATTTTTAAATATGTACTTAGTTACGCCATAAACTGGCTATAGTTTTTCGAAAGTCAATTGGAATAAATTGGAGCTCTTTTTTCGGCACTGTCTTTGTCGGCGCTTTTGCCGATATCGTCTGGAATACTTCCAATTGATTTCGGAAATACTCTACCAATTTGCTTATTTTATATGGAACTAGGTAGATAAACTAACACATTGTGTGTGAGTTTACATGCATGCGAATTTTATGCAATTTTATTGGTTTATTTGAAAAATTACAGCTCATTTGGAGTGACGGAACGACGGACGATGCGGGACAGATTCATGTAGACCTAGACTTATTACGTTTTATGCCTAATTAACCGTTTTTGAAATATTTCAAGTTTATGTCAAAAATGACATTTGAAAAACAAAAGATCACATATCACATTCCTTGCAAAAGATAATTATTAATAAATGCGTAAAAGATACATTTTATAATAAAGGTATTGAAATTTAGAAAACATCAACATTTGACATTTCTAGTATTTTACCAAACTGTTTTGTTTTTCAGCAACCATTCTTTACCGTAGTTTACCGGTCTGGTTCACCTGGTTTTGCAACTGAATAGAGCTAATAAATAATGAACTAATCCACATACAGGGTGTTTTAAAAAACATGTGCCATCTATCTTGGGGGTATTCCCCTCGTAAAAATAAAATTTATTTTTCATATTAACATAGGCATAGGTCCGATTCTGCTTTGTTTCGTAGGTAGAGGGGATTAAAATCTTCTTCATTTTTTTTGGATTATAATTTTCTTCCAAGTGCTTTAACCGATTCGAATGAAATTTGGAGGGTAAAAGTTACTATTTAATGCTAAAAAAGTGTCGGCAGAATCACCGGGGACGTGCAAATGGGTTATCACTGGAATATTTTTCTATGGAAGATGCCATATGAAATATGAAATATAAAACCGCGAATATCTGCGAAACCATTAAAAATTTTGAAATACTCTAAATCCAAAAAATGTTCATTTTTCAATTCTCCATCAATTGAAAAAATAATATACAGGGTGTTCCATTTGAAATAACAAAGAAAAATTATTTCATATATTAGAAAGTTTGGCGTAGAATTTTGAGCATCCTGTATGATTTACGATTACCATATTTATAACAAAGTAAGTGTAGACCATCTAAAGTAATTACCTATTATAGTTTTGATTTCAGTACAGTTCTTGTATTTTTAAGATTTTCTTTAAGACAGGCTGAAAAATATACAGGGTGGTCCGAACTGTATTCCGGAAACTTCGGTAGCATATTTTGCAGATAAAAATAAGTAAAAAAGTCCCTATAAATGTATGTCCTGAAATGATTATTTTCGGAGATACAGGGGTAGAAGTTTCATTTTTATTTCGATTTTTTCCAAATAATTTCTGAAGTAACGTCAATATTTTGAGGAAAATTGGTATCTAGGAGTTTTTTGTCATAAGAAATTTGATTTTGATGTCAATATGACACCTATTTGTAGGGGGAGCCACCTACATGTGTTTTAACTTTGAATAAGGAGACTAAGGAAGGAGCATATCAAAAATCTTAGGTACACCGCGATGGGCCTCAAATATGGCCGACTTAAATTCCGGTTTATCAGTGTCGTTCTAATTTTATTTAAAAAATGTAAAACTATGATGTAGGGTAGACGTGGAGTACACTCAATAATTTGTTGTTTTATTTTACGTTGTGAATAAATGTTGGTAGTTATTAAAATTGTTATAAAAATATATAATTCTAATAAAAATAGATAAGTTCTCTAAATAGATAATAAGTATTTATTAACACAAACATCCGATACTCTACTGAAGCAGGTAAGTCAAATTAACGTATCTAAATTCTTTGACATCTAATCTTTGACAAGTAATAAATAAAAGCTAAAATGAATGCATGAATATATGGATAGCATTATGCTCTTTCCTTAGTCTTCTTATTCAAAGTGTTTTAATTATTTTGAAGAGTAATAACTTTTCGTCCGTACCTGTATAAAACTACTAAGGTAAAAAATATATATTTCCATGACTTTTTACGTAAAATATGTCTCTTGCTAAAAATCGCTACAAGCAACCGTTCTTAAAATATTTAGAATGAAATTAGTCAATACATGTCATTATTGACAAAAAATAAACACGTTGAGTAGATAGTTATTTGAATGAAATAATAAATTTGGGAAATTTTTATTTTTTTAAATTAATCATAAATTTTCCTGCGAAAAAATGATGATAAAAGAGTTTCTGTTGAACTTTTGGCATCAAAACATTTCAAAGTTTTATAGTCAATATGTTTAATTTATGTCGATGATAGGTATTGATATAATTTTGATTTCAAATATATTGAGAACCATTACTTGTAGCAATTTTTACCAAGAGACCTATCTTACGTAAAAAACGTTGTAAATGTATATTTTTTTACTCAGTAATTTTATACAGGTACGGACGAAAAGTTATTACTCTTCAAACCAGTTAAAAAATATGTAGGTGGCGCCCTCTACTAGTAGGAGAAATATTGACATCAAAATCAAATTTCTCATGTCAAAAAACTCCCAGACACCAATTTTCATCCAAATATTGACGTTACTTCATAAATCATTTAGAAAAAATCGAAATAAAAATGAAACTTCTACAACCTGTATCTCCGAAACTAAGCATTTTAGGACATATATTTATACGAACTTTTTTACTTATTTTTATATCTGCAGGATATGCTGCCGAAGTTTCCGGAATACAGTTATTATTTTTAATATTACATAATTAATTTATTAATATCTCTGAAACTATCGAAATATATGTATTTACTCATATCTTAGGATTATGTAAAGTAATCTTAAAGTAAGCCATAAATACAATAATATACAGGGTATTTAATTTAAAAAAAATCACCCCGATCCGCTCACATTATTTTGAGCCACCCTATAGGAATAAAAATATTTTCCTGAAATACATCTTCGTTCATATTTTAAGTTTGCACTTAAACAAAATTCTCAAGTTCTTTATTCTAGGAGCTACAGATGCCCGACGCACTTTTGCCGGACCCTGTATATATATTTTTTATCAGACCGTAGTCATTCCTTGACGTCAAAAACCTCCTTTGTCGCCGAGAACTTTAGAGTGCCTTGACGCGATTTTCATGCCGCAAAGCCTGCCGAGGAAAAGCGGGAAACAAAGGGAACATCTGCCCGGTTCCCAGGTCGACACTTTGCGATATTACGCGAAAGGAGGAGGAAAACATCGAAACCTTTTATCGGAAATCAATTAGAAAACATGCGGTTTTACTTCAGTCTTTTCCTCCCCTTCGAGACAGGAAACTGTTTAAAGATAGATTTATGTCTTGGAAGTTCGAGACTACTTGCTTATAATAAGTTCTTTATTTCAGTATATAGCTCAACATTTGTATTTTCAGATTTTGTAATTTCAGGGGGAAATCAGACACTCTCTTAAAAAATATGTGGTTTTTATATAAAAATTGACTATTGTGTAATTGTCGAATATGATGATTATATTATAATGGGTTACTAGGGAGTTCAATCTCGCGATCCCAGAATCCCAGGATGCTGGTATTCTGAATGAAAGTTTGTCTCGAAAAAAACCGGGATCAGATTAAAAAATTGTCGAGTTTAATAGGTACCGATTTTTTATGCATATCTTAATTTGTTTCATTTCGCTATTTGAAAACTAAAATAATCAGCGGCTCGACAATGGAGATTAATATCCGACCGAACCTGGATTTTTAGTCTCGGCCGAGACCGAGACCGAAATCGAGAGAAAAATAAATTCTTGGCTGAGAACGAGACCGAGACACGATGCAATATTTAATAATAATGTAATAAAACCGTTATTTTTATGAAGAAACCGTTTTATTGGCATTTAATACTATGAAATTACTAATACTAATAAAATTACTTTTTTAGTCTATGTGATAGGTTAAAAAAGCAACTCTTCAGCATTGTATCCTTTCAAATTATGCAGTGTTTCATCATATTTTTATAGATTTTCATCATATTTCATAGAGACGCTTGTTGGTGGTGCAGACTAGAAGCTGCTAGTTTCAGAACTCTGTATGGTTGTGAATAATTATATACACAGAACAATTTTACATATTAGTAGGATATACGAGTAATTCATATAAAAGTACAATTCTGTTAAATTTATAAAATTTACTATAAGCGCAGATTAGGTATCCTATAAGTATACAGATAAAAATCTTGTCCCTAATTCGTGGTACGAAAATTGTTTTTTATGACGATGTGCAAACGAGTCAAATTTCCTGTGCGCAAAAATAAACTCGCGTAAAATAACAATGAACAGCGTAATAGAGAGATATCGCTAAACCGAATAGCGTGCATGGACGTTAATAAGGCCAGGTGTTATTTCCTTTACGTGAGGTGGTATTAACTCTCTTCATTTATAGTTATCGGATCGGAAAGAATTCTGATCGCGTCGCGTCCGCTATTTAAACTTAACCTAAGTTTGAATTTAAAACTTTGAAATTGTTTTGTTTCCTAGGTATTTTAAAACTAAAGGGCTAAAGTGCTTATTTCCAGTACTTTATTGTTCAACGTCTGCCAGTGGGTTTAGGGCAACAAGCAACAAATTCTCTTAGAAGGGCTAAGTCGTCATCTGCTGTAAACCTAAGACTCTTTGTAGGTTTTTTAGTATTGGAAGAGGTGGAATCCATATTTTGGGTCATATTTATTTAATTAAAACTAATCCCAGCTACTTAAATATCAAATTACCTAATAAAACTAAAGCAATAATTCAAAACAATTCAAACATAACCTAAAATAAAAGATCTCGCCGGCCTGCTCCGGTTGTCAAATACCCGCACATGCCCATTTAAGCAATTTTTAAACGTTATCAGAGGTTATTTAGAAAGAGCGCTTGGTGTAATTGATCCGCAAATTAGGTCAGGCGGTAACGTTATTAGCGGGTGTTGCGTTAAAAATTGACTCGCGCATATCGTAACCATGATAAAGTACGCGTAAATACTGGATGACGCTATTCGGTTTTCCGATATCTCTCTAATAACTGTACCGGTCAGGCGCTGTGCACAATTTTAGAGGCCATAAGTGGGCGTGCTATGTGCGCAAACTAGTCACCTAACTAGTGCCCGATTCCGAAAATTGGAACCACGAAAAACAATAAAGAAAAAACAAAGATTATAATTTGTATAATCTGTGCTATAAGACACCAACATCTAACATTTCGTTAGGGCCGCGCCGACCCCTGGTAGCGCCTGTGTACGAAACCTACAAAGCGCTTCTTTTTTGTAGTCATGTTTCGCCATGACTATTTTTTATTTTTCAAATTTTTACTGAAATTCTCCAGTTTGCGAAATTAATCTTAATAGTTTCGTGATTGCTTTAATGACCTCTCCTATAGATATTTTGCTAAATTTGTTAACATTTCCTGGCTTATTGTTGAGCTCAAGTATATATATTTTTTTTAGAAAGATTTAATTTAGGAAAGGAACCTTTTTGAGCTTGCTTCAGTTAACTTGCAAAAAGGTTGTGAAACCGTTCAAATAACTAAATTCGAGAATTGTCATCAAATCATTATTTAATTTTTTGGAAAAAAACTGCCATGACAATCATGACATAATTCACTTTTTTCAATTAATTAAAAGACTCGTTTACTGAAAGTTTCTAGTTCTTAATCGACTTGGATCTTGGTCATCATTCACTTTAAATAAAACAATAAACACGTAGTTTTGATTATTGAACAAAATAAATCTTTCGTCATAAAAGAGATTTTCGGATCATTTATAATGTGGTCTAAAAGTTTGAAATTCAGCATCGACACCAACTTTTTCAGCAATTTTCATGGCATTTATAAAATTTGTCAAAAATTTTTGTCGGTCTAATTTCTATCAAAAACTTCTTTAATTCTGTAGAATTTTGCTCACAATATTTATTTTTGTTAATACTAGATGCCATACACTAATGAACAAATAAATGAAACAGTATATATTTTTTCTGCTAGACATGTTTTTTCTTCTGATCGAATGAAAACATTTCTGATAAATTTGTAAACAGCGGTTTTATAGCATCTTTTCTGCTTAATCCTCTTGTTTTATGATCCATTGTTTAATAAATCCCATCTTTTGGAAGAGAACGAAAAATATTCATATAGTTTTTACACAATACTGAAAAATCCAGTTGTGTTATAACTAATGGTTGGTAGCGTCGTTTATTATTAACTTTATACTATGGCTAGCTCACGGTATACCTAAAAAGCGTGGATATTTAAATCCAGCAATTTATTTTAAAGACCATTTTTTTTACCACGAATATTTAATCCCTTATCAAATCGTCCCTGTCCCTTTAAATTGTTTATGCCCAAATTAATTTTGTGTAGTTCTATTATAAATAAAGTTAAGTCAGCGACAGCTGTATAGATAATTGGACAGAAAGCTAGAACGTTATCTCTTATTTCAACCTTTCTAGTTTCTGTATTAAAATTGACAAATCATATATTGATACTAATTTATTCTACGTATGAAAAGTCACTCAAGTCAGGAGTACAATCCGGTGTTATTGAAAAATATTTGTCAATTTGACATAAATTCAAAATAAATTTGGAATGTGGTTACTGAGTATATAATTTATTTCGCTTTGGATTTTAGTAGTTCGTTCAAAATATAATTCATTTACGGCGTAGAAAGCCTTGTCTAGTAAATAAGAGTTCAATGCTTTGCGAAATGAAAAAAATGATGTTATGGATTTGATTTCAAATGGCAGGTGATTGTGCATTTTTTTCGAGATGTATAATATTGAACTTTTAACTAACTCTGAGCGTGGGGTAGGTAGATAAAGATCTTGCTCCGCGTTCCTGAGTGGATAAGTGTGAGATGGCCTTTCTTGAGAAGCTGATACATGTTTTCGTATTAAGTAAACGGATTCAAATATAAATAAGGAAGGAAGAGTCAATATATTTTTAATTCTTTAAAAAAGTCCCGGCAATGAGTTCTGCTGTTTAGTCCCAGTGAATATCGAACAGCTTTCTTCTGGAGCTTGAAAATGCGGTCAAATTGAGTCGCACAACACGTACCCCAGAATGGAAGGGCATACCTGAGGTGCGACTTAAAAAGTGCATAATAAACAGTTCTAGCCACTGACAAGTTAAGCTCCTTAAAAACAGACCTTAATGCAAAACAGGCAGAGCTCAATTTTTTCGACAAAGCTTCGATATGTATGTCCCATTTCAGAGAATTGTCCACAACAAGCCCTAAGAATTTTACAGATTTTACATCAATGGTGGTGTTGTTAAGTACAAAAGGCTGCAACGAGTTTTTATACGACAAAGCTTTAGTTTTAGAAATGTTGAGACTCAGGAGGTTCGAATCGCACCAATATTTAATGGTGATTAAGTCATTTGATATAATTCTATGAAGTGCCGTGATGTCCTTGTTGCTCCAAGTGAAGCTAATGTCATATTTTGACATATTTTGCCACTGATGTTTATGTTAGCAATGTCGTTAATAAAAAGAAGAAACAAAATAGGGCCTAGTACTGAGCCTTGTGGTACTCCACATTCAATTGGCTTGCTAGAAGACAACGTGGTATCCACCCTCACAAGTTGACTTCTGTTGCTCAGATACGACTTAAACCATTCGAGAGATGATCCCCTGAACCCATAGTGCTGTAGTTTATTAATTAGGATCTTATGATTTACACAATCGAACGCCTTAGAAAAATCACAGAAAATTGTTGCTGTAGAATGATGGTTGTTTAGTCTGGAGTAAACTATATTAAGGAGGGAAAACATAGCGTCATTTGTCAACAAAAACACATTTGTCTTTCTACTTAATCGACAGCTATGACATTTGAGTGACACAACTTTTTAAATTCCAATTATAAAATATTTAATTGCAAATTGCAAATATTTTAATTTCACAAATAAAAATGTTTAATATAACTAAATCATACAATTGATAACGCGATAGAAATTCTAGAGTAAGATACTCTGTATAATAAAAAATTGTATTGCCCTACATTACTCTTATTATGTGACCAGACTATCAGAAGCCATTAGTTGCTTATAAAAGGACCCTTAGCCTAGCCGGGTCTTAAGCAAGCAACTTCCAATAGTTACATATGTCACTTTCACACATCTTCCTGTTTTTCTTTTCAATCAACTTTCGGTGAAATCAACAAAAGTTTTTCTTCACTTCTTTATTGTACCAAGAGAGAAAATATCATATACAAGGTCCGGCAATAGTGCGTCGGGCATCTGTAGCTTCTAGAATAAAAAACTTGGAAATTTTGTTTAAGTGCTAACCTAAAGTATGTACTAGAATGTATTTCAGGAAAATATTTTAACTTCTACAGGGTGGCTCAAAAAAGTGTGAGTGGATCGCGATGATTTTTTTAAATGGAACACCCTGTATACCTATTATTGCACTTTTGGCTTCCTTTCAGATCACTTTACATAATCCTAAGATATAAGTAGATATATTTCGATAGTTTCCAGATATATTAATAAATAAATAAAATATACAGAGTGGTCCGAATTATATTCCGGAAACTTCGGCAACATATTCTGCAGATAAAAATAAGTAAAAAAGTTCGTATAAATGTATGTCCTAAAATGCTTAGTTACGGATATACAGGGTGTAGAAGTTTCATTTTTATTTCGATTTTTTCCAAATAATTTCTGAAGTAAGATGAATATTTGGGTGAAAATTTGTATCTGGGAGTTTTTTAACATGAAAAATTTGATTTTGATGTCAAAATGATTCCTATTTGTAGGGGGCGCCACCTACATGTGTTTTAACTGTTTTGAAGAGTAATAACTTTTCGTCCTTGTAACTGTACAAAACTACTGAATGAAAAAATATACATTTCCATGACTTTTTACGTAAAAAATATCTCTTGGTAAAAATCGCTACGAGCAACCGTTCTCAAGATATTTAGAATGGAAATAGTCAATACATGTCATTACTGACAAAATAAGCACATGTTGAATATAGCTATTTGACTGAAATAATAAATTTTTATTTTTTAAATTAATCATAATTTTTTCTGCGAAAAAATGATGGTTAAAGAATTTCTATTGAACTTTTGGCACAAAAAGATTTCAAATTTATGATTTCAGTTTAATAACTATTTAGTCAACATGTTTAATTATGTCAGTGATGACAGGCATTGATAATTTCGATTCCAAATATCTCGAGAACCATTACTCTTGGCGATTTTTACTAAGAGACCTTTTTTATGTAAAAAATATCGAAAATTTATATTTTTTTACTCAGTAGTTTTATACAGGTATGGACGAAAAGTTATTACTCTTCAAACCAGTTAAAAAGTATATAGGTGGCGCCCTCTACAAGTAAGAGTCATATTGACAAGAAAATCGAATTTCTCATGTCAAAAAACTACCAGACACCAATTTTCATCCAAATATTGACGTTACATCATAAGTTATTTGGAAAAAATCGAAATAAAAATGAAACTTCTACACCCTGTATCTCCGAAACTAAGCATTTTAGGACATACATTTATACGAACTTTTTTACTTATTTTTATCTGCAGAATATGCTGCCGAAGTTTCCTGTAATTAACTAAAACTTTTTTAAAATAAAAGTAAGTGAATTAGTCTCTCACTCATTATATCTCAATAAACTGGACTAAAAATCCTTACCCTGCATTATTAACACCACCTCTCCTCCCGCTAACGACCGAACAGAGACGAAAAAAACAACATTCGCCGCGCGCTCTATCTCTAATCGCGCTCTCGTGCGATCCGCTCCCGCTCCGACCAATCGCCACGTCGCCACCCTTAACCGGTGACCAATGGGCGCGCGCGACCTCGCCCTGTGCACCAGTGATCGGCGCCCTTTTAATCCCCCGGGGGTGTGCTGGTTAGGGGGGCCGGTCGAAAAGTAAGGCGAGGTGCGTTCGCCGTGCTCGACTTTTGGATCTTTTGTCGTGCGGTCGAGGCGGGTGGTTGGTGTGTGCTGGAAGAGTCAGCAGGTGAGTTTTTATTTTTTTTATATTTAAATAAGACTGTAGCTCCGTCGCATATACATTTTAAAAACGATCAATAAGGTTTCCGCATTTTATTTTGCAGAAAAATTATTTGAAACTTTTTAAGAGCTCCTTAAAATGAAGCAAACTGTTAATTTTCAATAATATCTACGAACTCCTTTTGGAATTATGAAAAATAAAAATTTCTAAATTTAAGAGAAGAAAGAGCATATTAAAAAACTTATGTCGAGCGCAATGGGGACTAAAAATTACTTTTACCGACTTAAATTCCGGTTTATCAGTGCTGTTCTAATTTTATTCAAAGCGTGTAAAAATATGATGTAGGGCAAACTCAATAATTTGTTGTTTTATTTTACGTTTTTAATAAATATTTGTAATTATTAAAATTTTTATAAATATACCGTGCTGGCAACTGTTACTCTTGGGTCGGTATTTACATGTGTGGAAGTAAATCGCATAGGGATCTTGTTAAGTCGGAGTGAGAGAAATGCGACGGGGTGCTGTTGCGGCGTTGCCGGTACGTCTTCCCCTATCAAGTAAAGTAAAATCATGATCGCAAACCGCTTATTTAAAAAACTTTTTAATTCGAAAAGATAACTAGATAAAATCATTAGAAATGTTTCTGAGCATCTGAAATGGAATTATAAGGATATCTTTAAGGTGTCATTTTTTTTATAACGAGAAAACGTCAGTAATCGCGATAATTTAAAAACTCAACTTTTTAACACATAACACGTCATAACTCAAGAAACACTTTAGATACTGAACGTTTTTTTTTATTTTGAAGATAGAATCGTCAAACAGAACTGTCAAGAATCTCCACCCTAGGGCCCCCATCTCCGTTTACCACTACTATGCATGAATACATGGCTAGCATAGGAATGATAATAATAATATAGTTTAGAGGAATAATATTGATAAGGATCATCGCGATTGAAATAATAAGTGAAAATAATAAATTAAATATTATTTAATAATACGAATAATAAATATTACGAGTGGAATATTTATTAAGAAATCTTACAATACTTCTTATAATAAATTTCATAGACTTGGTTATCAAACCGTGTTCCCGTAGATTACTTAAATACCTACAAATTTTCTAAAAAAATTAAAATTGACCCATTTTTTGAACACAACAAAATAATATTAACTAAACAAAACCAGAAAACGTCATTTTTACTACATCACAAGCAAATAAAAATTAAAACGTGGCCAAGAGTCATAATTCAAGATTTCTCTTGGGGGTGCTCCCCGGGCACCACTGTGGTGCGGCACCCCCGGGCACCACTGTAGTTACGCCAATGTTGGGAGTTAAACCCTATGGTGTTACAACAGCAAAATAAGACACTAATAATTCACCATAATACAA
Source organism: Sitophilus oryzae (assembly GCF_002938485.1). Classification (NCBI taxonomy): domain Eukaryota; kingdom Metazoa; phylum Arthropoda; class Insecta; order Coleoptera; family Curculionidae; genus Sitophilus; species Sitophilus oryzae. Next base: position 298,961 of record NW_022146096.1, read on the forward strand.
CAAAACATTTTACTTTAGTACTGGACGCGCGTTTTCTTAACCATGTTAGCATCATCAGCAAATAATTAAAACCCCCAACTGTAATCAACGATGGCTTTACGGTAACAACTAAATCTTTAAATCATGAAAGTTTTAATTATTTGCTGATCATGCTAACATAGTTAGCGAGACGCGCGGTTAGCGCAAAAGTAAAGCGTTTTGGTGTTTTGTGGTGAATTAGTGTTTTTTTTGTCTTATTATTGAGTATATTATTAGTTTTATTATAGACTTCTGTTTTCAATATTATAGAGAAATAGAGTCTTATAATAGGTATATAAGTCTGTCCAACGAGAAGATCCTTGACAGTAATAGTTATGTCTGTCATTTTAATTTCAAAGTAGTTTATTTTATTTTACAAAGAAATAAGTTGGTACAACTGGAACGCATAGCAGGAAATTAATATATTTAACATTTGACTGACAAGGACAAGTGATTACTTCAAAATATTGTGAAAAAAAACTGTATAAAACTGAAAAAATGTAATCGAGTTATTTTATTTAATAAAAAACGGTATGTGTTAATACAAAACAAACAAGAACAAGACGCCACATACAAAAAAAAATATAAAAAAGAACTATTTATGATTATATTTATCAATATAACTTATGTACAAATACAAATTTGTAATATTCCGCAGGAATAAATAAAACAACATAAATAAAACAAACTATTTTATTAATAATAACATTTACCAAATTTTATACCTTAAAGGTTAATTAATTAACTTTAATCTTAATTTTTTTAAACCAGTAGGTACCTTTTGACATTATTTTTCTGCAGTACTAAAATCCGTTACTTACCTATCGTGTGGATGTCGATATTTTATAGCTACTCCAGTTTTTAGTATGTGTTTAGTATGGTCCTTCTACCATATTCGAGATGCACTTATTTACGACGAGATGGTATACGAACTTTATTGATGGTAACTTTATGGGTGTATAAGACTTTCTGCCTGGGCAGCGAGTATTAACCATAAACTGTGCTCTGGGTCTACAGTTAATTTTCACTCGATATTTCCTCCACTTGATTTCAAAAGACACAAAACACACGTAATAACACGAATCAAAATGCATCATCTTCCAAAACGCAGTATTTGTCTAAAAGTTGATACAAAATTCTAACCTATAATTTGGCAAGACTTTGACAAACGTCAAAAATCTAAAGGCGAGTTCATACGCATCGGCATGGCGTCCGTTTGTCGTTTATCGTTCCGTCAAACCAATAAAATTGAAATACGATCTGTCATTTTTGAAATAAACCAATAAAATTGGTTAAAAACAACAAGAGACGACGCATGACGGATTTATAATTAAACTCATCCATAGTTAACTAAAAATTATTAGAAACTTTTTTTAGTTAAATAAGTAGATTGGTATGGGACGTCATCTGCTTTTCTTCTGTCATCGTCTGTCGAAATCTTACCTGAGAAAAAAAAAACAGAGTATAGTATGTAGGTACATTTAAAAATTTTAAAGTTATATTATTATATGTGAATATTAATATTTAAAATTTTATTATAAAAAAAATTACAAATATATTAAATAATAAAACATTCCCTACACCTAATATTGACGTATGTAAGTGCGTATGTGTATGTATAAGTGTGTATGTGTATGTTCAATTTTATACAACGTTGAACGTTAATAACATTAATATAATATTTTAGTTTAACTACGTAAGCAAAATAAAACACTAATTCACCACAATAAATCAAAACACTTTATTTTTGCATTAGACGCGTGTTTTGTTAACTAAGTTAGCTTCATCAGCAGATGATTAAATTTACTTACGATAAAGATTCAGTTCCGAAGACCGTGAAGCCATCGAAGATTACAGTTGGGGGTGTAATCATCTGCTGATGATGCTAACGCGCATCTAGTGTAAAAGTAAAGTGTTTTGGTGTATTGTGGTGAATTAATTTTATTTTGCTGTTGTAACACCAAAGTTTCCAACCTCCAGTTGTAATCTATAATTATCTAAATAATTAAATAATTTTGTATCATATTCACAAGAATTATGGAAACCTAGAATCAATAATATGGTTTATTTAGTTGTTTGAGGCGTACTTGTTCATTCATTGAACACGTAACATTCATTCGCGAACCGCATTCTGAGCGGTACTCCGATTCAATTCTCACGATTCATTTTTACGGCTCGTTCAAATTTTTAAATGATTGATATTCAAATAATCGTGAATCGTATACACAAGAGTTGTGGAAATCAAGAACTAATTACTTATTTTGGTACTTTCTATTTCGATTTATATAAAGCGTATATGTGTTACAGTAAAATTTGGAAATTAGTGATTGTTACTAATTGTTACTAAAACTACGCCAGTAAAAGTTCAACAGTTATTTTTGAAACCAACTTTTACAGTGAATGCTAGCATTCCCTGGACGATAGCAGTAAGTTTGAAAGATTTAGTTAGCGCAGTTGCCACATGTTGTAAAATATAAGGATAAATAAAGAATAAGTTTAATAATAGGCAATAAAAGGATAACATTAAATTGGGCTAAAGGTTGGCAACATTGATATACATCCGGCGTAAATTCGCTTTGTTTTTTGTGGTTATGTATAATTGTTTTGTTATTGTTGTAAAAAGTGCTGTGCGGTATTTTCCCTATGGAATAAATTTTGCGTGAAAAATTAAGATAAACTAGGCACTCGCAAGAATGTAATAGTGGTTGTTTTTTTATTTTTGCAATATGATGAAATCATAGCAAAGGTTAAGCATGCAAGAGGAAAAGATATTAAGAAACCTAGTGATTATGAACTTATTAAAAGTTTTGATATGCTTGAAGTAGCGGGTTTGATAAAACGGAGATAGTTGAAGAAAATTTGGGCATACTTTAATTTTGGTAAAATCGTTTAACAGCCGTGGTACGCATACTTTATTTTGTCCACGATGAAGAACTTTATTAACAAAACCTTGTACCAATAAGTAATCTTATGTTTATGAATGTTTTTTTAATTGTTTTGTACATTTTAAAATGTTTATTACTATGTTTCCCTTTTAATATTTAGAAGGTTATAATATGTTGTTATTTTCTATAATTTTTAATAAATATACTAAAGAAGTAAATTGTAATTTTAAAATATGTTGATCAGCTTGAATATTGAGGTGATTCAATATTCTTAAAAGTTTTATTTGTTCTAACTTCCACCAACATTCTTCCTCATCACACTCACCCTGTATAATAGAATAACTTTTACTGGCAACCTTTAGTAAATGTTACTATTACTAGTGAGAATGTTAGAAATTATTAGGAAAAGTCGACAAATCTCTTTAAAATACAATTGCTAGCATTTCGTAGTATATGTTAACAATCACTGAACTTCCGACTTTTACTGTAACATTTTAGTTCTTATTATTAGCATTATTTATTCTAGACAATTAAATTAAAGACGTAATATTATCAAGGAAGGAATTATTGGTTTTATAAAATAATTTAAATATATTTCGTAAACTAATAATTCGATTGAAAGGAAATATAAAATATTTAAAGTTCATTGGCATATTGAGTTTACGCAACAAAAGTAAAGTTTTCAAAATCAAAATTATAAGCATAATTGGCAATTGCGAAAAATATTTCCTTTCAATATTACGAATTTATCAAATCATCAAATCAGCACTCACGCGGTCATCGTATCGATAGACCAATAATGCTGATTTAATGATTCGATGTATCGAACTAAAATAAATAGAAAAACCATCCCTGTCCCTGTTTTGGTTTTGGAAGCATCAGTATACAACGTTATGATATGGTCTTTTACCTGCTGAACAAACGTTTCTCTCTTCCAATCCTTTTTATTGCTCAATACTACAGTGAGGTGTTTCTCAAAGTTTTGAGGATGCCAAGCTACTGACCTGAAAATTATCCCAGTACTGTCTCCGTCAATGACCATTCTAATTATTTTCGCATCGGCATATTTACCTACTACAATGTGCAGTGGTATTAGGTCTAGAATGACCTCCATTGCTGCTGTTGGGCATGTTCTCATGGCACCTTGATGCAGATGCATGCTTCTGTAACTCATACTAGGTTAACTGACAACTTCAATTATTTTAATTTGATTTTAAAGACTATTTTGAATAAGAATATGTTAATTGTTATATCCCTACACTATTTCTGTGTCATATAACACCTAGTATATTCTCGTTCACTATATTAGGGCTTATGCACGAGCTTAAATGAAAAGAAAAATATTCGCTATGCAAATTTGAAATTTGTCGCGCAAGATTTCACACTCGGTTCATCATCATAATTTTTTTCTAACAAGTCATCTTGCGGCGATTATTTTTTCGAAACTTGTCACCGCAACGCGTCGATTGATTGATACTATTCATAAAAAAAAGGAAGAGCGATTTGCTCACGGCAAGCTGCGATATTTGAATTTATAATGGGATTAGGGTTGAGACGGCGCGGCCGATATTCCGTAGGTAAAGCGGTAGTATATTCCCTTTTCTCATTTTTTAAAATATTTTAAAAAAATTTTCTTCTTGAAATTTACATTGTTATAGATTGGCTGGTACCAAATAGAGGGATTTAGTATAGCTGACTTGAATTCCAATTTAATATTGACGATCTAATTTTTTAATATGTAAAAATTTATATATTACTCTACTATATGTTTAGTTTTGTTTTACGTTGAGCCAATAAATGTTAATAATTATTAAAATTGAATAAAAAAATACCGTTAAAAACGGCGTCGTAGAGGGCTGAGGAATGACAATAAATGATAATTTTGGTGAGGTCAGTCTCTAGACGTTATTTACTAAAAATTGAGACATAAAACTTGTCAAAAATTAACACTAATTATAGAAACAATAAAAAAGGATAGAACGTCTCCAGACTCTTTTTTTTTCGAATTTTAATCTATACCATTTAAAAATAATTTTTACTTAATATAAAAATAAATTACAAAACTTATTAAGGCCAACTGGCAGTAAGCGCCATTAAAATATAAAGAAACGGCTAAATAATGACGTCTAGGGATCTTGTCGATTGATCTCGCCAAAATTATCATCTATTGTCATTCCCCAGCCTTCTTTAACGCCGTTTTTTTTCGATCGTATGGTATATTATGTCTTTAGCCAGGCTCAAAGACTTGTGTACTTGGAATACATATGTTATTGGCATATACTTGCCATGTTGTTTGAGTAGTTTACTTGCGTGCAATTATTTGTCACTCGTCGCGTCGTGTTAGCGGCAAGCTTGCCATGACTATTTACATAGTTGGTTTACTTGCCAAGTATGCAAATATTGGTGTACTTGCCAAGTACACGAGTCGTCTGAGCCCGGCTTTAGAAGAATAAATGAGTTGACGTCATAATATAGGGTGCGTCTCGAAAGTGGCTCACCTCTATAACTTTTTTATTTTTTCAGATAAAAAAACGATATTTGGTATGTTAGTATATGACATAAATTAGGATTGATTGACGCATTCATTTGTTTTTGGTCACTTCCTGTTTTACCGGAAATTACTACAACTCGAAAAAAAAAACAACGAAAATCATTGCTCATAATTTTTTTCATTTCACAATCAGTTCTCGAAGAAAAAATATAAATAACAAATCGAACAGGGTTTCAACCCTCCCCGACTACCTGACTTTAACACCTGTGAGTTTTCCGACTCGCCCCAGCCCCGACTGGAAGTTAAACAATAATTATAGATAAACGAAGGTACAAATTACGCAATATGTTCCGATTTTGACTAAAGCCCCCCACTGTGGCACGGACCACTCACCCTTCAAAACGGGCACAGTTTACTTGCTCCACTGCGGTTAGACAAAGAGACAATGATAGAAACTAAAATAAGAAAGACAAAGAGCGACACTTACATGTGACATACGAGGCTCATAAGGGCTTAATGGTCTGATACTGATTTAATTAGGGGTTAGAATTGTTTTGGTTATTGTGCGATAATAGGGTTTCGATGTGGTAGATATAAAAATTGTTTTTTTCTCTCTAAATAAATAAGTATGTAAGGGATACTCTAGGATTTAATTTTTGTTTATAATCGTTTTTTAAATATAATTATTGATTTTATGAATTTGTAACATTAAATAGTAATAAAGACACCTGGTTAATAATGAATTGGAAATATGTTCCGGGTGTTTTGCTTTACCCTAATACATATTTTATTTCCTTTTTTGGAATGTGATATGTTATTACGTATCTACATGTGCATACCGGGTGGTGCATCGTCGTTGGAAACAGGAAAAGCAATGCTTATTTTGAACTGTCCAAATATAGGCTCCCCTATTAATTTTACAGCAAAGTCGTAAATAGGGGTTTTAAAGATCTGCGCATGCTGAATACACATGCCAAATTTTTTCAGAATAATTTTGGCCGATTTTAAGTTATTTAAGAAAAACTGCATCTATTTCTAAATTAAAATTAAATAGGTAATGCTAAACCAGGCAAATGCCAACATACCTTAAGTTGTCAACCTATAATTTTGAAAATGTCAAATTATATTTCATAAACGTTATAGTACAGGACCCCTGTATTATTTTTAATCAAAACATAATGTTTACGTATATTTATGAATAGGAGAATCCACTTTTCACAGGGTGCCTATCAAAAACTTGCCGTAAATAGGGGTTGCGAATTTAAAGTATTTGAAAATTTTTAAAGGTTTTGCAAATATTCGCCTTTTTATTACATGTGGCTCTTTCAACGATAATATACCAGACTTATATTGACACAAGATACAGATTTTGAAATATACTTTAAATATAAAAATATGTTCATTTGTCAATTCGCCACCTAACAAAGGAATAATATACAGTGTGTCTCAGAAATAAGTGCAAGTATTTTAAGGGGTGGTAGATCTCAATAAAAGAAACATATTTTCTCTTTATCGTTTTTCAAATAAGTCCAAAATAACGGAGTTATTTTACTTTGAAAATTTCTTTTTTCTTGAAAAAAAATATTTTTTGCTCAATTTTTGAGAACCACTATGTTGCCATATTATCAAGAAATTATGTTTTTTAACTAAAAACTAAAAAAAATCCAATTTTTTTTTAAAAATTTTCGAATTTTCAAATTTTTTTTTTCGCGAAAAAAACTCATAGGCATGTTTCTGAGGTTGAACTATACTACCAGTTAAAATACTTGCATTTATTTCTGGGACATCCTGTATAGGGTGTTCCATTGCCTGCTTGTTGTTGTTGCCCACTTTGTCGCAACCTCTTGACAGCCGGTATAAACATGTATTATTTTGTAAAGTATTTTTGCAAAGTAAGTACAGACCAACAATAGTAAATATTTAGTATAAATTTATTTATTAATATTTCTGAGACCATAGAAACCTATTTAACAATATCTTAGGATTATGTAAAGTGATCAAAAAGGAAGCCAAAAATGCAATAATATACAGGGCTAATGAGAATCTAGTATACAAGTATTTTTACGTTCCATTTAAAAAAAGTCATCCCGATCCACTCACACTTTTTTGAGCCACCCTGTAGAAGTTAAAATATTTTCCTGAAATACATCTTAATTATTTTAGTTTGGCACTTATATAAAATTCTGAAGAAGTTTTTTATTATAGGAGCTACAGATGCCCGACGCACTGTTGCCGGGCTCGTAGGAAAATTTTTGAACCGTGGCAACCTCTATTTGCTGCAAATTTTTGACAGGTACCCTGTTAAAAGTGCATACTCATAAATATACGTAAAAATTAGGTTTTGATTAAAAAAACCTAATTAAAAATAGGATTTTAGTAATGGTAAATAATTAGTTATTATTTTGGAATTTCAGTATTTGGTTAAGATGGAAAGCCAAAATCATAAGACAGAAACCATCTGCAAAGTTTGCGGCGATAAAGCTTCAGGGAAGCATTATGGTGTATCCAGTTGTGACGGATGTAGAGGGTTCTTCAAACGCAGTATTAGAAGGTATTTATGTATTTTTGCTCGTATTTTTGTTAATTTTTGAATTACTAGCGCCTAGACAAGAAAATCTATGGTTCCGGGAAAAAGTATTTTACATTTGTAATTATTATGAAGCAAAATGATCAACATTTTATCTTTCGCAAGGCGTCAAGTTTGAATCACCCTGTACAGACAAAGTTCTTTTCGTATTTTTTTGTGATATTCCTTTCAGTTCTTTCTAATATTTTTTTCAAAAAACGATCACAAAAAAAATATACGGACACTATCTAAATCTATTGAGATTTCCAAAACGGTTGATTTTTAAAATATATTATATCTTATTCACTAATATACAGGGTATTCCGAACTGTATTCCCGAAACTTCGGCACCGTGTTCTGCTAATAAAAGTAAGTAAAAAAGTTTGCATAAATGTATGTCCTAAAATGCTTAGTTTTGGAGATACAGGGTGTACAAATTTAATTTTTATTTTCCTTTTTTCCAAATAATTTCTCAAGTAACGTCAATATTTGGATGAAAATTGATATCTGGGAGTTTTTTAACATGAGAAATTTGATTTTGATGTCAATGTGACTCCTACTTGTAGAGGGCGCCACCTACATATTTTTTAACTGGTTTGAAGAATAATAACATTTCGTCTGTACCTGTATAAAACTACTGAGTAAAAAATATACATTTACGATATTTTTTACGTAAAGGCCTCTTGGTAAAAATCGCCGTAATCGAGTAATGGTTCTCGACTTTGAATAAGAAGACTAAGGAAGGAGCATATCAAAAATCTTAGGTACACCGCGATGGGCCTCAAATATGGCCGACTTAAATTCCGGTTTATCAGTGTCGTTCTAATTTTATTTAAAAAATGTAAAACTATGATGTAGGGTAGACGTGGGGTAGACTCAATAATTTGTTGTTTTATTTTACGTTGTGAATAAATGTTGGTAGTTATTAAAATTGTTATAAAAATATATAATTCTAATAAAAATAGATAAGTTATAATAAGTATTTCTTAACACAAACATCCGATACGCTACTGAAGCAGGTAAGTCAAATTAACGTATCTAAATTCTTTGACATCTAATCTTTGACAAGTAATAAATAAAAGCTAAAATGCAAGAAAAATATATAATTTAGTTAATTTAAGTCAATTTTATAAATGATCGGTTTACTACACGTATGTATATTATATAGTCACTTACTAGCGAAAAGTTGTTCCATTATTTCACTCAATTTTTGCCGAGATCTACCGCACGCTACACAACCAACTATTTTAGAGTCTTTTTCGATAAATCGCGATAGTGTCACTGTTAATTTAAGTTCTGCCACAATTTCCATCTAGATTTACTACCTTTATACAACTATCAGTAGTAGAATAAATAATAAATAACATAAAATAAGCTCCGTAAAGACTGACAAATCCACAAAATTTCAAATCAAATTCAAATGTGTCAAATGAATCGTCAAACAGAACTGTCAAGGATCCCCACCCTAGAGAGCTTTTATGGTGGCTTTTTCGCCCACCATGCATGAATACATGGATAGCATTATGCTCCTTCCTTAGTCTTCTTATTCAAAGGTTCTCGAGATATTTGGAATGAAATTATCAATACCTGTCATCATTGACATAATTTTAACATGTTGATTAAATAGTTATTAGACTGAAATCATAAATTTGAAATGTTTTTGTGCCAAAAGTTCAACAGAAACTGTTTTATTACCATTTTTTTGGAGAAAAAATTTTGATTAATTTAAAAAATTAAAAGTTGTCAGTCAAATAACTATCTATTCAAAATGTTTATTTTTTGTCAATAATGACATGTATTGATTACTTCCATTCTAAATATCTTGAGAACGGTTGTCCGTAGCGATTTTTGCCAAGAGATATTTTTACGTAGATGTATATTTTTTTAACGTAGATGTAAATTTTTAAATATTTTAATCACGGTAATGAATATTTTTGACTCAGTAATTTTCTACAGGTACGAACGAAAAGTTATTACTCTTCAAAACAGAAAAACTTCCCCCTATTCATTTCTTCTATTTAAACTTCCCTCTTTCAAAAAACTTCCCACTACAAATAGGAGTCATATTGAAAGTCTACAACCAAAATCAAATTTCTCTTGTCAAAAAACTCCCAAATATCAATTTTTATCCAAATATCGACATTATTTTAGAAATTATTTGGAAAAAATCGAAATAAAAATGAAACTTCTACACCTTTGTATCTCCAAACTAAAAGCAATTAAGGACATACATTTATACAAACTTTTTACATGTTTTTATCTGCAGAATATGATGCCGAAGTTTCCGGAATACAGTTCGGACCATCCTGTATATGTAAAAAGTAGCGAAACCTATATTATAGAATATTTGTTTAGCTATTCTAAAATAAGCAATTGTATGTTTTCTAGAAATCTCGAATATGTTTGCAAAGAAAATGGGCGATGTATAGTGGACGTTACAAGACGAAATCAGTGTCAGGTTTGTAGGTTTAAAAATGCTTGCAAGTCAATATGAAGCGAGATGGTAAGTTAATTATTTTATTTTACATATATACTTATACATACACCATTTATTATATTATATATTATACATACACTATTACATACAACATTTATTTAAGTCTACGATAATTGTTCAAACCTATTAAATAGAAAAGTGTTTTTGTTATCTGAATTAATATAATAATTTCCTAGAAATTAAGAGAAAGGTTTTTTTAAAGAAAGGCTTAAGAAAATACTAATAACTATATGTAGTTTATTGATATTTTATATAAAAAGGAAATTCATAGTTTTGCTTAATTTTCGATTTTAAGATGTACTTATAATAAATCAAACCAAAACATTTCATCTTTCGCAAGGCATCAAGTTTGAATCACCATGTACAGACAAAGTTCTTGCCGTATTTTTGGTGATATTCCTTTCAGTCCTTTCTAATATTTTTTCAATAAACGAACACAAAAATCTCCAGCTTATATTCCAGTATTACTAGAAAAATAAAAATTACAACCTAACCTAATACTATATTTTTTTCCAATTTAATTTTTTTTAAAAATCTGTTAATATAAATAGACGCATTGCGACAGCTGTAAAAATTAAATTAAAAATAACAACAGAAAGATATTCATGTCTAAACAGGGTATTTTTACCATCATTGCCCTATAAAAACTCCCTAACCGCAAATCTTGTGTCCCTATCAAATTTTTCTCTGCCCTTTATCCCCGTATCGAGTGTTTGAGAAAAACGGCGTGAAGTAAACATTGTCGCCCCTCTTTCCCCAATGTGTATTCACGTGATGGTGACGTGAAGTGGCTCCTCTTTCATTTCAATTGCAGTCTGCAACGATCGACTGCAATGGATCGAAATCGTCCACTCTCACCCTTAAATGGTGGATAATGAAACGAGAGTGCAGGCATTTTAAATACGATTGTACTAAATTTAGTACATTATGGATTATTAGATCAGTAAAGCTTCATTCAGTACCTCGTAATTAGTGGAGTAAATTAGTAGTTTCAATTAGCGTCAGTGGTGAAGCTATGGGGGGGTTGGGGGATGCTCCCCCAATGTATAATTGAGTTGGGAGATTAGTCATGACAACGCGACGTCTAAATCCCAAATTAAAAATATTAAGGATGGTACGATTTTATTTTAATTTTAGAGTTGTCATAACAATAATTATTTATGCATGTTATAATGTTCAATAATGTTAAATTTAAGTTTTCAATTAATAAAACAATTTTTTTTAAACTACGGTTTTTAACTCTAAAAAAAGTAGGGAAGTTGGGAAAATTGCTTGTTCTCCCCCTAATTTCAATGTAAAGCCAGGTAAAGCTTCATTCAGAACCTCGAAATCAGTGGAATAATTAGTAGTTTCAATTAATCGTAGAAGTTTGTTCACCTAATTTTAATGTAAGCATTCAGAACGTCATAATTAGTGGTAGTAATTTTCAATTAGTGGAAAAAGTTAACAAACTTTTGACTTTTCCACTAATTAATTATACTTCAAAATTTGCGAGGAATGTCATTTTGGCCTTTGATTATCACCCGTCAAGAAAAATTTTGGTTAGAAATTAAAAGTTTATTGTTTTATGATTGTTTTATAAGCTAAATATTATGCTTTCTCTATGGATACAACAATCTACCGCAAGCTGTTGCTACGATATTTTATTAATTTTAATTGTGTTTTTTAGACATTGTGAATGATCGTAAACTAAAAAGTGTAAAGTGTAATTGAAACCACTAATTTATTCCACTAATTGGGAGGTTCTGAATGAAGCTTAAGCATCCAGAACATCATAATTAGTGGTAGTAATTTTCAATTAGTGGAAAAAGTTAACAAATTTTTGACTTTTCCACGAATTATACTTCAAAATTTGCGAGGAATGTCATTTTGGCCTTTGATTATCATTCGTCAAGAAAAAATGTGGTTGGAAATCAAAAGTTTATTCTCTAAATATGCTTTCTCTATTGCCGGCTCCAGACTCGCGCCGTGCGTGTGGAGAGCGTTCACGTTTCACGGGTGTGAACTCTTTGAAGCGGGCACACAAAAATACCGACTTCGAACGGGAAACGAGCCGCGAACATCCGCGAACTCCGAGAAAAGACGTGAAAGGTATTCACATTTGCGTTCTCTTCTCTTCGCTGAGGTTCGCGGCGCGGGTCTGGAGCCGGCATATGGATACAACTGATTACTGGAAGCTGTTGCTAGGATTAATTTTAATTGTGTTTTTAGACACAGTGAATGATCGTAAACTAAAAAGTATAATTGAAACCGCTAATTGCGAGTTTCCTAATGAAGCTTAAGAGTAATCTTTTAGGAGTTACTGATTAGATGCATTTGCATGTTAGCATACCGTTCTGGCAACTCTTACTTTTAGGGTCGGTATTTACATGTGCGGAAGTAAATCGCATAGGGATCTTATTAAGTCGGAGTGAGAGAAATGCGACGGTATGCTATTGCGGCGTTGCCACATTTCTCCGGTACGCCTTTCTCTATCAAGTAAAGTAAAACCACGATCGCAAACCGCTTATTTTTAAAAGACTTTTATTTTCGAAAAGATAACTAGATAAAATCAATAGATATCTGTCTGAGCATCTGAAATGGAAATATACGGATATCATTAGGGTGTCTATTTTTTTATAACGAGAAAACGTCAGTAATCGCGATAATTTAAAAACTCTACTACAATCAATTATTTCTAATGGATTTCGATATATCGATTTTGGTTTTTCTAGAGCTAGTTCTAATAGCTCGACCACTGTCGAATACCAACTCATTTCCACTTTTTTACCAAAAGTGCAAGTGTTTTTCTCAATTCCACTTTTTTACCAAAAGTGCAAGTGTTTTTAACTTGCACAAAATGTAAAAGCTATAGGGAAAATTACGATTCGTTAATAAACAAACAAATAAAGTATCACGAGACGTAATTCAATTGTGAAGCTGAACGCATGATATATACTTTTCCCTAGAATTTTAAGTATTGATATGGTACTGACTGTGTTTCACGTCTCTTAGCAATGTGCACAATTTCTAGGTGTATTTCATGCGTTTGGCAACGTTTTTACTGTTCACTCTTTGTTCAGTTTTTTATAAACGCATTGTACTCTTCTTACATACGAAAATCTCGACTCAAGACTAGCTTTTGCCAGCCTTTAGTATGAAAATGCATAACTCACAAAATATGTAAGATGTTCATCTCAATAGCTTTATTTTTGTTAGGGATATTCGCTTTTGAAAAATATACTTTTAAAAATTACAAAAACATTTTTTGTAATTTTTATGTTAAAAATATGCCTTGCTTTTGGTCCTAGTCAACAGACCTAGTAAGTTGTGTTCCCGAAGCTGACCTTCTTGATACAAGATTTGCCTTCTTTTAATCTTGTTCTTACTGTCCGTTCCGTGAAAAGTTGGCAAACGGGGAGCAAAAATCAACAGGGGAGCCAATATTTGGATAGTTCAAAATTTACAAGCCGATGCACCCATAGCTAAATGAAACAAGTTTAGATTGAAAACTGCCTATAAGATCAATGTAAATACTATTTGGCGCCATTCTTATAATGGTCGCGATCGTTTTAGCTTTTGATAATAATAAATTTAAATAACAATAATTGGCTTTTTTTGGAATTATGTCGCCAGATATTTATTGAAATTAATTAATATTTTCTTTTAATTTTATTACAGTGTATTGCATATAAGAAACTTACAATACAATTACAAACAAAAACAACCTATGGAAAATTGGAAACCGACGTTTTGCCACGATGGTTTTTGCAGTTCACAGTTCACACAGCTCTTTAATTTTTTTTAATGCCACTTTTTCACAGCTATCACGGGTTTGAGTGACACGGGTTGATGAGAAATTTGAATTAAACTCACAAGAAAGCAATAATTACTTTGAAAATGGATGCTTTAAGCACTTTTCGGTATTTTTTCAATTAGGGCGGTTTAAATTTTAAAAGATTTTATAATTTTTGAAGATTCTGACTTTGATAAAAGAAAATTATTTCTGTTCTTGTTTTGTAGCAGCGCCTTGTATAGCAGCGCCACAATTATATTTTGGTGGGAAGCCGAGCATTCCAATCTAAATTTATTTCCTTGATATTTGGATGCACCACCCGGTATGTCTCTTTCATTGACAGTGCATTGACGATTGGAAACTCTATCTAAATTATAATTACTTATTGTTTTTGTCCTTTTTCAGCATTAGTGTAATCGTTTAGTAAACTTTAGTACTTTCCTTCTAATTCTCGAGTACAATATCAAATACATCAATGACAGCACTGAGAGGGGTGAAGGGCGATTGGGGTGGACCTGGGAAAGCGCCACCTGCGGCTCCGGTAACCGGACTCTTTGGCGGGGCGATGTCACGTCACTAGTCGTTCCCTTAATGATGATTACGCGGGGCTACATTAAATATTTTATTAAGTTGACTTTTGTTCCGGTGGCTTTTTGGTTCGTGGTCTATAAGGGGCGAGGTCGAGGGGGGGGGGAAACTAGGGGGTGTAGTTTACGGAAGGGCTTCTCTCTGTCCAGGAGAGAGAAGAAACAACAATATGAATAACGCAAATTTCGTAATGATAGTAATAAAGCATGGCTTGATGTTTTGTGCTTTATATAATTTATACTGTCTACGTCTATAATTTATTATCTAAAATATAATAAATTAGAAGAAAAATATTTTTCTTTAATCAATGTTTATGTATCCATTTTCTTTTAATTTGATTGAAACCAACATTGTTGTTGGTTTTTACTACCGTATGATCGAAAAAAAACGGCGTCCAGTTGGTTGGGAAATGAACATCAACGACATTTCCCATATAAATTTACATATAAAATGACAGCGCTCTTCATTCCATAGCCATCGCTGACGCCGCTTTTTCTCGATCATACGATATTTATTACTTAATAAATAACAGTTGATATACAGGGTGTCCTAAGCTGAGCGTGAATTAGAAGTTTCTAGAGAACTATAATATTTAGATCGGATATTTCTTGCATGTCATTGTTTCACAACGAGATCTATCGATTAAAAATATTTTCAGTATGGCGGCACTTTCGGAAACACCGGAAGTTGACAACAACTTTCTTATTTTAAATGGGTACCTACTTCTATTTTTTTTATTATATACCTAAATTTTATATGAATTTTGATATCAATCACTATACTTAACAATAACCGTTTTTGAGAAAAAATATTTAAAATTTTTGGAGGAAAAAAACTGCCTGTCAAAAAAAATATTGTATAGCCTAAACGTCATATTATTAGTAATAACTACAGTACTTCACTAAAACAGGGTATTAACTATTTTAAAAACTTTTTTGTATATGTTACGGCTAAAATGGATAAATTAATTTAAATGGATTTTTTAATCATATACAGGGTGGTCCGAACTTATTCCGGAAACTTCGGCAGCATATTCTGCAAATAACAATAAGTAAAAAAGCTCGTATGTTCTAAAATGCTTAGTTTCGGAGATACAGGGGGTAGAAGTTTCATTTTTATTTCGATTTTTTCCAAATAATTTCTGAACCAACGTCAATATTTAGATGAAAATTGGTATTTGGGAGTTTTTAGGTATGAGAAATTTGATTTTGATACCAATATGACTCCTATTTGTAGTGGGCGCCAACTACATAAGTTTTAACTATTTTGAGGAGTAACTTTTCGTCCGTACCTGTATAAAACTACTGAGTGAAAAAATATACATCTCCGTGACCTTTTAGGTAAAAATGTGTCTTGGTAAAAGTCGCTACAACCAACCGTTCTCAAGATATTTAGAATAAAAATAGTCAATATTTCATTATTGACAAAAAATAAACACGTTGAGTAGATAGTTATTGGATTGAATAATAAATTTGAAAAAAATGATGATAAAACAGTTTCTGTTGAAGTTTTGGCACAAAAACATTTCAAATTGATGATTGAATTGATTGTCTTATAACTATTTTGTCAACATGTTTAATGTCAATGATGACATGTATTGATAATTTCGATTCCAAATATCTCGAGAACTATTACTCGTAGCGATTTTTAGCAAGAGACCTTTTTTACTTAACAAACGTCGTAAATGTATTATGTAATGTTGTAATTCTTACTCACTAGTTTTATACAGGTACAGACGAAAAGTTATTACTCTTCAAACTAGTTAAAAAAATGTAGGTGGCGCCCTCTACAAGTAGGAGGCATATTGACATTAAAATCCCCCCCAAATTTATAATGTCAAAAAACACCCAGACACCAATTTTTCATCCAAATATTGATGTTATTTCATAAATTATTTGGAAAAAATCGAAATAAAAATGAAACTTCTACTCTCCGTATCTCCGAGACTAAGCATTTTTGGACATACATTTATACGAACTTTTTTACTAATACGAACTTTTTAAGTTTCCGGAATACAGTTCATTGTGGATTATTTTTGAAATGTAAATTTACTTTATACTACGAAATATAATTATATACTGTTACGTATTGCTTATTAATATTATCAAATTATTGTTCCAGCTGTTCAACATGAACGAGCACCTCGTACAAACCATCCTCCAATTCACCACTACCCCATCGGGCTTACACCCCGTTTCCGACATTTACAATCCTCTACCTCCGTCTTCAGCAATCTTCCTCTTCATTTTCCAAGCAGCCCTCTCATAGACCATCATTTGAACACACCTTTCCTCGGAGGACAAAGTTACTTGCACCACGGACTCATTTATCCACCTATGCTAGGTGGATTTCAGAAACACTGTAGTGTGGTAAGCGGTACTTCCATATCGGGTTCTTATTTGGACCAGACTAGTGAAAAAGCAAAATCAGATGCGACGGGTAGCTCAAGAGATGTGCTAAAGGATGATGAAGTGACTAGTTCTGAGGAGGTAGCCCAGGAGAAGAATTGTGCAAGCGATTCTTCTAGGACTGTGGGTTGCCGATTGGAATTGCCTATTTTAAAGGATGCAGAAGTAAAGCCGACTAGTTTGATACCGGTGGAGAGCCCATGCGTTTCGGTGTTTGCAGATAATGTTTATGAATCGGCTGCGAAATTGTTATTCCTGGCGATAAAGTGGGCTAGAACGATTCCATCATTTTTACAGGTACATACATTTTGATACATCCAAATGCCTTAGTTTTATGTAAGAACACCTCTGCTGACCAGTTATTAATGAAAATATGAAACTGAACTTAAAATTCTATCGTACAAATAAAAAGTAATCTAAATACTTAATGCCTATACATTTGAGGTGGATTTATTTCTCGAAAAAGTATGTTTCTGCCACTGGAAAAGAATTCTACAAAATAAAAGAGTTATTTTTTTTTAACACTATTGTGTTGAATTCAAACGGAGACCAGCTTGGTTAGGGGCCTCTTACTATTAAAACAAATTTGCCTAATCGAGAAAAAATTCGTTTCAAATTAATGATAACTTAACGAAACGTAATAAACTTAACTAACGTTCTTTAACTTTCTTAAAGTTTTTTGTGGATTTTTTTCAGTGGCAAAAAAACTCAGATTACAGATAAACTTTTTTATTAAGAAAAAGTAATCTGCTTTAATATTTATTATTCCTAGAAAGATATTTTATCATTTATACGCTATTTTTTTTCTTTTGATCTTATTTTAAGCACTATTTCTGTATTGGTTTATTTTGAATATTCTATTCAATGTTTTATTCGTATAGTTTCCTTTTTTATCCAATGTAATAATTGTTGTTTTTAGCAAAATAAAACACTAATTTATGACAATACACCCAAACATTTTACTGTTAACATTGGACGCGCATTATTCTAGCCATGGTAGCATCACCAGTAGATGATTAAAACTGAGTAGTTCATTTTAAAAGCAAAGGCGTTTTGGTCTACTGTGCTAAATTAGTGTTTTATTTTGTTGTTGTAACAGCAAATATTCCAGTCAAAACTGTATTCTGTGTTATTATTTTTAATTGATTTGTTTACTATTTTAATTTTAAAATCCTTACGACTCTTTAAGACATATACAGGGTGATTCACGGCAATGGCACGTTAGATCTTTATGGAGAATCGGTGATACGTTATTTTTAAAAATTTGGAATATTGCATCAAATCACCTGTTCCATCTATCTAAATTATTTTTAGCTGTGTTTTTAGTTTATTTAGTGCTACCGCTTCATACCAGCTTCATGTTAGCATCTTTGTTATTTTAAATGAAACACCCGGTATATTGTTATATTTTTTGAAACTACTTCCATATTTCAAAATTTTTCTATTATACTAACCTATACCAATCATGTTAAAAATTGTTTTTTAAAATTGACAAAAACATGATCCTGAATAAGCATAAGTTAATTATTAAAATAAAAATAAATTCGGTATATTGAAAGCTGAAATTTGGTTTATAGGTTAAGGAAAGTCAACATATATCCAATCAGTCTAAATCAACTGATTGGATATCAAACAGGGAGGTCAGAAAAAAATATTATTTCCGTTTGTTATAAAATCGTTCAAATTATTGTTATTTTATGTGTATGAAAATTTAAAAAATAAAATAAAAAGACTAAACAATTCTACATTAAATAATATTCAGATGAAATATAACTTTTTGAGAATATTTCGGGTGTATGATATTGTTTTCTTCTGTAACTATATATTTTTTAATTCTGTTTAGCTATCTTATCGGGATCAATCAATTCTACTCGAAGAAAGTTGGAACGAACTGTTTGTCCTCACAGCTGCACAGTGGTCATTGCCCATAGACGAAGGTAGACTAATTTTAATAGCGAAATTTTGTTCTTTACTGTGTATTTTTA
Organism: Sitophilus oryzae; assembly: GCF_002938485.1. Classification (NCBI taxonomy): domain Eukaryota; kingdom Metazoa; phylum Arthropoda; class Insecta; order Coleoptera; family Curculionidae; genus Sitophilus; species Sitophilus oryzae. The sequence goes on from NW_022146096.1 coordinate 318,174, forward strand.
CAGCTTTACTAACAAATAACACAATATCTCCACCTCCCAGATTGGCTGCCCTTGAGGAAGACGCTCGAAGACTACGAGAAGTTATTTCCAGACTGAATATGCTCAGAGTAGATCATACAGAACATGCTTGTTTGAAAGCCCTTGTTTTATTCAAAGCTGGTAGGTTTAGTGAATACTTTTTATATTTTTTTATACAGGGTTGTTTACCACATACGACACGGAATATTGTAACTAAACGATTAGATTTTTACAAATTGTAAGTTTTGGGTTTTTTGAAGCTCTGTTAGAGCTACAATTTAAATATATTTTTACAATATAAAGAGTGTCCCAAATAAGTAAAAAATATTATAGTTGTATTTTTTTAAATGGAACACCCTGTATATTATTCTATTTTTGGATTCTACGATTGAAATAAAGGTAAATTTGATTAAGGTTTATCACACTTAAACCTTACCGTTTTTGAAATATTTTCAATTTTATGAAATTGCAGTAAAAAATTTAAGGCTTTATTTTTCCAAGGGTATCAAAGTTTTTAATACTAAATATTTACTGAAGGTTATTTATTGATCAGATATTGTGTTGCAATAATAAAAATGTTACTACCTTATACAGAGTGTCCAAAAATTTATATTAAATAATTACTAGCTTTAAACCGCAATAACTTGTTTAATTTAAATGGAACGCCCTATATATTTTACGTGAATCAAATGCACAACGTAATTGTCTATCAAATTATATTATATCATTTTTTACGCATCTCTTCAAGTTTTCGTAGAAAATGCATTTTCTTACAATTTAGACCTCATTTATCACTATACCCATGAAATATTGACATTTCCGATTTTTTTGAAGCACCATAATATGTACAAAACGTACAGGTGGTAAATATTGCAAGCCTATTGGCATACAAAAAAACTAATTAAATCTTTGTAAAAGAGTATACCAATTAAGTATACCACCATTATTTCCTACCAAAAACACCAAAAATTAGTTAATTACATACCTTTAAATTGTTTTAATTAATAAAATATTCTAAATAAATGTGGATTTGGCTCAGAAATCAATATAATAATAAGTTATGAAAATGAATGTCTCTGTTTTTATAAATAAGCATTCGTCAATAAATGAAATAAAATTTATAAGATGTTACTTTTTACCACACTGTCTAATACACACACAAAATTCAGTTTTTTAGTATTTGGAGCAATTATTACTACAACGTAAACAGTCAATTAAACTAGTTTAAATACTGGGATCATATTAATTGGTCCTCTTTAACAAAAAATATTTAAACAGTTGTTTTTTTATTTTTTAATTAAATAAGCGAACTATATCGACAATATTAGTATCTGTACTCTTTGAAAATTTATTATCTTTAAAAATGAGCTAAAATGTCAATATTCCATGGGTATAGTGATAAATGAGGTCTAAATTATAAGAAAATGCATTTTCTATGATAACTTGAAGAGATGGGTAAAAAACGAAACAATACAATTTGATAGACAATTACATTGTGCATCTGATTCACGTAAAATATATAGGGTGTTCCATTTAAATTAAACAAGCTAGTAATTATTTAATATAAATTTTTGGACACTCTGTATAAGGTAGTAAATTTTTTTTTATTTCAACACAATATCTAATCAATAAATAACCTTCAGTAAATATTTAGTATTAAAAACTTTGATACCCTTGGAGAAATAAAGCCTTAAATTTTTTACTGCAATTTCATAAAATTGAAAATATTTCAAAAACGGTAAGGTTTAAGTGTAATAAACCTTAATCAAATTTACCTTTATTTCAATCGTAGAATCCAAAAATAGAATAATATACAGGGTGTTATATTTAAAAAAAATACAACTATAATATTTTTTACTTATTTGGGACACTCTGTATCTTGTAAAATTATTTTTATATTGTAGCTCTAATAGTCCTTCAACGAACCCAAAACTTACAATTTGTAAAAATCTAATCGTTTAGCTACAATACTCCGTGTCGTATGTGGTGAACAACCCTGTATACTTAACTTTTTAATAGATTTTCAATTAAGTCTGTGAAGTTGCTAATAAAATAATACACTTTGTGCCTTATAACTATATTGTTATATAGCTTCTTTTATAGTGTAGTTAGTTACATTTTCAAGCTTGCTAAATTGGTTTTCTTGGTATTTTTGCAACTAAGAACAGTGACATAACAAAATATTTCTGATAAATGTAGGTATAATACGATGAAAAAAAAGCGTCCAGTTAGCATGTAAATGACGATCGATAACCAGGGGCGGATACAGGAATTTATTTTAGGGGGGCCCAAAAAAAAAGTCACGTAGAATATGCTTTTTAGGGCGCCATTTTTAACTCAAAAGGCTAATATTTAACCAAATTTACAGATTTTAGGGGGGGGGGGGCCCATGGGCCCCCCTCTGTATCCGCCACTGTCGATAACATTCCCCATAAAATTTTACATATAAAATGATGACGATTTTCATTTCCATGACATAGTTTGTGATTAGATATCTGATTGATATAGAATAATCAGATATCTAATATCTGATTGAAATTATCTCAAGTTTTTTCTAGAATGCCGAGGACTTTGTGAACCTGCCCACATCGAACTTCTCCAAGATCAAACTCACGTGATGCTGCACGAGTACTGCGCTCAAAGACAGGCCCATCCAAAAGGTCGATTTGGGAAACTTCTTTTGACTCTTCCGGCTGTCCAATCTATATCCAGAAAGGGATTGGAAGAGCTACTATTTAGACAGACTGTCGGGGATGTTGCTATTGATAAGCTGTTAGGGGACTTGTCAAGAGTGACGTATAATTAAAAATGTTTATTGTGATGATGTCTAGTCAATTCTGTGGTGGTGTGCGATTGTTAATGAAGAAAAATAAATTGTTTAAAAATAATGTCTTATTTTTAATTTGATGAAGTACTAAATGTTGCTGCCCTTGATCAAGTATTAAATACTATATAGCTCAGTCAGTTCAGTCAGAGCACCAGTCTCGAGAGTTTATATAGGTACTCGGTTGGTATTGATCAAGTGTGACAAAATCAGCCAAGCGAGATAAAACCAATTAAGCGTAAAAATAAATTACTGGAACTAAAGCAATAGAGGAATCAGAGGAAGTGCAAGGAATTGGATCTTTATATCTGTTCATATTGTCTTTACATTTATTTATTTTTACACTCTTATATGCATCGAATTGTCTGTAATTTGAGATGTGTTAAGTTAAAATGATCAATTTTAAATTATTACCATCTATACAATGATCTTTATCAAACATATTTTAGGCAATACACAATTAAATATTTATTATACTGGGTGCGTCTCAAAAGTGGCTCACCCCTATAATTTTTTTTATATAAAAATACGAGATTTGTTATGTTAGTATACGCCATAAATTAGGATTGATATTGTATTCAATTGTTTTTGGTCACTTCCTGTTTCACCGGAAATGACCACAACTTTTGATTATTAAATGGCACTTCGGTATATTTTGGTAAAACTTTTGACATTTTTTGCTTAAAAAATAATCGTATCTTAAATTTCAATCTAGAGTGCTTTGGCTGTGTTAAATACACTAATTTTTAATAAAGGAGCCTTGGAAAAATATATTTGATTATTATTTTTCGTGTCTTGTCCTGGCCGGTTAAAAGATGCCCAAATTGTATTTTTAATCATATCTCAATTTTTTCAAATGGAACAAGGATGGCTCATTTACGAATATTTTGGTACCACATACTTGGTATTTCGAGTCAAATTGTCATTATGAACCGCATGTTACAATTTCAAATCAACAAAATGCGAAAATGTCAAAAGTTGACATATGATATATCATTCTATTCAGAGTGTCATGAGTTCATTTTCTATCGAATAAAGTAAAAAAATACCGAGGGTGACAAAAAATAATGTCATTTCCGGTGGAACAGGAAGTGACCAAAAACAATTGAATACGTCAATACTTCGTTTTTTTAATAAAAAAGTTATAGGGGTGAGTTACTTTTCAGACGCACCCGGTATGCTGAATATTGCATTCTTGATACTTCATCTGCGTGGTCTGTATTTTAATGCATGCGACAGAGATAAATATAAATAACCGGTTGACAGACAGAGACAAAATAAAAAGCGGCATACAGTGTTGCCGGTTTTTACGTGTGTAGGAAAATGTGTATAGAAAAAAAACAATTTTAAAAACTTTCATGTATACTACTGAAATGTAGATAATATTTTAAGCTAAATATAATCTATTACAGCTGTAGTAAAATGAGTAACTAATTGTGAAAAATAAAGTTCCAACTGTAGATGCAACGTTTTTCGTAAACGCATACTTGTGCGGTTTGAGATTTTGATGAACTTAACTTTTATCTCTTTTTAATACATTTGATTTTTCATTTAGGATGTCTACGTCTCTGTCTTACACGTTAAAATCCAGACCACAAAATTTAGATGACCAGATCGGTATATGCTATACCATATCTTAATTGAGCCAAATATTATTTACTTCTTGATATTATTGATCTTCCAGTTTGCCCAACATATTTGTGATTACAAACTTTAAATAACATTTTAGATATGCCTGGCCTTTCCAGAGCAGATGCTTTACTTTTAGAATTACGTCAACATATTTTTGATAAAGATCATTGAAGAAGTATTATTGGTTTGTTGTGGTGCATTAATGATATATTTTTGTATATTTGTACCCTTACCCGCCTTCAGAGGTTTTGCTTTGATATATTTTTGTGTTGTTGAACACCAATGATTCCAATTCTAACTGTATAACATTCTTAGCAATTAACTAATTTCAAAACTTAATGCAGGCTGGCAATTATTATTCTAGGCCAAAATAATTTTGGAAACATTTTATTTTTCATTTTTTAAATGGTTTTAATTTGTTGAAGAAACATATATTTTGTTAATAACGACGACTTCATATACATGTTTTTTGAAAATTCAAAATTTCGATTTGTATTTAATATTTCAATCTATGTCATAAATGTATTTTAGAATTTTTGGCGAATTTTTCCTAAAATTTGTTTTCCTATGTAATCATATAACGTAAGCATCAATTTCTTCTACAGCCTTTGTTTTTAATTAATTAAATTTTAATTACCCATTACATATGCAAATTTTCTTCAACCATACATTATCCGATCCCTATCACAGCTTCCTATAACTAATTGGGATGTAATTTGTCGGTACAAATCACAGTATTGGCATTAATACTACGGTACAAATATACTATTAAAATAGTAATAATACCAATTTAGAAAATTGTATCTCTAGCGCAAAACAAACAAAAGTATAAATACGATCACTATGTGATTAACAAATGAGTATCTGAAGAAAAAATGACTAAATTAGAATTTTTGTTGGTTTTGGCACTCTTTAGTAGCAGTTACGCTAAGGTGAGTTTTCTATAATAGTCCTATCAATTTTATTCAGAATAATAACAAGGAAAGTCAATCAATTCCAAACAAAACTTCAATTTATAAAAGGAAATGAACCATCAGGATTGATGGTAATGAATAATAATCTAAATTACATAATTAGGTATATTTGACCAAAACGTGAGGGTATATAAAATGCAAAAATTAAATGCAGCACTAAATAATATTAAAAAATGGTTAAGTTCTTTGCTTTAGTTAGTATTTTAGGTGCTATTGGTGGTTGTGTTGGGTTTACTGATGTAAGTAAAGTATATGTAAGTAAAATACCTATTAACACTCTACGGGGGATTACCATATTACACCATTACCATATCCTTAGTTTAGGGTTACATTCGAAATTTCTAAAAGTCTACAATATCTAAATATTATTTTTTCCACATCATCAATATCCTACAATGAAATCTCACACTTAAAAATATTTTCAAGTTTATAGCAACTTTTTTCTTCAAGCTTATAGCAACTTTTTTCCTCTAAAGAAACACCCCCATTTTTTCATATGACATTTTTATCTATAAACATATACGCCAGGGCAGTTAGCAAAAATAGGCGAAATTTTTGCAATCAAGCTGATTTTTTCACAGATGATAGTACTCATTAACAGTACTCTGTAAAAAAAAGTTACACCTCCTAGAGCGCTTGCTTTCTCCGCCATGTTGAATTAAAGATGGCGTCTGATCCTATTCTTTAAAAAAATCGTAACTTTCTTATTTATTAACCGATTTTCGTCAAGTAAAAATCATTACCTTTGTTTTGGACTAAAGAATGAAATAAAAATATAAAACTATTTTGACAGGTTGTTTTTCTGTCAAAAATAAAAAAAAGAGAAAATAATAAAAGAAATCGACTTGCTTTTCGTCAATTTTTTTTTTGAACCGTACTTCGTAGCAAAAAAGGTTAAAGAATATGCGCTCTTTTGTTCTGATTTTGAAACAGTCCTTGAGTTTATGATAGGTTGAGTAGTGCGGGAGATGTAGTGTATAGTGTATCCTTAAGGATACAAACAAAAATAAACTTATACAGGATGTAAAAATACTTTATTTTTTGTTCGATTGACATAAAATAAAAACAGTTGCCTTTGGTTTTAGGTTAAACATATGAATTAAAAAAAACATTAAAAATAAATAAAAAACAGAAAAAATTGTTATTCTTAATAATAGATAATAATAAACACTGAAATTCTTTTTATTCCAGCAGAAAAGTATAGATTCAACTTTTAATAGCTTTTAACTACATATACATAATAATAACTTTTTCACATTTGTATTTACACGTCACAATCATCTATTTCCATTTCTTCATAATCATTGCATTTTTTACGCAAAATATTGCATTTCCGATTATAAGAAGCACAAACACAGTTTGCTGTGCAAAGATCTTTGCATTTGCAAAAAAATTGCCATTAAGTGTTCGGGCCCTGGAGGTTTGGTGTAAGTCACTGGGAAAAGCTCATTGCCACTGGCAAACCATCCCCACTCAAGTGGATCTAACTCGTTTCCTCTCCAGCTTTGTACCTGTAAATATACTCTAAAAACGTGTTGATTACTGGAGTCTTCTGTGGGAGGAAGATTTGCCAAATCAAAATTAGATCCCAAACTCTTCCTCCTTAATATGGAGTTTGTTTGAGGTAAATCGGTTAAAAAATAAGAAAGTTACAGTATTTAAAAAAATATTGTGTCGGCCATCTTTAATTACACATTGTCGAAAAAGCAAGCCTCCTAGAAGGTGTAACTTCTTTTACAGAGTACAATTACTTGTAACAGAATATTATTTAATTCATTTTTATTTATTATTTCTCCATGATCTTCATCAATATTAATCTTCTTTTTATATTTACAGTCTTTAATAACTGTTCGTGTTGGAATTTTTCTTTTAAATTTATAGTCAATAGCTGTTCAATAACTGGTCTGGTATATTTGGAAAATGTATAGAAAATAAATCCTTAACAGATTGTAGACTTTTTCCTCCATAATACTACCAAACTATTTTTTTTTATTTAGTTGTGTTATTCATATTTTCAAATTATATTTAACACGTATGCAGTCAATATTTGTGTCAATTTTTTATTTCATATTTTTGGCAACAAGACAGTCAATTTGTCATTAAAAGATTGAATTTGAAGGTGCCATGTTTGTTATTCTAATCAGGACCGTATAATTTTTTTGATTAATTTTGTATTTTTGTATCTCTCACAACCTAAGAATGAATTCGTATAAATCATTCAAAGTAAACAAATTGTCTCATTTTAAGTACTTCTTTAAAAAGTATCAAATAAATATTTCTGTAAAATAAAATGGGGAAAACTTATTCATCATTTTTAAAATTTGGGATTTCCTATGTCCAGATCGGCAACAGGGAGTATAACTAGTTTAGTGTATAGATAATTATGTAGAATGTAGGTTTATCAATATATTATAAGTGCATTTTTGACTATTAGTGTTATAATTGATGCATTTGTTTAGAAAATAAATTATTCAACTTATTTATTTTAACCGTTTTTTTGTAATGTAACCTTAGTTTTATTGAGCTGGATTATCGCGTCTGTACTGTATTTAAATTTTTATTAATTAAAAGCAGTAATTATTATAAAGAGATTAAAACACATGTTTGTTAAAGGTAACTCTTCCACCGGAGCTTCAGGAATATGTAGACGATTTACACAAATTGTGTCTGGATAGAAGTGGACTCACAGAAGGTAAATATATTAAAACTGTAAATACGTTATTTATAATTATTAGTGTTACATTTATTTTATTAAATTTTAGACCACCATTCAGCTTACGATATAAAACACAAGGACCAACATATGATGGTAAATATTATTTATTTAGAAAATGAAAGATAATAAAGGTATTTTTATATTTCATTTTAGTGTTACATGAAGTGCCTTATGTTGGAATCGAAATGGGTAAATATCATATAATAAATACGCACCATACTTTCATATTGACTATTTCACGACTATTTAACATGGTTTTTTCCTTAAATCGAAAAATACTTTAAACTATGCTAGATAAGTATAGAATAGATCTTAAAAAATGTTTATCTCTATCCATCCTCTTGAATTATAATGTATCATTTATTTGTTCATATTGTTACGGATTCCGTGGGTCCACTAATTTAAACTCACGATAAAATACTTAACGAATTTATTTTCTCACTTTATACACAATTACTAACTTATAACACACAACAAACTAACTATTTATAAGATTCCTTCACCAAATTGTCCGATTTTCAATTTTCACGCGGTATATTCAAATTTCAAAAACTGTCTCAGTTGTCGATGGCTCCGGCTTATATACTCTATTGACTGCTTCTCGAAATTTCCCCAATTCTCGGAAAGCGTACTTCTTCATACCAGACAATTCTATTGTCTGATTCCCTTACTTCTCGACTTGACTAAAAGATGGCGCCTGAAAAAGTCTTTTAATTTCTGGCGGATACGTTGCGGTTGTGCAGGCAACCAGTAATATATTTTTAATTTCTGGCGGATAGGCCATTTTTCTTGACAATATTAATATTATTTAATCTCATTTTAGATGAAACCGGATGGCACAATTGATTACGATTTTATAGAAGCACAAGCTTATCCAGAAGTCAAAGATTTATTGATGGCTGCAATAAATAAATGTCGACAAATTGACGGTAAATTTTGATTTTCATATATTATTACAAACTACACCGGGCTTTTCACGCAATCCTTTAATTAAACTTATTTTGTGTGTGTAAATTATTTAACAAAGTAGAAGTATTTTCAAGAAATTATTTGCTAGGCTCTCATCAGACATGTTAATAATAAAACTCTGCTGTCTAGATATTACACCGGGCGTTTTTGAAAGGAGCTCACATCTATAACTATTTTAATTTACAGTATGTATCAGTTTGTATCAGTATGTATCAGTATGTATCAGTATGTATCAGTATGTATCAGTATGTATCAGTATGTATCAGTATGTATCAGTATGTATCAGTATGTATCAGTATGTATCAGTATGTATCAGTATGTATCAGTATGTATCAGTATGTATCAGTATGTATCAGTATGTATCAGTATGTATCAGTATGTATCAGTATGTATCAGTATGTATCAGTATGTATCAGTATGTATCAGTATGTATCAGTATGTATCAGTATGTATCAGTATGTATCAGTATGTATCAGTATGTATCAGTATGTATCAATATGTATCAGTATGTATCAGTATATATCAGTATGTATCAGTATGTATCAGTATGTATCAGTATATATCAGTATATATCAGTATGTATCAGTAGATAATAAAGCGAAATTTGGTATATTAGTATATGACATAAATCGGAATTCAATTGGCTTCGGTCACATCCTGTTTCACCGGAAATGACTAGGTACCTACAACTTTTGATTTTTAAATGGCACTTTCGGTATTTTCTTCCTTTATTTGATAGAAAATGGCATCATTTGTCAACTTTTTACATTCTCAATTAAAAAAATAGCATTTTAAATCTCAAGTTAGAATGTGTTAATTAATAAATTGACCGTCCAATGTTTTCGTCTCTTTTCCTGGCCGGTTAAAAAATATCCAAATCGTATTTCTATTAATAACTGTTTTTTTTTTAAATAGAACGAGAGTACCTCATTAGCATGTTTGGAAAAAGAATTTTTCACAAATAATCTGGTACCACATACTTGGTACATCGAGCCAAATTTTCGTTACATTTATGGCCGTGGCACTCTAGATTGAAATTCCATATGCTATTTTTTTAATTTAAAATACAAAAAGTTGAAAAATTATATGTCATGCTATTCAGAATGTAATTTTCTATCGAACATAGTAAAAAAGTACCGACAAAAATACCATTTAAAAATAAAAAGATTAAAAAAATTTCTGGTGAAGCAGGAATTGAACGAAACTAACTGAAATACGTCAATAAAACCTCATTTATGTCATATACCAAAATACCAAAATTCGTTTTTTATCTGAAAGAATAAAATAATTATAGGGGTGAACCACTTTTGGAAAACACCCTGTATTGCTTTTCTTCTATTTGTAATAATTTATAAAGATACTAATATAATTTATTCAACTTATGTTTTAGCTGGCGCCGATTTATGTGAAAAATCGTACAATTTCAATTATTGCCTTCATCTTGCTGATCCTGAGGTAATATCTACATTTTACTAATCTAAATTATTTCAAACTTATTTTTTTTAGAACTGGTTCTTGGTGTAATGTTGGAATCACTGTATATCGGATTGTAAAATGTATACCTAAATACTATTACTACATTAATAATATTTTAGTTATATTTAATATATATACCTAGTAATCTCGTATATTTTCAATATAATAGTTAAATAAAGAGCATCCCAAAAATCATTTAATGACATTTAATTTTATGTTACCTACTGAAATTGATATGATAATAGATTTGTAGTTTTTAACTTAAACTGCCATTATTATTTGAAACCATTTTAGTAGGATATAATGGTCAGTTGAGCTAAAAGATAAAAAATGTCTTAAAGCCCTAGAAATCATAACTAAGAATATAACAATGATTTGAATATTCTTCTTCATATTGAAGAAAAGAAAAACGTTGACTCCTGTATATTAGGGAAAAAAGATCACAGAATTTTATTCTACGGAGACTTAAGATCATTAGCTATTACAAGAAGAAATTGGGCTGCCTTTAGAAGAAGTCGTCCCTGAAGATTAGGAGGTCTGGTTTCAAATGGATGGCTGTCCTGCAAACAATTCCCTTAAAATTTATTTCATAATGAGTGAAAATCAACACTAACTAATTTAATTTAAAAAAAATATTGAAAACAATTTAAATTATTTCTCACAACTAGTCTGTGTTGCCTCCTCGAGCCTCAATGCAAACTGTGAGACGACGTGGCATACACTCAATTAAGTTGTCCAGAAGGTGTTAAGAAATGGCTTCCCATGTTTCGCGCATATCAGCGGCCACCACACTTCCTCAAAAAATTCGCGAACCGCTAAAGTGCGATGGGGAGGATCATTATCGTCCATGTAAAAAAATCATCCTCCACTCCCCCTCGAAATGGACGCATAATATGCTCTAAAACGTCTCTAAGATATGAGGCATCTGTCATTGTGCCATCAATAAAAACAAAAGGAGTTCGAGATCCGTGCATTATACCTGCCCATACCATAATGCCTCCCCCTTGAAACGGGACACGGGGTTGAGTTGCATTCAAGAGTGCTCGTATTCCAGATGCTCTCCAGACCAAAGTTCGTCGCGAGTCTGACATTAGGCCTTGCAGTATTATTCTTGTTTCATCATTAAACATGACGAAATTCCAGTTAGGTCCATTTGCTCTCATCTCCTTAGCTTATTGTAGTCGCGTAATTTTGTGCTGTAAATTAAGCCTCGGAACACGTAGTTACATGTAATCCTCTGTCATGGAGTCTTCTTGCTATGGTCTTTCTTGAAATATTTACTCCTTCAAGGCGAGCCAACTCATTTTTAATAGCAGTACTAGAAAGCAGGGGATTGCGTCGTGCAATTAGGGATATATGACGGTCTTGCACAGCAGTAGTAACTCTCTTTCTACCTCTTCCAGGCCGGTCTGTAACCTCGTTTGTCTCCATGATTTTTTTAATATTCGCGAAACATCGCTTTGGTTAACTCCTCAAAATCAATATGCGAAATAATGTTTCTAGGCATTTTAAGGCCAAAACAATGGTGAAATTTCTTCTGAAACCCAAGAGACCACAAATCGAAATGTGCAAGAATTTGTAATAATATTGGGTCTGAACGATAAACATTGTTTACCATATCCATTTTAATAAAAAAATGTTTATTACAGATTATCAAAGCTATGTGTAAAAAAAGATCCTTTAAATTCCTTTCCGTATATTTTTAAACGATATATACAATAATTTTGGCCATGTGTGTATACTTTTAGTTGGCTTTAGAATATTTAGGATTACATATATGTAGGTATTAATCTCGCCGAATGCCAGCAACAATGCTAACATTTTTCGTATCTTACAAATACAAATCAATAATAATGAATAATCCTACTTAAATCCTGACCCGTTATCGCTCATATAACAAGTACAAACAAATACATTTTTAAATGAGAGAACCTAATGTTTAAAGAAAAGCCGCTTATCGTAATGATAAAAAAGATAAAATTGCTCGACATCGTTTAGACCTCAGTGTTTTAGTGAAATTAGAAATGATTAGGTATAGTTTTATCTATTTCATTAGAGATCTGTTGTGGTGTTCCTAACTAGAAGATATCTAAATAGTGCCATAGGATTAAATAATACTCTGAATAAACATGGCAACGCAAGGCGTTGTTGTGGTAAGTCGTTGATATTTCTGTTTAAATCTGTTTAATTTCTAGCTTGATTATTCATAGTTGATTACTCATCTTTCATTAATAATATCTACGATAAAGGGATTTTTTTGATACGTTATATATATACAGGGTGAGTCTTAAATAAGTGCAAATATTTTTGGTGGTAGAATATTTAGACCCCAGAAACACGTTTCGATGTTTTTTTCCCAAAAAATTGAAAATTTGCAATTTTTGAAAAGAAATTTGGATTTTAATTTCCAGTTAAAAGGCATAATATCTTCAGAATATAGCAACATAGGTAGTAGATTAAATTTGCAAAAATAAAACCCAGAAACAGAAAAGATCCAGTGGTTCTCAAAGTTCTCAAAAAGGGAAAAAAATATTTTTTTAAATTTTCAGAGTAAAATATCTCGGTTATTTTGGACTTATTTGAAAAACGCTAAAGAGAAAATATGTTTCTTTTATTGAAATCTACCAGATTTGCACTTATTTAAGACTCACCCTGTATATACGTCGTCATAATTTATGCAGGGTGTCCCAGAAATATAGAGAATAATAGAATAATAAAAAGTGCAAGTATTTTAAGAGGTGGTAGATCTCGATAAAAGAAACATATTTTATCTTTATCGTTTTTCAATTAGTCCAAAATAACGGAGTTATTTTACTTTGAAAATTAAAAAAAAATGATTTTTTGCTATTGCTGGATTTTCTTTTTTGTAAATTTAATCTAATACCTATGTTGCCATATTATCAAGAAATTATGTTTTTAACTAAAAACTAAAAAAAAATTCAAAACATTTTTCAAAAAAATTCGAATTTTCAAAAAAAAAAAAATCGCGAAAAAAACTCAGGCGTGTTTCTGGGGTTGAACTATACTACCAGTTAAACTACTTGCACTTGTTTCTGGGACATCCTGTATAATTAAATATAAATTATGACGATATCTTAGCAATGATATCTGATAATATTATTTTTTTATCAAATCATTTTTAAAATATCAGATCATTCGGTAATAAATCAATTGAGTTTAACTTTATACCTATTTGGATTTGGCGATAGCATTTTTACTAGTGCCAGAGAACATCTTAATCTTCTCAAAGCACATCTTGACATTTCTAAAGTTTCTGTAAATATTTTTCATTTGTTTTTCTATCTTTCCAACTTTCGACAACCAAATATAATACTTTTGGACACCAATCGCCAAATGCCTTGCCTTTTTGACAAACATTTTAAATATAAATAAAAAAAAATAATTCTTGGTGATACAAGAGACAGGAGATTGATATGGAAGGAGCATTCTGAATATGTACGTTGTTAGCACTTCTCAACACTGCTGTATGTGGACAACAATCGCACACACTATAGGTGTTCCAGGCGTATCAAATAATTCGACATTTTGCAAAAAGACTAGGCATATTATAAAACGCTGGCGTTTTAAACAAGAAACGTAAAAAAAGGACATTTTACTAAAAACGTGTCTGTTTCAATCGCTTTGCAAAATGGCTAATCGGAATTAGGCAAATTAAACAATGATAATATTTGCTGGACATTTCTGCAAAAAGACTGCTCGTTTTCAGTCAATCTTCAAAATGCCTAGTGAAGACTAATCAGATTGCACAAAACATATTACGCGGGATTGGTACCTATATCTAACCTAAATTTATCCAAGGATATTTTTTGAACCTCTATTTCAAAATTAGGAAATAATGGCACAAAATAGTGATGATTCTGATAATGAAAGTGTGGTCAAGGACAATTATAATAAAGAACTAAATTCATTTTATTCTAAAAGATAGCAAATTTTCACAAAGAAGCCGCCTTGGACACAGAATCGAATTATTAGAGTATAATTAAATAAGTATTAATATTATATATTTAATATATTTTGTTAATACAAAACAACGATAACAAACGACAAACATAAATGTAACATAATTGTTACTTTTAATTATAATTGTAATTTATGAAATATGATTCAAGTTGTTTATATATATGTTATAGCAAAGCTACCACCTGAATCACCAGCGCGAAATTTAAATTCCAGTTAGTGAGCACGGTCCCGAATATGTCCATGGTTGGCAACAATGATTTTAAAAATCACGCCCTCGATTACGTAACTAAAAGTTTAATTGATATGAAATATATATTTTCATGTTTCTCTTAATTTTCTCTAAAACGGTATGGAAATTTGGAAAAGTATAAACGCGATTAACCATTTTGGAATGAGCAAAAATGTTTATGAAGAATGTGTTTTTCTCAAAATGTCAATAATAGAAATGTTTTTCCTCTTGTAAACAATCCGGGGACATACTGTATAGTTGCAGAGGCGGAGGCTGGAGTTTCTACACACAGGGAACCGCAGTGTATAAGAAACAATATTTTAAAAGTTTGTTTGTATTCAAAACAATCGTAACATTTCCAGTTAATCCTGTACTGAAATTGAAATGCCAACAACTTTGAAAACCATTCTAAGAACATCGCTTCACAAGAAGAACATCACATCACAATATCTTCACTGGTTGTCGTTGATGACTCCTGGTGGGCCGATCTCACAAGTGAATGGGTTTTCTATGGTTTAGTAAGCATAATTTATATATAAAGAGTGTATTTGTTAAAACTTGGTTAAAATATAAAATGCAACTTATGTCAAACACGACTAAATACATCGAAGTGGTGAGAAGTTTTTTTCTGTTTCATGCTGACTAACAACAGAGTTTCAACATCATTAGTAATGAGATTAAGAGGAGATGTACGATTGCAGAAGAAACCACAATTAAGCCTAAGAGGATCTGGACAGTAGATTGTTGAGAGCCTCGTGTTTCCAGTTTTCCTGTACGGATCTAAATGTTGGATGTTATTGCAGACAGATGGGATAAAATAATTCACTAGAAATGTCATGTATTTAAAAAATAGTGAACTATAAAAAAAAAACTATCAGAATGAGCAATATATATTAAGATTCAAATAATATGATATGATAATATGTTATCAGATGATAATAAATGCATTGTATTTAGTGTAATCAATTTATTTTTTATCTAATTTACAGTGATATGGAACTCCTATTGTAAGCGAAAATAAAAATTACATTATTATTGATAATACACTTTACAATAATCGTTATGTCATAATTATGAATAGTTTAAAAATATATAAAAACCACAAATACGTCTTTTAGGACATTACGTAAATCAAATGTTATTATAATATTGTTATTATAGTTATTATAAAAATTACATTATTATATTGATAATATATAAAAATTACATTATTATTGATCACATACTTTTAAATAATCGTTACATCATAATTCATCAATATCATCTTAGTCAACCATTTCCAAATATGCTGTAGGCTGTAGCCTCCCTCACATATCTAGATACTCTCTTTGCAGTAGGCCCATTATTGTCTATTATTGGCAAGTTATCCAAGTTGGCGAGTTATCCATGCGGGCCCAATTTATCCCTGCTAATTACCTAATATCATGGTCCCATCTCAGGTTTGGTCTTCCTCTAGGTCTCTTAATTCTTCGTGGGTACCATGCTGTAATTTCTGTGGTCCATCTGCTGTCCCTCCTTCTTGCCAGGTGTCCTGTAGACTGCCACTTGAGGGATTACAGTGAGGATGACATCTATTACTCTGAGGATGACATCTATTACCTGGGTCGTATCCACTCCAATATATTAAGCATTGTCATCGGAAAATCCTCGAAATTTCGTCTTTCATTGATCTCAAGGTAGCCTTAGATTCCCTTAACCATCATGCATTATTGCCGAACAATACCAACTAAAATCACTAATATCATCAAGCAGCATATTGATATATAGCTGCTTCCAGTACATCGACGGTCTAAAGTTATCAAACATACAGGCTTGAAGAATGAAAACATTTTGGCATCAAATGGTACTGTGATTTGTTTACGCACATTTACTATTTTTATTCACTCTGATATCTCAACTATTAGTGAAAATATAGGGTTTCAAGGAAAATAGAGATATTTATCTATATCTTTTTTGAAACCCTGTTTTTACCAATGCCCACGTTCAAAAAAATCTTCTAATTTTAGGGTGACTACATCTGGGCTAAGCAAATAAACAATGGCGAGTTTGACATACCAATCGGTGGCAAAGTGACTGCCATAGAATCGAGCAGAGTGAAAATAATCGACGATGATGGCAATCAGGTTTACGTTGCCAATGCCCAAGTGCTCAAAATCATGCACGTCACATCTGAAAAAGGCGTTGATGATATGATTAACCTGGGAGATCTGCAAGAATACGCTATACTCCGCAACTTACACAAACGCTACAAAGAAAAGAAAATCTACGTATGTATAGAACTTAATACACACACAGCAAAATATACTTTATTTAGTATAAGTTTTTTTCAGTTATACTTACAGTTTACGATCATTTACAATGTCCGAAAAATACAATTAAAATCATGTATTCATAGAGAAAACCTATTAATTATTTTATAAAACAATCAACTTTTTTTCCAACCAAAATTTATGTTGACGGATGATAATTAAAAATGACATTATTCGTAAATTTTGAAGTATAACTAGTGGAAAAAGTTAAAATTTGATATCTTTTTCTACTAATTAACGCTTCATTCGGCCCTCGAAATTAATGGAATGTTTACTATAAATGTTACAATAAATTAGTGGTTCTAATTAGTGTAGAAATTTGTTCCTCTAATTTCAATATGCGCATTTAGAACATCAAAATTAGTGGTAGTAATTTTCAATTAGTAAAAAAAACAACAAACTTTTGACTTTTCCACTAATTATACTTCAAAATTTGCTAGTAATGTTCTTTTGGCCATTGACCATGCGTCAAGATAAATTGTGGTTTGAAATCAAAAATTGATTGTTCTATATGCTAATTATTAGGCTTTCTCTGTGGATACAATTGACTACCGCAAGCTGTTGCTAGGCTATTCTATTAATTTTAATTTTATTTTTTAGACATTGCGGATGATCGTAAACTTGTTTTGTTGCTAAAAAATGTTTTAAGTATAAAGTATAATTGAAAACACTAATATATTCCACTAATTTCGAGGTTCTGAATGAAGCTTAAAGCTCCCAATTAGTAGAATAAATTAGTGGTTTTAATTAGCGTAGAAGTTTGTTCCTCTAATTTGAATGTAAGCATTTAGAACGTCAAAATTAGTGGTAGGAATTTTCAATTAGTGAAAAAAGTTAACAAACTTTTAACTTTTCCACTAACTATACTTCAAAATTTGCGACAAATGTCATTTCGACCTTTGATTATTATCTGTCAAGACAAAATTTTGTTAGACATCAAAAGTTGCTTGTTTTATAAGCTAAATATTAGGCTTTCTCTATGAATACAACTGACTACTGGAAGCTGTTGCTAGTATATTCTATTAATTTTAATTATGTTTTGTGAATAATTGTAAACTAAAAAGTATAAAGTGTAATTGAAACCACTAATTTATTCTAATTATTAAATTGTTTTCTATACCACCAATATTTATTTTTTAGACATATACGGGAACTATGTTGGTGGCCATAAATCCATACGAATTTTTGCCGATTTACACCAATTCACTGATTAATGATTACCGAGGAAAAAAGTTTGAAGAACTTCCGCCTCACATTTTTGCAGTGGGAGATAATAGTTATAATGATATGAAGAAAACAAAAACAGATCAGTGCATAGTAATAAGGTATATAAGTATATTGTTTTCACAGCTTTGTATCATTCTTGCTTAACACATTCACAAAAAACTAGTTGCTAAAAATTATAATTAATAATTAGATTATACTACCAGTGATGTTATTAATACTAGTGACAGTAGTTATATGTGAAGCATACTGTAAATGTTCAATCAAAACCTATTCGATCAGCACCACTTTTTATTAACATAAAATTTAAATAAAAAAAAATAATACAAAAATACAATGTTATCTATTATTTTAGTGGCGAATCTGGAGCTGGTAAAACAGAAAGCACAAAATTAATATTGCAGTATTTGGCTTCAACTAGCGGTCAACATTCTTGGATAGAACAACAAATTTTAGAAGCTAATCCAATATTGGAGGCTTTTGGTAATGCTAAAACTGTGAGAAATGATAATTCTTCAAGGTTTGGAAAATATATTAATATAGACTTCAACTTAAATGGTAAGAAAGCAACTCTTTTTTTTATTTGTTTGTGCAATTCTCAAATTTAATTTTCTGTAGGAGCCATTGAAGGTGCCAAAATTGAACAGTATTTGTTGGAGAAGAGTAGAATAGTATCTCAAAATGATGGAGAAAGAAACTACCATATATTTTATAGTATGTTAGCCGGTTTACCTAAAGAAGAAAAGAAAAGACTAGATTTAGGAGAACCAGATGCCTATGAATATTTAAAAGGTACATTTGAACAGTTAATTTTTTCCTAGTTTGGGTACACAAATTACATAGCTAAATGAAAAAACAGAATAGTCAAATTCAAATTTATCTGATTCGATAACAATCCGTATTGTTATAACAATTATTATTTCCATATATTGCAAACTATTACCTAATACCATACGATGAAAAAAAAACGGCGTCAAAGACTGCTGGGTGATGACAATCAATGATAATTTTAACGAGGTCAAGCCCTAGACGTCATTACTAGGCCCGTACTCCGTGCCAGTTGGCCTTAAGAAGGTTGTCATTTATTTTATATTGAGTATTAGTTTTATAGGTAGGTATTGAGTTTTTGATTAAGAATGATTTTTAAATGAGGTAAAGTTTAAAATTCGAGAAAAAGTAAATTTTTTGAAATAGATTTGTATATTTTGAAACGTTATGCGATAGTTAATTAGCACTAAAAGCGATCAACTCAGTAACCATCAATTCAAAGTTGGTGAAAGAATGCCTAGAGAAGCTGAACAAATTAGGCAAAGAAAAGAAAGTCTTCCTACTCTGGGTGCCAACTCACAAAAGGATAGAAGACAATGAAAAAGTAAACGATCTAGCTAGAAAAGGAGCGGACACTCTACTAACTGTACCAGCACCGTTCTGCTTCTCAAGTGGCAACCAACTTAAACCGGAACTCAAGAACCTGGAAGACTCCAACCGTAACCTGGAATGATTACGGTCCAACAGTTTAAGACGCTCGGCTCGAAGAAATTTCTCAGAACTTACAACCGAAGAACAACCTTTGGATTGCCACGGAGTATTTAACAGGACACTGTCTCTTCAACGAACACTTCAGTAGATGGAAGTTAAGAAACAACGGCGAAGGCAGATTCTGTAGGGAAAATTGGGAAACCCCAGAACACCTTATCACTGAGTGTAGCGAGACGACAACCATTCATGCCATAAACTTTGGTACAACTGATATTGGAAATGGAGAACTGGCCGATGTGAATCCGTCTTAGATACTGGCTTTTCTCAAAGCCCTGAGACTTTATCATGAGCTATCATTCTTAATAACTGAAGAAGCGTTTTTTTGTAAAAAAATTACCAAAAAACGGGTTCCAAATTTAGTCAATTTTAGGATTTATTGTACGTACACCAAAAATATATTTTGAGATTGATTTTTAACATTTAATTTTATAATATTGTTATCACAGGTAGGTAGCTAATATTATATTTATAAAAGCACCAAAATCTAAAATATAATTATGTTAGCTTCTTAGAGCACTGACGACCAGGTCGCAGCAACCCGCCAACGGTCAAACCTTTAAATCAAATGATAAAAAAAATAAATCAAGCGGTTGCAGCTTGGTCGGTATACCATAGATAGATATATAAATTCCTAGAGGTAGATCTTGGCCTGATTCACTGCGACCTTCTCAGATCTATTGTGTGGTCCTGTTCTGATCCTTAGGTTACATTCTTCAGTCCTATCCTTTTCACAAAATTTAGCAACTTTGAGACTGAACCCTCCATGTAGCTCCCTGGCAATGGCTTATCATTGCCTATTACCGATAATCGCACATTTGCCAGGCTATCGCACCGACATCAAAAAATCTCTCTTGTTTGCACCACTTGTCTATGTGATTGTTTAGGGATGTCTGCATTCTTTCTGATGTCATACCAGCAAACTTGCCTCTGACCACAATTACAATGTCGTCTGCATATCCTAGGCAATAAAAGCCTCGTGTGGAAGCTCGTTGAGGAGGTTATCTACCAAGATTGCCCAAAGTAGGGGAGATAACACTCTTCCCTGAGGAAAACCTCCACCCGCTACTGCTTTGATAGTAGCTTGCCCCAGGGTGGAAGTCACTATCCTGTTCTCTAAGGTGGCCTTTATTCATCGACATACCACCGCAGGTGTACCTATTTTACTCATTTTATTTACTAATGGGTCGGTAGTAGCATTATTGAATGCTCCTTCAATATCTAAAAAACGGCCATTGCTATTTCTTTGTCTTCTATCGACTTTGAAATAAGCCTGTTTAAGTCATCCAACGCAGCATCCGTGGATTTACCTAGTTGGTATGCGTATTGACGATTGCTTGCCTTCAGCACTTTGTCCTATAATTACCTATCCAAGAGCCTCTCTAGCTTTTTCAGTAGGAAGGAGGACAGGTTTATCGGTCTATATGATTGTGGTGTAAAATCCGATACCTTGCCTACCTTAGGAAGATATATGACTTTTGCCATCTTTCTGGTATGACTCTCCATGCTAGCTTTGAGAATATTACATATGTGTAATTGGTTGGTAACTTCGGTGGTAATTTTCTAATCCACCTTGGTATACCATACATAGTAATGCCATTAAATCAAGCACTGGTCGCTGCGACCTAGTCGTCAGTGCGTTTAAGCCTTTAATGGCATTATATTTACACCGTAAATTTGCATATCTATTGCAGGTGGGAGAACATTGACATGTGCTGGTCGGAATGAAGCCAAAGAATTCTCCGATATCGCTGGAGCACTGAAGGTTCTCAATTTTACAGAAAAACAAACATCGGATATTTTTACATTGCTATCGGCCATTTTACATTTAGGAAATTTAAAATTCAAGTCGGGGTCGTCATCGCACTCTGAAAGTTCGGAAATAGGTGATCAGTCTCTTAATGAGAAGATTGCTCGACTTTTAGGGGTAGCAAAAGCTGACCTTGCGGAAGCTCTCACCAAAAAGACCATATATGCTCATGGAGATACGGTAAGAATATTATATCTAGTTCTATGAGAAGTTCAAGAAATTAGTTTAAATTCTGAATTAAGTTAAAAAAGTAGTACTAGGAATATTTCTCAAAATAAATTAAATATTAAATAGGTAACTCTCTAATAGAGTTGTGAAGACCATGGAAGTCCGAAATTCTTTTAGTTTCAATCTAACAGTTTATCGTACCATTGAGATACCATTACATAACCATTAGGGTTAAAGTAAAAATCTTCACTTTTTCTTAATAACCTATTTATTTTTTTTAGATTGTTTCTACCATGTCCAAACAGCAAGCCACAGAATCACGAAATGCTTTTTCAAAGGCAATTTACGGAAAAATATTTATTTTGTTGGTGGACAAAATAAACGAAGCCATTCACAAAACCAAAATTCCACACAAAAAATCAATCGGTGTGTTAGATATCTTTGGATTTGAAAACTTTCAAGTGAACAGCTTCGAACAGCTATGCATCAACTACGCAAACGAAAACTTGCAACAATTCTTCGTCCAACATATATTTAAACTTGAACAGGAATACTACACGAAAGAAGGTATTAATTGGTCAAAGATCGAATTCGTCGATAACCAGGACGTGCTGGACATGATTGGACTGAAACCGATGAATATATTTTCTCTGATCGATGAAGAAACCAAGTTTCCAAAAGGAACGGATTTTTCAATGTTAACGAAACTTCATGGACGTCATGGAACATTAAAATTTTATTTGAAACCTAAATCTGATATGACACCTGAATTCGGAGTTCAACATTTTGCTGGTGCTGTATTTTATCAAGTTTCTGGTGAGAGGAATTCTAAAGAAAAATACTTTGATATCTTTACACCGTTGGAATATTAATATACAGAGTGATCCGAACTGTATTCCGGAAACTTCGGTAGCATTCTCTGCAGATAAAAATAAGTAAAAACGTTCGTATAAATGAATGTTTTAAATTGCTTGGCTTTGGAGATACAGGGTGTAGAAGTTTCATTTTTTTTCGAAATAATTTGTAAAGTAACGTTAATATCTGGATGAAAATTCGTGTCTGGGAGTTTTTTGAGACATGAGAAATTTGATTCTGATGTCAATATGACACCTATTTGTAGGGGGCGCCACTTATATGTATTTTAACTGTTTTGAAGATTAATAATTTTTCGTCCGTACCTGTATAAAAGTACTGAGTGAAAAAATATACATTTCCGTGATTTTTACGTACAAAATGTCTCTTGGTAAAAATCGCTACGAGCAACTGTTCTTAAGACATTTAGAATGGAAGTAGTCAATACATGTCATTATTGACAAAAATAAACATGTTGAGTAGATAGTTATTTGACTGAAATGGAACTTTTTACTTTTTTAAATTAATCAAAAATTTTTCTTAAAAAAATGACGATAAAACAATAATTTCTGTTGAACTTTTGACGCAAAATTATTTCAAATTTACGATTTTAGTCTAATAACTATTTAATCAACATGTTTAATTTATGTCAATGATGACAGGTATTGATAATTTCAATTCCAAATATCCCTAGAACCATTACTTGTAGTGATTTTTATCAAGAGACCTTTTTTACGTAAAAAACGTCGTAAATGTATGTTTTTATACTCGGTAGTTTTATACAGGTACGGACAAAAAGTTATTACTTTTCAAACCAGTTAAAAATATGTAGGTGGCGCCCTCTATAAGTAGGAGTCATATTGACATAAAAAAAACTCCCAGACACCAATATTCCTCCAAATATTGACGTTACTTTAGACAAACTTTTTAACTTATTCTTATCTGCAGAATATGCTGCCGAAGTTTCCGGAATTCAGTTTGGACCACCATGTATAAACAATTAACTAAAATCTTATGGCGCGTTCTCACGACTCGTGTACTTGGCAAGTATGTTTTATTGACCTACAGGGTCTGGTGGGAGTGCGGCGTAGTTCCTAAAATAAATAATTATTTATTATTAATTATTTTATTTATTATAATTCCTAATAAATAACTTACAAATTCTATATAGATGCCCGACGCACCATGTATACCCTGTATACCAATTACAAATGTTCGTCAAGTACACGAATCGTGAGAATGCGCCTTTATACAGTTGTCCAACATTTAGATATTTTAAATAAAATATTCAACATTCTCTAAACAATAAAAATATTTGGATTAGGTATTTTAAATTTAGATATTCAACTTAAGGTCGACATAAACATACAGTGTTTCCTTAAGATCTGAACTGCGTAAGCATTGCCTTGAGATATTCCTCAACGTGTATGGTGAAGACTTTGAGGCTGCCGGTGGACCGTAATCACAAAATTCTATGTATTACAATATTCTATAGTAGTTGGTCCTTGAGGAAAAACTGTGTGTTGCTATCTTTTTTATCTTTTTTTTTGTTGTTAACTTTTTAAGAGAAGACTTTGGATATTTTTCTAAATCCAATTCAACCAAAATGCACAAGATGGATTGCAGATTATACTTTCATTTTTAACTGTCCTAACTTAATCGAGAAAAATATTGACTGCAAAATAAAAGGCTAGTTCACCACAATACACCAAAACATTTTACACTACAAACTAGTCGTGTGTTTTGCTAACCATGATAGCATCATCATCAGATTATTTAAACTCAAATTCACCAAATGATTACAACTATTGAGATATCTATTGATGATGCTAATATGGATGGTTATTAAACCGTGCGTTGAAAATGTTTTGCTGTGATACGTTACTTTGGACGCGTTTTTGTTTTATTTTTAAACTTAACAAACTTTATTTCTAGAAATATTATTATTTTTTAATTCAAAATATATTTTTGTTTAGGTTTCCTTGACAAAAACCGAGATACCTTTAGCCAGGATATTAAAAATCTAGTCAAATCTTCGCAAAATGATATGATTCTTTCCATATTCAAAGATGAAATTGCCAACGATAATAACAGTAAGAAGATGGTAACGCTTTCTTCACAATTTAAAACATCTCTAGAATTACTGATGAGGACGCTTAGTTCCTGCCATCCGTTCTTTGTACGTTGCATAAAACCCAATGAATTGAAAAAGCCACAAGTAAGATATATTCATGCTTATTCATTAATTATTTAAAAATAGTAATTTATTTCCTTTTCTAGATATTTGATAGAGCATTATGCTGTCGACAGTTAAGGTACTCGGGTATGATGGAAACAGCTAAAATAAGACAAGCTGGATATCCGATTAGATATTCTTATCCTCAATTTGTAGACAGGTTTAGATACCTAGGTATGCAGGGTTTTTGAAATAAATGTTCTTGTCTCTTTTTACGAACTATGACGGAAAAATTCGAACCTATATTGATGGAAATTTGACGTAAAATCAATATACACACATACTTTTTTTATAAATTTAGTTTTAGTGTGATACACTAGATAATTAATTGATTTTCCCATGCAGGAAAAGGAATACCTCCATCTCATAAAGGGGACTGTAAAGAGTCAACAAAAAAAATATGTAACGAAGTATTTACAAAAGGTGAAGATTTCCAACTTGGACATTCAAAATTATTCCTTAAACATGTAGACAGTGAAAGACTTGAAGAATTAAGGGCACAAGTATTAGCTAGGTTAACAATTTATATATAGAAACTTATTGATTTTTTTACTAAAGTCGTGATTTTTCAGGTACATTTTGGTTTTGCAAAAAGCTATAAGAGGTTGGATTCATAGACGACAATTTAAAAAACTCAGAGCAGCTGCTATTGTATTCCAAAAACATTTTAGAGCAAGGGGATATCGAACTAAATATCTCAAAATGCGGAATGGGTATCAACGCCTTCAAGTAATACATTTTAGATATTTATTAATACGGAAAACGTATAATTTAAATATACGTAAATATATCTAACGATTATGCTTTACCAACCTTAACGTTCAACGTATATCGGCAAGGCCAGAAGACCCTTAGCAATACGAGTTTCAGGACAAAAAAAATGCAATAGGCGACACGCATATATTCTGGAATATATGTGGAGCATTCGGCATACCATACAGTAGTTGAAAGACAAAATAACTAATAAGGAGCAACAGTGGTTTAAGGGAAATCATTTCAAAAGGTGACTTGTAATATTCAACCATTCGAGTCAGCCCAGCATTAACATCAAGCACCGGCCTGAAGGATACTATCATAGTTCAGTGTTCTTAAAGTAATCTTCTAGAATTTAAAGAGTATTTTTAGTGATATCAGTTTAAATTTTATTGAATGTAATTATTCTTTAGCCTTTATATAATAGGTTTTATTAGTTGTTTCTTGGGTGTTGTGGCTATGGTCAATTAAAACAAAACTCTTTCGACGTTTCGCATTTAATGTAATGCTTCTTCAGGAATATGTCTTGGTTAGGTTTCCACTCACAGTAAAGAAACGAAAATAAGCACTACTACTTCCAAGATATATTCCTGAAGAAGCACTACATTAAATGCGAAACATCGAAAGATTTTTGTTGTAATTGACCATAGCCACAACACCCAAGAAACAGCTAACAAAAGTTAAATTTTATTTGATAACGGCTTGTAATACAAACAACCCGAAACGTTAATGCTACTATTGTTGAAGTTTGACCGAATCAGAACATAAACATAATACTGTAGAAATTATGTAGTAAAGCAATACATAGTAGCTTGTAAGAAGTATCTTCTGTTTATTTTTGGTTCAGATTAATTGACTTTTGACTAAAATAGTATGACTAAAATTGTAAATCATGCAAGGTGTTTTGATAGAATAGTTTGAGGTGGTTTAGACAAATAAGCCTACTATTGTTTTCTACCCGTCGTCCGTAACATACAAGATATTCACAAAAATAACAACAGAATACAAAACACCTTAGACGGTCCACCACAACGAGAACAAACAGGCTTTAGAGGCGACTTCAGCACAATTGATCACATACTAAGAACTGATAGTTTAGAGTCGAACAAAAGAATACGAATTTTCACTAGCCATAGCCTTTATACACTTTGAGAAGACTTTCGACTTGATATATCCTAAGGCAATAATAGAAGCTCTAGCGAATCAAGTTATTGACAGGCCTTAGAAACTCTAGCCTATAGAAACTCTAGAAAACAGCCTATAGAAACTCTCGCCAATATATTCAAAGACGCTAAAGCAAGAGTAATGATATATAAAACAACCCCAGTGTTCCCAACCAGCAAAGGAGTGCGACAGGGAGACGCAATATCCCCGAAACTGTTTACAGCAACATTAGAAGAAATTTTCCGTCAACTAGACTGGATTGACAGAGAATTAAAAAAGATGGAGAATATCTTAACCATCTAAGATTCGCTGATGACATAGTCCTAATAGCCAATAGTCTTGAAGAACTACAAAAACAAATTAATGAACTAAATACAGCCAGCAATAACGCTGGTCCCAAAATAAGTTTAGCAGAAACTAAAGTAATGTACAACAAACTAGTAGCCAGAAAATACATTCTAGTAAATAACACAAAACTATAAAATAGTAGAAGAATACATATGAAGACTTGAAGTAAATAATGTTTTAAGTGCCAAAATCATTTTTTCTAGATAAACAACATTTTTTGTTATATAACCAATGTATAAGAACGGGCGGTGTCTCTGTTGAGAATTTTTTTCAATACAATTTAATAGCCGTCGCACTTAGTGCTTTATATATATTGTTGGTTATGCCACTTAGGACATTTTACAAATAAGACATGATAAAACGATTTTTTGGCACTTAGAACATTATTTACTTCAAGTCTTCATATATTTGGAACAACTAATACACAGCTCGGGATCTCTACTACCAGAAATCGGCCAAAGAATTAAGTTAGCATGGTGTACTTATGGAAGAAACATAATCATATTCAAATATAGAATACCATTTTAAATAAAGAAGAAAATATTCGACCAATTGTGTACTACCAGTTCGCATGACCTATGCATGCGAAACATAGACTCTTAAAGGGATATTGTAAGGAAACTGCAGGTCGCACAATGCTCAAGGGAACGAGATATGCTGGGAATAAGTGGTAGCGAAAAAAGACTCAGGTAATAGATGTCACCCACAGAACCAAATCCTTTAAGTGGCAATGGGCAGGACACCTGGCAAGAAGGACGGACAACAGATGGACCACAAAAATAACAGCATGGTACCCACGAGGAATTAAGAGACCTAGAGGAAGGCCAAACCTGAGATGGAACCATGATATTAGCAAATTAGCAGAGATAACGTTGGGCCGCATAGTCATCAATAGACAACAATGGGTCCAACTACAAAGAGAGTATCTAAATATGTGAGGGAAGCTACACAATAACTGGAAATAGTTAAATAAACGGAGAATGATGATGAGTTAGAGGTTTGGTGTGACCTGATCCGAAGTGACAGTTGTCTACCATGTAAATTCAGGAGTTAATTATTTTTTATCTGAGTATTTGAATGTTGTTTTTTGAAATCATAAATTTTCTAGCTGCATAAACTTTGAATATTTACATTGCCGGGATTAATATTTAATATATCTTAATACTACTTCCTAATTTATGACCTATTAATTTTTTATTAATATCAATCAATAATTTATGATCTATTAGTACTCCTTTTTTTATAAATATCTAAATGCTACATTGTAATTTATGATCTTTTACAGTCCAAGATTATCTCAAGGGAACAAGTATTCTCTTACCAAAAATTGCGAGAGAAAATTGTGCGGTTGCAAGCGCGTAGCAAAGGTTACGTTGCAAGAACAAGTGGTCAGTTTGGAAAGATCGTGTCAATATTGCAGCAAAGGAAACAGGATGAGATTGAATTTAAGCGTCAAGGCAGAAAGAATCCACGACTTGATGCGGAATCTTTAATGCAGCAACGCTTGGCGGCTGCTAGTGCAGATTACGCTGCCATGTTGAAGCAGAAGGAAGTGGAAGCTTTAAGGGTAAGTGTTGAACCAGTCAAAATGTATCAGCTATTTTATTAAAAATTCATGAATTATTTGATTGCATCGAGTTACTTTAGAGGACCAAACCTTTTGAAAGAATTTTAAACAGTAGTATAGTTGCCAGCAGAGATTGTTAAACATCGGTACAAAATAATCAATAAAAACAATGCAAAACCAACTGTTAATTGTAGGCTATACAAGACGTAAGTCAGCAATTTGCTTTCTTGGAAGATGCCCTGATATCAGAACCTCCTTCACCCAGTACTGAAATGCCAAAGTTACCCCAAAACAAAGTTGACGTTAAATTGACGGTGAGTACATTAAAATATTTTTAATAGAAAATATACAAAGAAGATATTTATAATATTAATTTCACATCATATTTATTTTATTAGTGATTTTAGTATTAAAATTTGATTTCTTTTTAAATTTACTTTATGTTATACAAAAACTTTTTGAATATTCCTAAAAAACAATAAGCTAAAGTAAGCTAATTGGTTAAAGTTAACTTAATTGCTTTTGATTTAGAACCAAAAATTTGTTAATAAAACGATATCACACTGAGTACAATTAAATAATAAAACATTGTAATTATCAAATACATCTTTAGCAAAGATATGACATTATATTTACTTCTTTGTTAGTGAAATTTAACAGTTGTCCGACAAGTAATTCCTTATATAAAAATCAAGATATTTATATCTCTAAAAAAAGGTGCATCATATACTCTTCTGTTGTGGAATCAAAATCCTTCAAACGCTAATCTATAGTATTTTAATAACAGAACAAGTAGGATGTTTAATTCATTCGCAACTTTTTACTAAATTAAGCGAAATAGCATTTAGTGGCCGGTCGTAGCTCTAGCGTAGTATCTATATATAGTAATCTGGCGGAGCGGAAGGTACTGGGTTCGATCCCCAGCCAGTACGGTCGCTTTATTTATTTAAATAAAAATATTTATTTATCTAAATAGAGCGACCAACGAGCCGCCACCTCAAGGAAGGCAATGGCAAACCACCTTGAGTATATTTGCCTTGTACAGCCTCTCAAATAGTGCCGTTCTGATGACACACATCACAAGTACATGCGAGAGATAGCCGATGCTCTATATAGAGTATGACACTGTAAGAAGCATTTATTGGATTGTACTAAGTTTAATTAAGTCAAGAATATCTTAAATATGTTAATAGTATATTTTTAACGTTTAGGTTATCGTTCAATTGGTTTTTATTTGAATATATTTTTTTTGTGTTTATTTAAATATACATGGTTCTAGCGTTAAGTTTAAAGAGTACTTACGTTCTCTTTGGAGTTAAAACTTTATAAAAGTTCTTTGATTACTATTATACAGGGTCTGGCAGTAGTTGTGTGTCGGGTATCTGTAGCTACCAGAATAAAAACTTGAGAATTTTGTCTAAGCGCAAACCTAAAGTATTAAGAGGATGTATTTCAGGAAAATATTTTAACTTCTATAGGAATGGATCGGGATAATTTTTTTTAATTGGAACACCCTGTATATTATTGCATTTTTGGCTTTCTTTCATATCACTTTACATAATTCTAAGATATGAGATGGTTAAAATTTTGATTGTTAAAAATAACTTGATTGTTAAAAATACATGGCATAATCCTAAATATATTGTGATAATTTTATAGATATTAATAAATAAAGAAAAATATATATTTTTAACCTTCCTTAAAAAAATTATTAAAAATACAAGAACTGTCCTCAAATCAAAACTGTATTAGGTATTTACTTCAGATGGTCTATACTTACTTTGCTATAAATATCGTAATCTCAAATCATACAGGGTGTACAAAATTCTGCCCCAAACTTTCTAAAATACAAAGTAATTTTTCTTTGATTTTTTTTAAACGGAACACCTTTTGTATTATTTTTATTTATTAGATGGAGGGTTGAAAATGAACATTTTTTGTATTTAAAGAATTTCAAAATTTTTATTGGTTTCACAGATACACGCAGTATTATTTCATATGGCTCTTTCGATGGTAAAATACGAGAGAAAAATCATTGGCTTTGATAAAAATTCACTGTGGAAAATGCCATTTGAAATATAAAACCGCGAACATCTGCAAAGCCCTTAAAAATTTTGAAATACTCTAAATACAAAAAATGTTCATTTTTTAATTCTCTATTTTTATTAATCTCTCTTTTAATTAATCTATTGAAAAAATACAGTGTTCGATTAAAAAAAACGAAGAAAAAATATTTTTATTTTAGAAAGTTTGGCTTAGATTTAAACATCCTGTATGATTTACGATTACCATATTTATAGTAAAGTAAGGACAGACCATAAAGTAAATACCTAATATAGTTTTGATTTCAGTGCAGTTATTGTATTTTTAATATCTTTTAAGAAAGACTGAAAAAATATATTTTTTATTTATTTATTAATATCTTTAAAACTATCGAAATATATTTACTCATATCTTAGAATTATGTAAAGTGATCTGAAAAGAAGCCAAAAATGCAATAATATACAGGGTGTTACATTTAAAAAAAAATCATCCCGATCCACTCATACTTTTTTGGGCCATCCTATAGAAGATAAAATATTTCCTGAAATACATACTAGTGCAAAATTTCCAAGATTTTTATTCTAGCAGCTGCAGATGTTCGACGCACTACGGCCAGGCCCTGTATGCCAAGCTTTATACATATTTATTTCAAATATTTTAAACATAATTTTTATAATTCAAATAATTTTTTTTCTAAACCTTAAAAATGCAGAAAATAATTTGAAGATTTTTTAACATTTCAAAACCGTTTCTCGATCAATATAAAAGTATCTTTATATAATACGTCCAAAAATAACTGTATTATTGAATGATGTAACACTTACCAAACGTAATTTTTATTGCGTCATATAAAACAAATTGACGAACAAACAATAATTAGAATAAATTAAGGATAACATGTCGAATATATTAAAAACTATTTTAATATCCTACCAAATTAGAAGACTCACCGGTGGGATCCTTCCGAATTATCTGGCATATGTAGTTCAGAGAAAAAAAAAATGTTTTAGGTTGAACTTTTCGAAAGGAAATTTTAACAAGTTTGATATTTTGATATTTCTACGATTCCTTAATCTAACCATCATTTTGTTTTTCATTTTCAAAAAGTATCAACGGTTTTTTAGTTTTTTTCTTAAATGATCTCACTATTTACAAAACTAGAATTTAAAAGGATTCGGATTTACAAACTTATTTATCTACATATAATATTTTGTAACCAACAAAAGTGACTTGATAAATACTGTATATTTTGTTAGACCAAAATAAGAATAAATTTAGAGAGAATGAGGCAATTTAGAGTGATTTTATAGTTGATTACCACTTCCCAGACAAATCTGTAATACTTTTTATCAAAATGCGTGGGATTAGCAGAATTAAACCTGTTAATTAATTTCCCGAAGTAAGCAGGGTTAAACGGCGATAACGATAATGGCGTCCATCAAGCGAGACGTAATTTTCCGGATTTATTATCATAATAAACATGTTAATTCACCTTAACAAACATTCACTGTTCCGACGAACTGATATTTAATGTTCTCAAGTCACCATGAACGTAGCCATCGACGTCTGTTATGATGTTTGTGAAAAAGTTGTATTGCTAAATATATCCAGAAATATTTCAGAGGTAAAATATTCTATAATTATAAGAAAAACAATATTGATTTTTTAAAAAAGTTAATTTTATTTAACTGTTTTTCTAATTTATTTATCGATTTTTATCATCAAATAAAAATAATAGTAAAAGACACTAGTGTGTCTGTGACAGTAAATAGGAAACAGTTTTAAGTTTCAGTATATGTTCCTAAAAAGTAAGTTAAATTCTATAAACTTCATTTTAAATTCACCGCCAATCTACTTAGCCATCAATGTTTAATCGTAATATACCGGGTGCTTCTCAAAAGTGGCTCACCCCTATAACTTTTTTATTTTTTTAGTTAAAAAAACGAGATTTGGTATGTTAGTATATGACATAAATTAGGATTGGTTGACGTATTCAATTGTTTTCGGTCACTTCCGGTTTCACCGGAAATGACTACAACTTTTGATTTTTAAAAATAATAAAAATTTTAATTTTTAACAGCCCCAAATTTTATAACAGCGTAGGATAGATGTTTAATCCAATTGAAAGTTTTGTGTAAATTAATCCATAATATAATTTATAAATTATATTTAATCTACTAGACAAAGAAATTACATTAAAAATATCTTACTTTATACATGTCAAATTAACTATACATGGTGAGTCTAAAATAAGGGCAAATATTTTTATGGCTGGTAGATCTCGAGAAAAGAAATGTATTGTCACTTTGCGGTTTTTCAAATAAGTCCAAAATAACTGTGATATTTTACGTTGAAAATTACAACAAAAATTTTTCGCTTAAATTTTGAGAACCACTGGATCTTTTCTGGATTTTCTTTCATGTAACTTTAATCTACTACCTATGCTGACATATTACGGAAGTATTTTTTTTCCTTAAAATTCGAAACTTGCGAAAAAAGTTTTTCGCAAAAAACCTAATAGACTTCTTTTTGCGGTCGAAATATACTACTCTTAAACACATTTGTAGTTATTTAAGACTCCCCCTGTATAATACTGTATAATAACGTTTTGTTACCGTGTTTTTAAAAAGTTCGATAAAATGTTTCAGGATCAATTGCATAACACCTTCCCCGACCAGGAAGACCCATCTGAATACAGCTTCCGTAAATACGCGGCTACATACTTTATTCATGGAACCGGTGTTCAACATTCTAGAAAATCACCTCGTACAGCCCTTCACGAACTACCAACTCCAGACGACATTTTGGCCGCCCAAGCTTTATGGTCTGCTATCTTACGGTTTATGGGAGACATGCCGGAACCTAGAAGTAATTTATTTTTAGAATATTGCTATTTGTATTTTATTAACTGAAGCCATACGATTATATGACCTAAAAAAACAGCAGCAAAAATGGCTGGGGAATGATAATCGACGATAGTTTTGACGAGGTCAAGCCCTACTAGGCACTTACTGCCAGTAGGTTTTAACAAGGTTGTAACTATAGACATATCTGGGGGAACGGTATAGTAGTGCCCCCGCCAAGTTTTAATTGCCAATTTCTAAGGTGCTTAAAAAGAGACTAAATAAAACAAACGACTTGGTTTGACATGAGATCTCACAACTTTTTATAGTGGAAGAATTGTGTTGCGAGACTTGGCATTTTTTTACATTCTATGTTTTTGATGGGATATTTTATTATAAACATTTGTTGTTTCAGTAAGTAGAGAAAATGATGGTCCTCAAGTTCCCGTAATGGCTCAACTGAACGAGACAATCAGCAGGGCTTTTGCCAACAGGAAGGAATACCAGCGCATCGTTCAAGATGAGCGCAAACAGATGCAGTCTCTAAAGAAATCTGATAGACAGAGGTTAATTCATATGACGTTGAAGAAAAAGACAAAATTACTAGACGATGTAAAGAGGGGATTAGTCGAGGATTCATTCGCTGTGAAAAATTACAATGATTGGTTACACCACAAAAGGACAAATAATCTGGAAAAATTGCACTTCATAATTGGCCATGGTATACTACGACCCGAATTAAGGTACTTATGATAAATAGGTATTTTTAAAGCGAATTGATTTTAACATATTTAAATTAAGTAATGTGTGTAAAATCTACCACAGTAATCTAAATAGTTATCAAAAATTGGCAGCCGCAACTTCAATTTCTTATTAAACAAACGTTGGCATAAACCATGATAGTAAGATTTATAATACACATATTGTAGTGAATTGGAGAATTCTTAATATAACATATTATGATACTTTTAGAGATGAAATACTCTGCATCATCTGCAAGCAGTTAACTAACAATCCCAGTAGAGCTTCGTATGCTCGAGGATGGATACTTATGTCCCTTTGCGTAGGCTGCTTCCCTCCATCTGAGCGATTTGCTCCATACTTTAGAGCTTTCATTAGGACTGGACCTCCAGGTTATGCACCCTTCACGGAAAACAGATTGGCTAGAACCCTACAGAATGGAGCCCGAAGCCAACCTCCCACGTGGCTTGAACTTATTGCTAATAAGGTGAGTACACTACACTAAAATAAGATGAAAAAGTATATTGGTGCTGTATAATATAAGAATGACACAAGTACCAACCCTAAGCCTTTATGATTATAGCTATGATGATTATAGGACATATAAAATAAGAAAAATGCTAATACTTTTAGTTTGCCTGTTACTTTAATGACTAATTATTGTGTCATAGATCAATTTACGAAGCAGGCAATTGCTGGAATAACTAGCTGATATATTATTACTACAATTTTATACATTTCAAAACCAATGTAAAGTAAACTATAGAGGATAACTCATTGCAGCTTTATTTAGATTGTTAACATAAGCTTCGTTTGAGTTATACTCTGTTCTTATGTAATTATTATTAGCCATACCGTATCGATTGGAACAATGTGAAATTCCACCCTTTATACTTTTTTCAATAAATAGAATCATATCATCATCGGTAAAAAATTCAAACTCAACTTCAGTACTTTTAACATGCTATCAAATGCAAAACCCGAGGTCTAAGAATGTAATACAATCATTTCATAAGTATCTAAACTAATTTCTCTATAGTTTTGAAATACGTCTACTAAAAGTAACAGATCCATTTTTAGATATAATTCAGCGTATGCCGTAAGACTTTTTATATTAAAAGTTTTCCACAAGTTACACTCGTGTTCATAATAATTTTGTGATATATCAATTTTTTTCATTAATTTCACTATATTTTTTTTATAAAATATAGTTCTTGTAATTTCGACCAACACTCCATAATTATATGGAAATCTCCTTTCCGAATGACTAAATAATTGTGTGACATTGCTGTAATGTTTTCTGGTTACGATTATTATCTAAATAGGACGATAAAGTTTCTAACCTACTAGCTATAAATCTATACGCATTCAGAAATCTAAAATTGATATTTGTATTTCTTATGTATTTTAAAATTATACATATATATTTTTCTTTATTTGCGAGTAGCAAGTTAAATTCTCCTGCGTTTTCGGTACAAAGGGTCTTAATTATTAAATCGAGTATCGTAACCAGAAAAGTTATGAAATATTCAATGTGCTGTATAGTCGAGATGGGGGGGGGGGGAAGAGTCGGGTTCGGAGTTATATCAAACTTCATGGAGTTAATCCAGGTTAATTTTTTGTTCGCGTTCAAAAGTTTTGTAGTCTGTTAGGGAAATCTGATGTTTGCGTTTTTCCAAATCCTTATCACTAGACATGTTTTGTCTTCCGGTATACCGGTACCAGGACCGGTACTTTTGAAATATTCCGGTATCGGTATCGTCTTTTTCAAGACCGGTATACCGGTTTCAGGACCGGTACTGGAAGACCGATTTTGGTACCGGTACCAGAATATCGGTTTAAGTCGGTCCCGAAAACCGGTTTCAATCGATACCGGAAGACTGGTGGACGATTTTGGTACCGGTTTTTGTGCAAAGCTGATTGTATTCTCCTACTCTAGGTACCGTATGATCGAAAAAAAACTGCGTCAGCGATGGCTATGAAATGAAGATCGCTGTCATGTAATATTATATGGGGAATGTAATCGATGTTCATTTCCAAGCCAACTGGACTCTGTATCATTCAGTATCATACGGTCAGGAACATGCAATGTAATTTATTTTGATGTATGTTTAAGGCACTACTACTCTAATTTGATAATTTGATCTAATAAACTTGTCTTCTTTTTTTTAGTACATATAAAATTGAAGTAAAGAATCTGACTCATGAATCACTTATCTATATTATATAAATTAAAAAGTCCTTAAAACTCAGGCCGATATTCAATAGCGTCTACCCAATTATTTAAAATATGTAAAATAGCATCTTATTTCCGCTCCATTTATATCTCCAATAACAGCAGCTTCCAGTACTTTTTCCATTTTTCATAACTAAAGAGAATGTTGCTTTAAGTTAGATCAATAACGTCTTAACGGTAACGGATAGATTTACGATATAGTCCGAGAAATCTAATTTATCCCTCAAAATACCGTATTTATTACGTTATCGTATATACTTAACGTTGCAGGCACGAGAACATTCTATTTACGTTTTTTAATACGGTGTCATGAGGTAAATGCTCACTGGCACAACAACCAAAACTATTATTTCGGTCTTCCGGTACAACCGGTCCAGCCGGTATACCGGTTAAGTATCG
Source organism: Sitophilus oryzae (assembly GCF_002938485.1). NCBI lineage: Eukaryota > Metazoa > Arthropoda > Insecta > Coleoptera > Curculionidae > Sitophilus > Sitophilus oryzae. Next base: position 355,222 of record NW_022146096.1, read on the forward strand.
GTTCCACCGATCTAATTGTTGGAACCGGTATACCAGTTGTAGGACCGAACATCCGTACTTATCACCTAATCTTAGATATTCTATTTATTTGTTAGAGGCACCTTAAGGTTTAAATATATGACTATGAGTCCAAGCATTACAAACTTTACATAGTAATTAAAGATAGTCGAAACACAATTACAACCTTCCATCAAAGCTGCCGCATAGACATTTCTTCATGCTAAGAGCAAAATGATCGGCATATAATTTTGCTCTCGGAGAGAGGTCGTGTATTCGCATCCATCTCGACTTACTTATCTGTACTGTATAGAGGATATCGTGAACTTAAAAAGTATTTTCACAAAACCATAGACGTATTTAAATGATTTAGTATAATTAACTGACTAAAATACTTCATTATATTACAGAACAAGAGTCTAATATCTCTCAACATCACTCTGTTGGATTCATCAGAACTTACAGTTGAGGTAGACTCCGCTACTACAGCCGAAGAAATTATTGCTAAAATATCCACATCACTTAACATGAAAGATACATTCGGCTTCTCGTTATTTGTGGCCCTGTACGACAAAGTCATGTCATTAGGAAGTGAAGGAGATCACGTACTAGATGCGATATCTCAATGTGAACAGTACTCAAAAGAGCTAGGACACGAAGAGAAAAACAGCCCTTGGAGGCTTTTCCTTAGAAAGGAAATGTTTGCTCCTTGGCATGATCCTACAGCTGACAGTGTAGCTACTGACCTAATTTATAAACAGGTATTTTATTTTTTTTTGCTAATATAACTGTAATTTTTAATGTGTTCTTACAGGTAATGCGTGGATTAAAAACTGGTGAATATCGATGTCCACAAGAAGGTGACGTTGCGACATTAATAGCGACACAGTTTTATATTGAGCAAGGTGCTACATTAAGTTCCAAGGTAAAGTAACATAATATATAAAACATTTTAAATTTTAACGCAGTAACTATATAATCTTCTCTGTTAGATTTTACATAGCCGAATAGGAGAATTTTTACCGGTATCTATAGTTCAACATTCTCAAGGTAATCTACTTCCATGGGAGCAAAGGATAGCCCAAACCTTTGATATGTTGGCGTGTGTGAAAAAGAAGTGGCCAGTACCTAAAGCGAAGGAATCCATTGTCATTTACAGGTTAATTAAAGTATAAAGTGGAGGTTTGCGAAATATCAAAGTTAATTCTTTTTATAGTAAATCTACTTGGCCAATATTGTTCTCCAAATTTTATGAAGGTTTGCAAGTATCTGGCCCTGAATTACCTAAAAAGAACGTCATTATTGCAGTGAACTGGACTGGTATTTATATGATCGATGACCAAGAACAAATATTATTGGAATTGACATTCGCTGATATCTTCTTTATCACATTCGAAAATACAAATAAGATGGCTCCAAAATTAATATTTACTACGGTATAAATGATTGTTAATTTTTATTCCAATCTGATTTGGGAGTTGCATTGTTTTGAGCATCCGATTATTAAATTTTGTAGCCACATTTTGAAGACTGATAATTAAAAAATGGTCGATTAATAATTTTAGTTGCGCAACAAAATATTTTTATACGGGGTGTGTCATGTAATCGAGACCAATACCAACTTTTTATTTTATACAGGGTGCGGCAATCTGTAGCTCCTAGAATAAAAAAAACTTAAGGATTTTGTTTAAGTGCAAACCTGAAGTATGTACCAGGATGTATTTTAGGAAAATAATTTAACTTCTATAGGGTGGCTGAAAAAAGTGTGAGTGGATCTGGATTTTTTTTTAAATGGAACACCCTGTATATTATTGCATTTTTGGCTTCTTTTTAGATCACTTACATAATCCTAAGATATGAGTAAATATATTTCGATAGTTTTGGAGCTATTAAAAAATAAATCAAAAATATATATGTTTCAGCTCTTCATAAAAAAATTATTAAAAATACAAGAACAGTTCTGAAATCAAAACTATATTAGGTATTTACTTTAGATGGTCTGTTCATATTTTGCTATAAATATGGTAATCGTAAATCATACACGATGTTCAATATTCTACGCCAAATTTTCTAAAATATAAAATATTTTTTCTTTGTTTTTTTTAATTTATTGTATCCTGTATATTATTTTTTTTATTAGATGGAGAGTTAAAAAATTAGTATTTTTTGTTTTAAAGTATTTAAATTTTTTTAATAGTTTTGCAAAATATGAGAGAAAAATCATTGGGTGCCTTTGATAAAAATTTACTGTGGAAAATGCCATATAAAATATAAAACCGCGAATATCTGCGAAACCGTTAAAAATTTTGAAATACTCTAAATATAAAAAATGTTCATTTTTTAATTCTCCATCTATTGAAAAAATAATATACAGGGTATTCCAATTAAAAAACCAAGAAAAATTATTTTATATTTTAGAAAGTTTGGCGTAGAATTTTGAACATCCTGTATGATTTACGATTTCCATATTTATAGGAAAGTTAGTACAGATCATCTAAAGTAAATGCCTAATATAGTTTTGATTTTAGAACAGTTCTTGTATTATTAATAATTTTTTTAAGAAAGACTGTAAAATATATAATTTTTCTTTATTTATTAATATTTCTGAAATTATCGAAATATATTTACTCATGTCTTAGGATTATGTAAAGTGATCTGAAAGTAAGCCAAAAATGCAATAATATACAGGGTGTTCCGTTTAAAAAAATTCCGATCCCGATCCACTCACACTTTTTTGAGCCACCCTATAGAAGTTAAAATATTTTCCTGAAATACATCCTAGTACATACTTTAGGTTTGCACTTAAACAAAGTTCCCAAGTTTTTTATTCTAGGAGCTACACATGCCCGACGCACTATTCCCGAACCCTGTATACAACATCCTGTATATTATTCAATTTTTGGGTTATTTAGAAAATTATAGAATTATTTCATGTACAGTCATATAGCTATTTTCAGCTATTCCGGAAATATTATTTATAACGATGATCGAAAAAAACAGCACCTAGTTGGCTTGGAAATGGCGACACAGGACAAAAAAAAATACGATTACAGGACAGCAATTATAGTATTGCCAGTATTATAGTCGTCTGAATTTTGTTAAATTAGAAAAATAGTTCATTCAACAGAAATACAAAATAACAATTCTACAGATTAATAGTTGGATGCTGTTCGAATGATTATATCACAAAACAATACAATTTGGCCACCCATAAAAAAGCATAACTTCTCCTTTAACTGCTTTTCTGGTAAAACAGAAAAGCAGTTAAAGAAGAAGGCAGTTGGAATACACTGGTAACTGGTACATATGGTAACTAAGAAGAAGATGAACACGCACCATTGATTAAACCCTACTCCGATGCTTCTCACAACACATTCTTCTAATTTAGTGTTTAAGAAAGTAGCTTAATAAAATAATGTTTGTTTCAATTTATAACTATCAATGCGCGAAAAGTCGCTACAAACTTAATAAAGACAATACTAGTCCGACATATGAGATTAAATCAAGATTTTACTTATTGTTCATATTTCAAACATTCTTAATTTTGTTTCTGATCTAACATTTTTAGGTTGCAAAAGAGGAATACGTTTTTATCAGTCCAGATGCTCAAAACCTTTGTTCTCTAATCCAGTTTATCATAGACGGTTTGAAACAACGATCTATATACTGTGTAGCTACTCAAGACTATCGACATCAAACTGATGCTGAATCTTTCCTAGCATTCAAGAAAGGCGATTTAATAATTTTGAAAAATAACACCAATGGCAAGTCGCTCATGACTTCTACTTGGGGATTCGGAGAATGTAACGGTAAATCAGGAGATTTTCCAACCGAGATGGTGTATATACTGCCTACTATGACGCCTCCACCTCAAGATATTTTGACTGCTTTTAAGAAAGAGCGTATAATTGGTAATTAATTTCTTTCGACACAATAAATGAGCAATATATATATAGCAAATTAATTTCAGAAAAACAATCTTCTGCTCCGGCACTGACTACATTACAACGCATGAGATTATACACTCTGGCACACTATGCTGATGAACATTTCCGTAGTGCTAGACGAGTAACTAGCATTAATAGACCTTCTGTGATGACTGCTGCTAGAAGAAATTCCAAAGAAGAATTATGGAAATATACAAACGAACCAATTTATCAACCATTACTGCAAAAAGTTATGGAAGATGAAGAAGCCAGTAAAGAAGCTTGTAACATATTTACAGGTAAGCAAATTCTTTCAATAAAATACCATTATTAAACAGCGTCTACACTATGCGTCTAAACTCTTCGAAACATGTCAAGGTCGCATTTCGTCGCCCAACTTTGACGTATTTCGATTTATTTCCACTTGTCTTGACGCACTTCGGTTTGTCTCGACTTACCTTTCGATTCTTAAAAGCGCCTGAAAACTACTCGTGAGGAGGGCGTGAGGGGATTTTTTTGCCGTTTTTTGTTGCCTCGTTCAATTTTGTTTTGTTTTGAGCTGTTTCCAAAACGTGGCGGTATCTGTGTCCGAGGCAAAGGATATTTTTTTCATTAATCTCAGTGAAATAAGTAAACCTAGAGATAGAGTTTCTAAAATAGCTGTTGTTACGATGATATTTCGTTAATTACATCTCGCTTTACATTACATTGATTTTTACTTTTCACTTAAACTGCAGGAATATAATTACAATATTTTTATGATTTAATTTTATTATAATGAATTAGTATATAAAATTATATATGATATGTTTGTTTTCGGCCTTAATTGATTAGTATAACAGTAGTATTGCTTGACGAGTAATACTGGTAACATTATCAATATATCGGCTTTGGAAAATTATTAATTGACCCGATGTCAACAAAAGTATGGTCCACGGACATTATTTAATAGCAATGTTCTTTTATAGTGTTTAAGAGAAATCTGTAAATGATACTTTTATTAGCACCCAGCATGGTTTGATATAAATCCATTCAACTAGTATTTATTATGCAGGGATTTAGACAATTAAAACTAGAAAAACAAAACCTAATTCGTAAACTAAACTTTGCTACATACTACAGTATAAATGTTACTTTACCATAACCAGAAATAATAAATAATTAGACGATTTTTTAAATAATTCTGTGTATATTTTGCTCATGAGGCAATACCGTGGATTATAAGCCGATACAGACCGCAGTTAGTCACTGTTTTATATTTTTTTACTATATTGTAATTAGTAATATTAGAAAACTAAATATTCTTGTGTAACCTTTGAGGAATAGCCAATTTAATTTACCATCGGTAACTGTTTTCATATCAGTTTTTCCATGTTTACTTATTTTTCTGAAGCTACCACAACGTTTGACCTTGTTTGCTTCGTGCTATTTCACAAAATGGTACGATAAATATAAGCCCCAATAAATATAAGCTCCGAGACGTACCGTGATTGGTTCTTTATTTTTTATTGCTAATCTGGGTTATCAATAAAAACAACCAATCACGGCGGGTCTCGATCTATTTCAGGAAACGTCATTTTTATAACATGGGCTTATGTTTATGGTACTATTCCAGAAATGTTTTGCGAAATGTTTTACGAAATATTTCCAGATATATTTCGTAAAATATTTCGGGGATAGTGGATAGTTTTTATATACTAATATAATATTAATATCAAATACGTTTGTTTTTTAGTAATATTACGGTACATGGGCGACTTACCTGCTCCCAAAGCCAAGTATGCGAACGAATACACTGACCAAATATTCAGCAGTCCTTTGAAGAACGAAATACTCAAAGACGAAGTATACTGTCAGATTTTACGACAGTTAACATTCAATAGAATGGCAATCAGCGAGGAGAAGGGCTGGGAGTTATTGTATTTAATAACAGGTTTATTTGTACCTAGCACTGTCCTATTGGAGGAAACTAAAAAATTCCTAAAATCTAGAGTTCATCCATTTGTTGAACCCTGTCTACAAAGGCTTCAAGTAAGAAGATTTCTATTTAGTATTTCTTCAATTACTTATATATTAATTATTTCAGAGAACATATAAAGTTGGTCCAAGGAAATTCCCTCCTTATTCTGTTGAAGTTGAAGCCATTCAACACCGTAGTATGGAAATTTATCATAAAATTTACTTCCCTAATGATACTGATGAGGCATTCGAAGTGGATTCTATGACTAGAGCGTCAGATTTATGCAAGAATATAGCTGCGAGATTAGATTTACTATCGACGGATGGATTCAGTCTTTTTGTAGCTATTGCGGATCGAGTATTCTCAATTCCGGAAAGTTATTTCTTCTATGATTTCTTGAGCGAATTGATAAATTGGATGAGGGCAACCAAACCTAGTTGGGGCAGTAAGTAAAATATTTAATTCACTTTCTGTATGATTTAAGAATATAATTATACGATACGCAGTATTAAACAGATTATTCTAAATTATTGAGAAAGTCCCTGCTATGGATATTCATTACCATCAACAGATATACAGGGTGAGTGTTAAATAAGGGCAAATATTTTCAGCTCTGGTAGATCTCGATAAGAGAAAAATAGTTTCTCTTTACCGTTTTTCAAATAACTCCAAAAGAGCCGAGTTATTTTACTTTGAAAATTTAACAAACTTAATTGTTTGGATAAATTTTGAGAACCAGTGGATCTTTTCTGGGTTTTCTTTCTTGTAAACTTAACCTACTACATATGGTGCCATATTATCAACATACGCTTTTTTACTTAAAATTAAAAATCTCCCAAAAATTTTCAAAAATCTTTTTCCAGAAAAAAACCTCCTAGGCGTGTTTCTTGGGTCGAAATATACTACCCTTATAAATATTTGCACTCATTAAGACTGACCCTGTATCTTATACATATGGATTACAAGCACGATGATTCACAAAATTTATATTAAAATGACCGTCTGTCCGTCTGAGGACTCCATTCGGGTACCTCTATCCACCTGCCCAGTTTGGTTCTATTTGACCCATAATTAAGACAAATTATTTGACGATGAAATTGATGATTTCGTCCATATAGAAGCATCGGTTCGAGACGTCGTGCGTCAAGGTCGTCATCCTGTAGCCCGTCCCCAATTATGCCGAATTCGACCCAAATTTTTCTTCAGTATAAAATTATTAGTCCCACCCTGATGAAGATGTAAATGAAACGTCGTATCCAACTTCGCAGGGTGGGATCCTGTGCATTGTCGCTCACGTAGCCTACCTACTAATTTGGTCGCGATTTGACATCAACTTTTGGCGTCTCTTACATAACAACTAACTGCCACAGTGACACGAATCTACCGATATACCAAATTTTATTTAAATCGGACGATTTTTTCGCCATTAATAACAGGGTTTCATAGTGCACGAAACGTCGTCAAAATATCATGAAAAGATAAGGAATGATAGAGAAACTGAATGATTCTGGAATTTTAATCAAAAGATACAGAATGATACTGAAACACTCGAAGAGACCCATATATAATCCGAGTTTCAGTCCCCTAGCTCACAGATCCTCATTAGCTAATCGCTTTTTCGATCGTTATCATTTTTTGTCTCGCGTGTCTTGTCGCTAGATCGTGTGTCACGGCCTTGAATTTTTACTCCCAGCACGTGTAGGTTAGGTTAGGTTGCTGGGGTTTGGGATCATATTTGATCCCTCACTCGGAGGCCTTGGGCTCATTGCGATACCCCTGTTATTGTTGTACCAAACCTTCCTCTCATTCTTTCTTTGCGTTAAAGCACTTCCAGCTTTTTGCAAAGTTCCCGATGTCGCTGATGTTGGCTTCTGGTGCTTCCTCTAGTCCCTCCAAAAAACCTTGCCCTAAAGTTTTAAAGCGTCGGTATTCCAGTGCCGGGCAGTGGCACAGCAGGTACTCTATTGTTTCTTCTTCCTCTTCGCATTCTCTGCAGTAGTCGTCGTCGGAAACTTTCCATCTCACGAGGTTTACCCCCGTGGGACAGTTTCCAGTGACGACACCTACAATTACGCGTACTAGGTCCTTTTTGTGCTCTAGTAGTTGTTTTGTCTTTTTGCTATCTACCACTGGCCATAGTCTTCGAGCTGTAGCGCAGTCCTCACGGTGTTGCCACGTCTCTTGATGCTTGGCTTTGATGGCAGTTCCTATAGCCTCCTTCAGTGTGTTGATCGTCACAAGTGGTGGGTCATCTGCCACGGCCTCTCCCCTGGCCCCGTCTTTGGCGAGTCTGTCTGCTTTCTGATTGCCCCCCACATTGCAGTGGCCTGGCACCTAGCACAGAGTAGCCCCGCCCTGACGCAGCCAGGACAGTGCTTCTCGGCATTCCATCACAGTTTTCGATCTCACTGATTGCATGGTGATGATTCTTGAAGCGGCCAAGCTGTATATCACTATATACCCTATTGGTCTATCAGCAATTTTCTCTCGTATGCAACTAGCTGCTTGCTTTATGGCGTAAACCTCTGCTTGTAGAACATTACAGCCATCCGATAGCCTTAAAGATCATCGGATGTCTAGTTCCTCTGAGAAGATGCCTATACCTGTGTCCCCTGAAGTTGAGGAAGAATCTGTGTAGACTGTTATCTCTTGAGTGTTCATTACTCGGTTGCTTTCCCATTCTTCTCATTCTTCTCTTGTCGGGATGCGAATCCTTATCTTTTCTCCAAAATCATGTTTGGTGAGCATATAGTCCGTTTTCTGGTCTAGCAGATGTGGACTCGTGTTCACTATGATTTTCCCTATCACTGGCAATATCCTCGAGTGACCGTAGTTGGTCTGGTTCCACAGATTGGATTCCCTTAATCTTAGGGTACCCTTAGCGGCCAGATCCTTCACGAGCCAGTCGATTGATTGCTTCTAGCGCAGCTTGTGCTGTGTTGTTCCTTGCTCCAGTTGTACCTAGATATACTTTTGTGAGGCTTTGTGCCCAGCGCGTGTAAAGAAGTTTCACTTCAAAAATTAGATAACACTTTAGGTCAAAATTTCGACATACGACTAATATCATTATTCCTTTAGGTGCCGCTCCAATCCAAGCCCAGTATCAAGTGTTCTTCATGAAGAAGCTTTGGGTAAATACCGTCCCAGGAAAATGTCTCAATTCAGACCAAATATTCCACTATCACCAGGAACTACCTAAATACCTGAAAGGTTATCATAAATGCAGTAAGCAAGATGCAGTCAAGTTAGCCGCCTTTATACTTCGAGCTAGGTTCGATAATGACCAGCAAGAGGTTCAATCAGTAAGAACAAATTAATTATTTTTTTATTTATTTTTATCAATTTTAATTGACGTATAGGTAATTCAAAACAACGTAAAAGAATTTATTCCGCATGATCTAATAAAAGCAGCAAGCAGTAGTGATTGGAAGAGATCGATTTCTGCCGAATACAAATCTGCAGCGTATAGTGTTCCCGAAGCTAAAGAAGCTTTCTTAAAATATATTGCTTCCTGGCCTACATTTGGATCTACCTTCTTCGAAGTAAAGCAAGCCACTGAACCGTCGTATCCAGAAATAATTCTAATTGCTATTAATAAAAGGGGAGTAAACATTATACATCCACACACTAAGGTAAGTTAATTTTTAGCAAAACTTTAAATAGTACTAATTGATTATTTTTCTTTAAAGGATATATTGGACGTTCACGATTATTCAGAATTATCAAACTGGGGGTCGGGTAATACGTATTTCCAACTGACTATTGGAAATATCATGAGAAGGACAAAGCTATTATGCGAAACGTCGCAAGGATACAAAATGGATGACCTAATTACCTCTTATATAAAGTTCTTTAAGGAAAGTGCTCAAAAAGAAAGAAGTAACGATATATTTTTGTAATATTTAAGTAAAAAATCTTAATTTATTGGAGTTTGACGATTTGATAAAAATGTAATTAACCATTTCAACTGTATTTATTAAATATAATGACGATATTTGAATTGTATGCTCTTATTTCTTGTTGTTACACATAGTTGTTTTCACGTGTGGAATCTATTTTTTGTATTAACATAAAGTGTATTCGTTATGGCTTAAGCAAAACGTATATAGTCAACAGATACGAATGTTAGATTTTATATCATAGCTGCAATTCACGTTTAAATAGGAGAGAGTGGGAGTAAAGATCTTTTAGATGAAGCTTTGAATAAGAAGACTAAGGAAGGAGCATATCAAAAATCTTAGGTCCACCGCGATGGGCATCAAATATGGCCGACTTAAATTCCGGTTTATCAGTGCCGTTCTAATTTTATTTAAAAAATGTAAAACTATGATGTAGGGTAGACGTGGGGTAGACTCAATATTTTTTTTTTATTTTTCGTTGTGAATAAATGTTGGTAGTTATTAAAATTGTTATAAAAATATAAAATTCTAATAAAAATAGATAAAAGTTATAATAATTATTTATAACCATAAATATCCGATACGCTACTGATGTAGGTAAGTCAAATTTACGTATCTAAATTCTTTGACATCTAATCTTTGACAAGTAGTAAATAAAAGCAAAAATGCAAGAAAAAATATATAATTAGTTAATTTAAGTGAATTTCATAAATGATCGGTTTACTACACGCACGTATATTATATAGTCACTTACTAGCGAAAAGTTGTTCCATTATTTCACTCGAGATCTACCGCACGCTATACAACCAACTATTTTAGTTAGAGTCTTTTTCGATAAATCGCGATAGTGTCACTGTTAATTTAAGTTCTGCCACAATTTCCATCTAGATTTACTACCTTTATACAACTATCAGTAGTAGAATAAATAATAAATAACATAAAATAAGCTCCGTAAAGACTGACAAATCCACAAAATTTCAAATCAAATTCAAATGTGTCAAATGAATCGTCAAACAGAACTGTCAAGGATCCCCACCCTAGAGTCCTTTTTCCGCCCACCATGCATGAATACATGCATAGCATTATGCTCCTTCCTTAGTCTTCTTATTCAAAGAGACGAACGGATTTATGGTATATAACTCACTGATTGGGGGTAATCACTGCCTAATAGAGGCGGGCAAAAATTAAACTAATCGTTCATTTGAATAAGTATTAAAAATGAAATAAAGATATCAAAATATTTACTTTCTATTTTCATTTTTAGAATTTTCACAAATTATATACTTCGTAACACTTTTAGAATAATTATATAATAAATTTTTCGTATACCTACTCCCTATTTAAACCAGTGTAAACTAGTTTTTTAAAATATTCTCCGATGGTGGCAGCACCGGCGGAGAATACACCAAGCCTATAAGCAAAAATTGTATTTGCAAAAGATGGCTTGTCAACACCCAAATTGCTCTTGGTGCAATTTGTCGGTAAAATAACCTTTAGGCTTGGACGATGATAAAACACTCTTGATTGGCATTTACAAAATGCCCAATTACAAATAATTTTTTTTAGAAATTATTAAAATCGCTACCATGTACGATACGCCTGCCGTAGCTGAACTCCTGAATAAATGCCTTATGCTTGGCTAATTCTCAAAACCTTGGAAAGTTGCAAACACCTTTCAACTTTTGAAACAAAGAAACTTTTTAAAACACTCTTGATTGGCATTTACAAAATGCCCAAATTTTGTGCACATGCTATATTATTTTTTTTTACAACTAAAGATATAGGTATATTGTATAATCGAAAAAAAGACAGCGTCAAGTAGGCTTAGAAATGACGATTGATAATATATTCCCCATATAATTTTACATATAAAATGGCAGCAATCTTTATTTTTAAGCTAACTCCGACGCTGTTTTTTTCTGATCGTATTGGAGTACCATCTATCAATGAAATAAAACACTAAACTTTTCAAGGTTAAAACTGCATATTTATTTAAACTCTTTATATACAATCATCTACTAAAGTGGTAGTAACTTTTTTGTATTTATTTCACACTAGGCCGAAAAACGCCCTTTAAAATTATTATACATCGCAAAAAACATACATACACATCCTCCTGCTAAAGTATATTCTACAGTATTTTTATGAGATTACAGGATCATAATATATCGTTTGATAGGCGTGTAGCAAGAGGAAACTTCTAACTCATTTATGTCAGAACGAAATAATCTGACTCGTTGTATAACTCAAAAAAAAATGAGCTCGGGACATTATACAGTTTTTGTTGATTAAATTTCATTAGCAAAAAGGCCAGAAGATAAAAATATCACCTGGTTATATACAACACGACCAAGTAGTCAAGTTATCACTCAATCTAGCCATTATAGTCTAAACTTTTAGAAAAAATGTTACGTAATTATATAGATATTTAAAAATTATTTTCGCAAAGTATGAATCAGTATTGTCTCGGCGTGATAAGATTCTCACGAGGGGTCGAATAATACACGGGAATGTTTCTAGGTTCAATAATTTTTATCCAGGTTACTCTTTAGCAAAAGGTGTATAACACCATCATAGCCATGATCAAATAGGTAAATAAGAAAACACATTACAAAAATCTCAAAAACAATAAAATATACTTAAAAAACTGGTTCAGAAGAGGTCCAGAACTAGTTCTCCAAATTTTAAAAGTTACATCAAAATTCACGTTACATCTTCGTTGTTTTCGCCCTATGAGTGCATGATAAGTTTCTTGATGCCTACTATGTTTCCCTTGATTCTAATGATCAAATTATTTGAAATAAAAAGTTAAAATTGGGATAGAAAACTAACAAATCTTTTATTAGACACAGACAATTCTGTTCATTCAATCTGCAGAAACATAAGGAATTTTTAATTTTGCTTTTGTATTGTTTAAATATTACCTTTTCTTGCAATTAAGCATTCCCATATCTTATAATTTAGGAGATTCATGTAGTGTGCTCTTTTATCTAACATAATCTGTATATTATATGCTACAAGGACTCAATGATATATTATTATAAACTATTCATGGCCAATGCCTTTATCAAAGGGACAAATCTAAAAATTCTCTATATTTAAGAAAAAAAATGCTATGATCGCTACATTACATTATACTTATTAGTAACTCTGTAAACCAGCTCTTGGTTTAATAATATATTAAAATCATTGTACACTATGTATATAATATTATATAACTCTTAAAAAGTATCAATACAATATAAATAAATAAAGCACTAAACAATATTTGAATTGTTTCTGCGCAAGAACCAAGAATACAAGCAGTCTTTGGTATATTCCTTACTTTAAGTACAAATGTTTTTGTTTTCTTAAAATATATAGCAGTTTCAAAATTAAGTTACTATCTACACCACATGTTTTTTATTTATGTAAAATAGAGTTTAAACTGTTTAATTTAAAAAAAATAAAATACAGGTAAATATTTAAAAAAATAATGATGTCTAAAAGTATATTAAAAAAAAAAACAATTTAACTATTTCGTGTCTTGAAAAATAGAGCGACCTTTAAAACACTATATACTATTAAAAATTACTATTCTTCTTCCAGGACTAATTAATTATATGAATCTTCTGATGTATAGAAACCATAATTAATTTTGAATCTTTTTTAAAACAGCCTCTACACTAGCGCAGAACTCTTCGAAACAAGTGAAGGTTGCGTTTCGTCGCCCGTTTCTTAAAAGCGCCTGAAACCTACTCATGAGGAGGGCCTGGGGGGATTTGTTTTGGCGTTTCCCGTTGCCTCGTTCAATTTTCTTTAGTTTTGAGTTAGTTCCAAAACGTAGCGGTATCTGTACCCGAGGCAAAGAACTTTTTTTCATAAATCTCAGTGAAATAAGTAAACCTAGACGTTCCTAAAATAGCTATTGTTACGTCTCGTTTTATGTTGATATATATTCCACAAGATTAATATTTGAATACGCGTTTATAATATGTAGAGTAGACATTTAAGAATCACCCAATCTTCAGGAATATAATTACAATATATTTATTATTTAATTTTATTATAATATAATTCGTATATAAAATTGTATATGTTATGTTTGTTTATGTGGCCTTAATTGATTAATATAACAGTAATATTACTTGATGAGTAATACTGTCAACATCATCAATATATTGAGCTGATTGGGAAAATTTTTGATTGACCCGATGAGAATAAGATACTTTTATATATAATAATAACATGGTTTGATATAAATCCATTCAAAAATGAGAAATAATTAAACGAATTTTGAAATAGTTTAACACCGTGGATATAACCTATAAAAGGCGGACCGCCAGAACAGTTAGTCACTGCATATTGCCCTGCAGTTTTATGAAGTTTTGAAAATATATTTTTTACTATATTGTAATTAATGTTAGACAATGATTAAAACTAAATATTCTTGTGTAACCTTAGAAGAATAGCCAATTTAGTCTACCATCGGTAACTGTAGAAGCTGTTTAAAAATATCATTAAATATGATTTTACAAGTAAGTTTGTAGAATGTTACTTAGTTTCGAACCAACTATAAATATATAAATATTTGTGTATAATAATTAAGCTATAAGATTGCATCAAAATACATCTATTATTTAGTAAATGATGTCTAGCACCATTCCCTATTCGTAAATATGTATATACCACCGCTGTTACAGATAATTTAGTTTTAATAAAAATTTTTGTATCAGTATAAACCCACAAATATCAGAAAATAATTGCTTCGATCGTGTTCCAGTTTTGCTAAGGCATCGACTTTCTAACCAGCCTTCAAATAATTAATAGACGTATATATGAACTCGTAGTTTCGAGATAATTTGGGGTCAGAAACAATTCACAATTCGATCGAGTAAATGTACAGAAACCCGCTTTCGCTCGTTCATCACCATGTTGCTTTTTAATACGAAAAAATTTCTATTACTATTTCTACCCCCTGAAAACCTGTCACTCTCCTCCGTCCGTCACTGCTACCTCTCGAAAGATGGCGTTGTCGGTCGATAAACCCGTTTCTAACAGTGGCGTATCGGGCGGTGACACTTGATCCGGTTGATCGTCCGGAGTGGCTGATTTGGGCACGTCGTCGTGCTCTTCTTCTTCGGGAATCGTTTGAGCGACTTCTTCGTTCGAAGACGTTCTACTCGACGATGCCATTTTCTCTTGAATTTTACTAATATCCTGAAACAAAACCGAATTGTCAAGTTTAAAGTATATAAAAGGAGTATTGTAGTTAAATAAATGCAAAAATATAATTTCACAGCAGTCTCTGAAGAATATCTAATGCTTTTCAAATGAGATAAATTTCCGTTTAAAAATGTCTATACCTATGTGGCCGATTCATCTCTCCAAAAATATCCTATATGGGTATTTCGCCACTGCAAGAAAATCTACAAAATAAAATAGTCATTTTTTATAAACACTGCTGCGTTAATCCAGCGGAAACTACTTGTAAGCAGTTAGGTTTACAGGTAAATAAATTTGCCTAACGAACAAAAAAATGCTTAACGTTTTTTAATAGTTGCATTTCAATATTTTAAATATTTTTTTCTTTATTCTTTGTATTTTTTTGGTTCCGACGACGGAAAGAGATAAACTTTCCGAAACGTTAAGCACTTTTTTGTTCAAAATAAAAACACTAAATCACCACAATACACCAAAACACTATTACTTTTACACTGGACGCGCGTTTCGCTAACCATGTTAGCATCATCAGCAGATGATTATAAATTAAAATACAATCTACAAGTTGAGCGTTTACATAATCGCTCAGTGGGCACCGAGCGGGCGTGGCAACATCTAGCCAACCGAGTCAGAGCCCACCGAGAGTAACAGTTAAATTTCCGCCACTAGAGTAGTAGGAACAAAGAACTTGAAGGAATTGGACCGTTGTCTCTGTTCATACTATTTTTACATTTATTAATTCTGATGCTTTCATATGCATCTAATTGCCTGTAATTTGAGACTTGTTTAGTTAATTTTAAATTATTAAGATCTATACAATGTTCTTTATCAACAATATGTTCGGCAACGCAAGATTTATCCGGTCTACCATATCTTATCTGAGTTAAATGTTCTTTAAATCTAGTTAATATTGATCTTCTAGTTTGCCCAACGTATTTCTGATTACAATCTTTACAATCACTTGTAGATTGTATTTTAGTTTATAATCATCTGCTGATGATGCTGACATGGTTAGCGAAACGCGCGTCCAGTGTAAAAGTAAAAGTGTTTTGGTATATTGTGGTGATTTAGTGTTTTTATTTTGCTGTGTAACACCAAAGGTTCCA
This sequence comes from Sitophilus oryzae, assembly GCF_002938485.1. NCBI lineage: Eukaryota > Metazoa > Arthropoda > Insecta > Coleoptera > Curculionidae > Sitophilus > Sitophilus oryzae. The sequence continues at coordinate 371,312 of NW_022146096.1, forward strand.
ACCTTCAACTGTAATTTTTTTGTTTGTTAGGCAAATTTGTTTATCTGTAAACCTATCTGCTGACAAGTAGTTTACACTGGATTAACGCAGCTGTGTTTATAAAAAATAACTATTTTATTTTGTAGATTTTCTTACAGTGATGAAATACCCATATCGGACTTTTTTGGAGAGATTTCACTTTGTCATTAACTATAGTCTATTCATGGAGACAATTCACGGAACTCCAATGAATTGAAACTAAACGAATCCAATGAACTATAGAGAGACAATTGTTTCAAATAATAGTAAATATATAGTATATATTTTTTTTTTCAAATAATAGTATCAATAGTAAATTGTAAATTATCTTATTTTTTGGATGACAATAATTGTCCAAATTCCTTCTTCCGTTGCATAGACTTTAATAGAAAACGAAGCATTAGGATCCATATCCATATATAACTATTTTTGATAAATATGTTTTTTACCCCTCTACATGACTTCTTGGGGATAAGTTAACCAAATTATAACATGGATTTATCAGCACAAAAAACAAACATTTTTTTAGACCGATGTTATCAAACGTGAAAATCCAGACCACCAATTTAGGATGACCAGTTTCGAATAAGAAACTTTTTATATTTCATCCTAAGTTAGTTTCTCTGTTTGAAACTATCTTGACTCAAAGTAATAGTTAACAACAAGTTATAACTCACCTGAGCGCGAACAGAAGCGCCACCATCGGGCGACATCCCGTCTTCGCCGCAGGGTCTTAGAACCAGGTACAATAGTATATCAGACAGAGAAATAATTCCAGTGACTTTATCTTCATCGTCGACGACCACCAATCGATGTACTTCCGCTCTGACGATCTTCTCCATCACGTTGAACAGCGTCTCGTCTACTTTGCATTTGTGCACGCCTTCGAACCATTCGTTTCGATGTTCGTTGGCTTTCTTCAGTGATACGTCCAGATCATTGTAAGTTTTTTCGGCGGCCAAATTCTGCAAATTAAATCATTTATATAATTAGTCATCATATTGGTCGTCTAAAAAGGGGCGTTTAGATTCTCAGATAATTAACCTAAAAGAAATAACCTAAGAGACATTCGATCTTTGAATAAAAATATTAAAGAAGAAGCTTATCAAAACACTTAGGTCGGGCGCGATGAAGACCAAAAATGGCCGACTTAAATTCAGGTTTATCAGTAATGTTTTAATATTATTCAAAACGTGTAAAAATGTGATGCAGGGTAGACTCAATAATTTGTTGTTATACCGGGTGCGTCTTAAAAGTGGCTCACCCCCTATAACTTTTTTATTTTTTCAGATAGAAAAACGAGATTTTGTATGTTAGTATATGACATAAATTAGGATTGATTGGTGTATTCAATTGTTTTTGGTCACTTCCTGTTTCACCGGAAATGACTATAACTTTTGATTTTTAAATGGCACCCTCGGTATTTTTTTATTTTACTCGATAGAAAATGACATTCTGAATAGAATGACATATCATATGTCAACTTTTGACATTCTCGCTTAACAAAAAATTGTTTTTTAAAATTCAATCTAGAGTGCCATGTGTATGTTAAAAACACTAATTCTTCATCAAGCCTTGGAAAAATAGATTTGATCGTCTAATGTTTTTAGTGTCTTGTCCTGGCCAGTTAGAAAATGCTCAAATCGTATTTTTAATCGTATCTAATTTTTTTCAAATGGAACGAGGGTGGCTCATTAGCATATTTGGAAAAAGCATTTTTTACGAATAATTTGATACCACACACTTGGTATTTCAAGTCAAATTTTCGTTACGAACCGCAAATTATAATTTCAAATAAACCATATGCGAAAATGTCAAAAGTTGACATATGATATGTCATTCTATTCAGAGTGACATTTTCGTAAGTAAAAAAATACCGGGGGTGCCATTTAAAAATCAAAAGTTGTAGTAATTTCCGGTGAAACCGGAAGTGACCGAAAACAATTGAATACGTCAATCAATCCTAATTTATGTCGTATACTGACATACCAAATTTCGTTTTTTTAATTAAAAAAATAAAAAAATTAGAGGGGTAAGTCACTTTTGAGACACACCCGGAAAAGGAAACTTGGAAACAGTCATTAGTGTCATTCCTGTAATTTCCTGACGACAAGTATGGCCGCTTAGACAAGGACAGCAATGTTTCTGCCTAATTATTGTCTAACTTCACAGTGTGTTTGGAATTGACAGATTTGTTTTGGAACAAATTTATTTAACTATTGTTTGATATTTCGGCTGAAATTTATAAATATAAAGGTAATAAAGCATATAAAATACCGTATGATCGAATAAAAACGGCGTCAGCGATGGCTATGAAATGAAGATCGCTGTCATTTTATATGTAAATTTATATGGGAAATGTCATCGATCGTCATTTCCAAGCCAACTGGACGCCGTTTTTATTCGATCATACGGTATATATTACATGAAAAATCCTGAAGAAAAAGACATTTCTGCAGTAATAGGTATGTCCCATGTATATTAAAAATAGGTAGTAAATAAACACTATTTCTATATTTTTTAGATGCAAGAAAATTTTGTTATGTGTCTATGATCGGCGATTTTTTTGAAAATGGAATCAATATACAGCAAGGTAAAATCATGTTTATAACATTAGTTATCTACAGTATGTGTGATTTATTGTTAATAATACAATGACTGATACAATCGGATCGTTAATCCCACTAATACAATAAATCTGAATGAAAAGAGTTAAAGTCTCATTTTGCTTCTTTTGGATCTATAAACCAGGTCTCTTTGGGAAGAATGGATGCCTTTTTTAAATAGTATATTAATATTTTATATTGATATTTTTACACTGTTAATTTTAGTTTAAAAAATGTGTTTTTTTGTTTAAAGGTTTTTGTATAAGGTTCCCGTTTTCATGTTCCTGTCCCCGTTTTCTGCCCCTGAAGGCTGTGAATACGTGTATTTATTTACAAATTACTGCAAGTCATGCTTCTACCTTACTGATTTACGTTAAAATTGCATATCATTAAATAATTGATATTGAAATAATACAATTCTCTATTTTTTATATTTATTTAGTCACGTTGTCTCATATTTCATATAAATATGTTTGAATAAATTTTTATTTTGTTTTATTTATGATGAGAAAAAATACAAAATACATTTAAACTTAAAGAGGGCACGCCATTGAATAACCGAAAACGGAAACAAAAATGAAACCATCATGTCAACATGTCAATTGGAAAATTAGTTTTCCAGACGACCACAATGGCTTTTGCTGGCGTATCGTGTTTCCACGATTTAACCAGAGTTGACACTTCTTTCTAGTTAATTATTTTATGGCCTACCATGCATGAATGCATAATATATGGTATTATACTCCTTTCTTAATCTTTTGTAACCAATTGTAAAATAAACAAGAAATAACTTAAAAAAACAAACTAGTCTAATTAAAACTCAAACAAAATTGTCAAATAAGAATGTTACATTTATGTATGACATTTGACTCATACCTTAGTCTTTTTATTCAATGTAGACACTAAATAAATAATCATCAGTAACAGAAATACTTACAATAACATCGAATTTGGCATAGATGTCTACCAAACGCCCTTCAGGATCCACTATAGGTAGAGCAGAGACTCGCCGTTCTACAAACTTTTTCAAGGCTAAGATTATAGAGGTTTCTTGTGAGGCAGTTTCGATGTTGTCGTAGCTGCCGATTCGCAGGTCTTTGATGGTCTTGTTCATATAACTGGGTTTGGGCAGTTCGTTAATCTGTAGTAATAAAAAGATGCGTTAAATCTATCTAATACTGTTTAGGATTTACGTAAAATTACTCTAAAATCTGTAAAAACAAATAGCCCTGATAGTTGTCTGACTATTAATGGAAAAGTAGATTATGGTTTCTGCTTTTTTTATGTAATTTGTTGAAATTATATAGCAGAAATCATATAGAGTATTTAGTGATGGCTATGAAATGAAGATCGCTGTCATTTTATATGTAAAATTATACATATAGAGAATGTCATCGATCGTCAATTCCCAGCCAACTGGACGCCGTTTTTTCGATCATACGGTATTTCAATGCTAAAGCGAATGGAGATAGTGTAAAAATCTGTCATAGTCCTTTAAGGGTACCTACTTTCCATTAGGGCAGAAGGTAGTTTCTCACATTTTTTTTTATTTTAATGGATAGAAATATACAGAGTGAGTCTTAAATAAGTGCAAATATTTTTATGGGTAGTATATTTGATAATGAGTTTTTTGGCGAAAATGTTTTTTTTAATTTTTTTGGAAAAAAATAGTATTTAGTTAAAAAACATAATTTCTTGGTAATATGGCAACGTAGGTAATAGATTAAAATTACAAGTTACAAAAAAAACAGAAAAGATCCAGTGGTTCTCAAAATTTAAGCAAAAAATTATTATTTTTGTTTTAATTTTCAAAGTGTCCGTTATTTTGGACTTATTTGAAAAACGGTAAAGAGAAAATATGTTTCTCTTATCGAGATCTACCAGCCCTGAAAATATTTGCACTTATTTAAGACTCATCCTGTATAGAAACCGTGAAGATATTATATTTTAGAGGTTACGATATGTCAATTCTAGTATTAGCAAAGTCATAAGATGTAAGGGAATATTCTGTAAGTAATTAGTAGGAATTCGAACAGAGTTTATTAAAACAATTAACAGTGTGTATATTACAATGTTAATTGTTTTAACAAACACACATATGCTACTAAAAGTATACAAGATATGTTCCAAGTTATATTGGCTATTTATACTATATTGGCTGTAAAGGCATGCAAGGGCTGTAAATTCCTCAGGATGGGTTCATAGAACTCATGAAAGTCCTATGACTATTTACTTTTACTTGTAGTATCACCCACTGAAGCTTGGGACACTATTTTTACACCATGTAAAGATATATGTATGATAAATACAATCGAAATATAAATATATCAGAGATATCCCTGCTCTTCATAATATGTTGCTGCCTTCTTTAGAAAATACAATTAATTTTAAAATATGATCAACACACTTTTTTTAAATAAAAGTGTGTTGGCTATTTTAAAATATGATAACAGTTTTTTTTAAATAAAAGTGGTTTAAAAAAGGTAAAAATTATAAAATCATTTACATTTTAGGGAAAGACATGATTTTACGTATGATTTTTTAGAAATTTGAAGTAAAGCAAATTGTTCTTTTTGTGTAGGTTAAGCCGCGTACACATCTAAGCAAACGAACCGAATGAGCACTTTGAGCCGAATGAGCATTAAAATGTAGACGGACACACGTACTGCGCCGAACACGCTCATGCGGTGCGCCAGCCGATACGAGAGTTGTCGGTCCATCAAAGGAAATTCGTGCTCAGTCTGACGGGTTTTTAGTAGCGTGTAAACGCACACTGAACGGCCCCGTACGACTTGGATTTTTCGCAAGACAGATGTTTATTGTAATGTGTGTAATTAATCAAAGAATTCGAGAAAAGGCCTATTTTATGGAAAGTTAAACATGAGCTGTATTTCAATAAAATTAAAAAAGAAGATGCTTGGAGGGAAATTGCTGAAAAACTAAAGAGGGACGTCGCGTCGGCGAGATTCAATAAAAAAACTGTTAAGGCTCCAATCTCGACTTCTTTGAAGATATAATTGTGAAGACCATCTAGTACGACGTCGTCGTCTCTTTTTCTTTAGCAACACATAAATAACTATGAACGCAGCACTAGCTACTCCTAAATGTTCCATGTTTCTCACTAAATTCGGACACAAACACTGGAGCGCCTCTGAATGCAGGCTCATGCGGTTCTGTGCGGAAAAAACACAATTCGCCGGAATGAATGCGCATTTGGCTCAGTGTTCATTCGGTTCGTTTGCTCAGATGTGTACGCGGCTTTAGATGATTTTCTTTCTTTAATTATAAAATATTCTTTTTTTAAATAAAAAATTTGATACTCTTAAGAAAAGTTGTAATATATTTGTTTTTAATGTCTTGAGAATGAGAAGTACAATAAACACTTTGAAAAACTTACATATAAAAACAGGAACCTAAGTATCCTTTTGTGAGTGAGTATGTATAAGACGTTGCCTGTTTCCGGATCTATCACAGGCAACCTGTGAATTCGATTATGAATCAGCACCTAAAATATTAAAATAAAACATATAAATTATCTTTCAATTTATGCACAAAAATTTATTTATAAACCGAATTATTTCTTATTCTTACTTTTATGGCATCATAGAGAGACGCATCCGGTCCGATGTTGATCAAAGGCCTGGCGTCTTCCAGCACTCGCCTCCATGTGTCCAGCTTGTGCTCTTCCAACTCCTCCATGGCAACGCTGGGTGACTTGTAATACATTCGCAGGATCTTGATGAAATCGGTGATGGTGAGCATACCCACGAATTCCTGCTTCTGGCTGTTCCAGAGAGGGGCTGCTCGAACTCCTTTAAAACACAAACAACAAGTAGGTTAGCCAATAAATATTAAGAATTAAAAAAATACTAGTATAAAAATAAATTATGTGCAACGAGGGAGACATGACGTCATCAGGGTTGCCAACTCTGAAAGATGGATACCCGCTAGATTCGTATATTAAAAACCGCTAGAATCCGCTAGGGGTGATATTGAACCTGAAATTGTGCTTTTTCGTCTATTTTTGAACCTTTTATTAAGGATTTCATCGCCAGATAAGACGAATTTAGTTCTAGGCCTAGGTACCATAAGAATAATATCTGATTATTACGCGATTATTGATGTAAATTTTGAAAAAAAAAACGTTTTTTAGAATTAAAATAATAAGTTTTGTCAATTTTACTTATATTTTAATCAAAAATGTAAACCGCTAAAAAACCCGCTAGTCGCTAAATAATATTTTTTTCGCGCCAAACTGAAAAATAAACCGCGGAACAGTGCACTTTTAGTGTCATTTTTTAGAGGTTATAATTAGGTTTTTTAGAGGTTAAATACATATAATGTCTTTTAAATGCATTTGACATAATTGTCAACTTGTCAATGAGAAATAGAAAAAAAAATAATTTAATTAAATTTAATTTTATTTTTATTATTAACCTGCGTCGAAAAAATACCAAACCAAACACAAAATGTGCAAAGGAAGGTATTTGGGTGTTACGAATTGGTGAAATTATTATTGTGTGTGATCTGTTTTATAATAAATACAGCATCATAAAATTCTATATTTTAATTATTAGTAAAATATATAAAAATAATATTCTATAATTTGTATAACATCTGTATAATTTAACAGTTACTTATTAAACTTATTAACAAGTTACTTATGTATTTCATTTTAAATGCCAATTCGATAATGAAAACGCATTAATCTTGCTATTTGTTTTTCTATCTTATTTGTATTCAAAGATTACGTGCACATATGTTTTGATGTAATATCCGTTCAAGATCGGATTCTCTCAGCTGTAGGTGTGTGTATCTAGCCAAAAATAATACCCCGGTTTTATACAGTGCCTCCGTCTCTGAAGTGGCTCCAATATCTCTGTTGTTTATTTGTACACGCACACCCACGACACGTTACATGTTCGATACATAAACAAAGCTATGTTAACTAAATATACTGTATTTTAGAAGAAAGACCGGTTTGGATATCTATAGAAAAAATAGAATTAGTAACAAGAATATAAACAAATGAGTTATATCATTCTAGCAATTAAAGAACTGATATTTTGAAAAAATTAAACACCCATAATATTAAAAAGCATCTTGTTGCAAGCATCATAACGTTGCACCTAGGGTTGGAACTTTATTTTTCACAATTAGTTATTCATTTTACTACAGCTGTAATACATTATATTTAGTTTAGATCTATTATCTTCATTTCAGTAATATACATGAAAGCTTTTAAAATAGTTTATTTTTTCTACACACGTAAAAAGCGGCGAAATCGTATGCCGCTTTTTATTTGGTCCCTCTGCCTGTCAACCGGTGATTTATATCTACATATCTCTAACGAGTGCATTAAAATACAGACCACGTAGGTAAAGTGTCCAGGATGGTATATGTATTAAGTGTTAAATGATAAGCATAATGCGAGTAAAAATCTACCTAAACAGGGTGGTCCGAATTGTATTCCGGAAACTTCGGCAACATATTCTGCAGATAAAAATAAGTAAAAAAGTTCGTATAAATTTATGTCCTAAAATGCTTAGTTTCGGAGATACAGGGTGTGGAAGTTTCATTTTTATTTCGATTTTTTCCAAATCATTTCTGAAGTAACGTCAATATTTGGATGAAAATTGGTGGGAGATTTTAGACGTGAGAAATTTGATTTTGATGTCAATATGTCTCCTACTTCTAGAGGGCGCCACCTACATATATTTTAATTGGTTTGAAGAGTACTTACTTTTCGTCCGTACCTGTATAAAACTAAGTAAAAAATATACGTTTACGACATTTTTTACGTAAAAAAGGTCTCTTGGTAAAAATCGCAACGAGTAATGGTTTTCGAGATATTTGGAATCAAAAATGTCAATACCTGTCATCATTGACATAAATTAAACATGTTGACTAAATAGTTATTAGACTGAAATAAAAAATTTGAAATGTTTTTTTGCCAAAAGTTTGTTTAGAAGAAACCAGAAACTGTTTTATCATCATTTTTTCGAAGAAAAATTTATAATTAACTTAAGAAGATAAAAACATCCCAAATTTATTATTTTAGTCAAGTAACTATCTACTCAACGTGTTTAGTTTTCGTCAATAATGACATGTAGTGATTGACTATTTCCATTCTAAATATATTGAGAACGGTTGCTCGTAGCGATTTTTACTAAGAGATATTTTTTACGTAAAAAAAATCACGAAAATGTATATTTTTGCATTCAGTAGTTTTATACAGGTACGGACGAAAAGTTATGACTCTTCAAACCAGTTAAAAAATATCTAGGTGGCGCCCCCTACAAATAGGAGTCAGAGGAGTCAGAACCAAAAAACTCCCAGACACATTCAAATATTGACGTTGCTTCAGAAATTATTTGAAAAAAATCGATATAAAAATGAAATTTCTACACCCTGTATCTCCGAAAGTAAGCATTTTAGAACATACATTTATAGGAACTTTTCTACTTATTTTTATCTACAGAATATGCTGCTACACGAAGTTTCCGGAATGCAGTTCGGACCACCCTAAATAACACAATTGCATTTTACTTGAGAGAGACATTTTGCGATGAATAATTACCAAGAAAATATATATGAATTATAAAAATAAATGAATGAAATACGATATTCCATTCTATTTATAAAACCAAACGTGTTTTTGATATATTGACAGGCTGTCGAAATTTCAGTTCAAATCGAGTCTGGCAGCATGCTGTGCTGTTTTTGCATACGAAAGAAAAAAATACCATTCCAACTAATTAGCAATTTGGCATCTTAAACATGTAAAGTTGTGAATATTATAATTGGACGGTGCACACCAGAAAATATGTAATTTGTCAACATAAATTTAGAAAAATGCAAGGGATAGGCGAAACTGACAAAAATATAGTACAACAAATAAGTTTGTATAATTTATACTTTTGCACTACCCGAATAAGAAAGTTACAATGGTTATATTTATTTTTTTCCAGGCAGTGTCGTATTTCCCATTACGCACAATAGGGCGTAAAGCGGCAACATTTTAGGGGCGGTAAATTTTCAGAAAAAAAAATACGATAAATTGCGGCAAGTTGTTGCATAATAAAAAACCAGCAGTTCGAGCGGAGGCAACTGGGATTAAAAATCGCCTAAACCGATTCGAAACTGCCTTTATGTCAGTTTTTTGGAAAAACATATTAGAGCGATTCTATAAAACCAACAAAGTTTGAAACATACCTAGGCAAGGCAAAAAAATATGGAGAAAAAATACGATAACGACCGTCAAAAAAATCGAAAAAGAACACTTTTCCCAGGCGAAACAAAAGATGGAGATACAATTTTAACAGGGAGGGAGCAGCTAAAAATTGAAACGTATTTTGTTATACTGGATAGGGTTACAATGGAACTGCAGAAACGTCCAGAGGCGTACGACGCGACAGCGTGTTTAAAAAGTTTAGATTATTTTTTGATTTCAAAGAAATTTCCCAGGAACAATTAATACAAAGCACCAAAAACTTACAAACATTCTATAAGGATGACCTGGAAGATGCTTTTAAAACAGAATGCTTACATTTTTTAGAAATAGTAAAAGAGACCGATATTCAATGCACACTGTCAAACATGCTTTCATATATTCGAACTCAAAATTTGGAAGCAGTTTTTCCAAATCTGGAAATTGCTTTACGGATATTTGTATCCATGGCGGTTACAGTGTGCTCAGCGGAACGGTCATTTTCCACACTTAAACGATTAAAATCCTATTTAAGGGCCACTACGGAACAAGATCGTTTAAATGCCTTAGAATTTAGAATTTTAGAATTTAGAATGAGTGGGAGGGGGGTTAATCACTTCGACCTTACAGATCCATTGTGTCCCCCTTTCTTGAATCATAACTCATCATACAGTCCCAGGGCTTTGACAAAAGCCAGTATCTGGGACGGTTTTATAGAGGGTAGTTCTCCATCTCCAATATCAGTCGTACCAAAATTCATGGCACGAATGGTTGTCGTCTCGGCGCACTCAGTGATGAGGTGTACTGGTGTTTCACCATCTTCCCCACAGAATCTGCATTCGCCGTTTCTTCTTAGTTTCAATCTACTGAGGTGTTCATTGAGGAGACAGTGTCCTGTTAAAACCCCGTGACAATCCGAAGATTGTTCTTACTCAGACCCAGGAAGATCTGTGATTTTTCTTGATCATAAGCCCTCAGAAACTTCTTCGAGTGTCCTAGACCATTGCAAGATTTCCATTCCAGGTTGCGGATGGAATCTTCCAAGTTCTTGAGTTCCGCCTTGAGTTGGTTACCACTTGGAAAGCAGAACGGTTCTGGTCCAGTTAGTGGAGTGTTCGCTCCTTTCCTAGCTAGATTATTTGCTTTTTCATTGCCTTTAAAATGCCTTAACAATATTAACAATAGAATCAGATTTAACTACAAGTATAAATTTTGACAAACTTATTGATTTGTTTGCTGACATTAAATCCCGGCGTAAATTATATTATTTGTTTTTATTTCTACGAATTCATTTGTTGTTTTCTTATAAAACAATAAATTTTCAATATAACATTTTTGTTGTTATAGCGAATATAAGGGCGGCATTTTTTTTAAGTGACGTAAGGCGGAAATTTGGCAATCTTTGGTCATCCACAGAAGCAAATCCCTCAAGTAGCAATGGACAGGAAATCTGACACCTGGCGAGAAGGACAGATAACAGGTGGACTACAAAAATTACAGCATGGTACCCACGAGGAATTAAGAGACCTAGAAGAAGACCAAACCTCAGATGGGACCATGCTATTAAGACATTAGCAGAAATAACTTGGGCCTAACTACGAAGAGAGCAACCAAATATCTGAGGGAGGCTACACGATAATTGGAAATGGTTGAATAAGATGATGAAACGATTACCAAAGTAGGTGCAATATTTCATAGTATGCCACAATAAAATAATAATAGTATGACATAATAAATATAACCATAAAATTTGGTTATAACTTTTAAAACTATAATTACTTGTTATAAGGATATTACTTACCATTGTATACTAGAGCAAAAAAGGCCTTTTTTACGAGTAACTGAGTATCGAAGACAACTAGCTTCGCCGATGTAGGAATGAGATCGTAACATTTGTGAAATTTGAAGAACTTGACGAAAATCTGGGATTCATCTTCTTCTGAAAATAAAATAAATATATTAGTTTTCAAATTTATGTAGAGTAGATATAGAAATAAATTGAAATATTTGGTTAATCGACTCGATTTTTTTTTTGGTTTGGTTTACATTTAAAACATTGACATGACATTATTGTGGAATGCATCTCTGACTTAAAAGCTTTTCAATTTGCCATAAGTACATCAACACAAATATACGACTATCGAATACATTGCCAAAAAGTTGTAACTCAAAATATAAAAATTAAACACACTATTATAAAACAAATAATAAATTTAGAAGATATATTGCATTATAATAACCAAATCAAATTTTAGTTAGCTCAGCTAAAAGGATAATAATAAAATTAATTTATTATGAACTATAAATTGTTTTGAATTATTGTTTGAAATTCTAATCTAAAATTTTAATAAATCATACACTAAATAGATAAAAATGATAAAACTTCGAACAATATCTAATAAAATGTATCAGTTTCATCTTGTCCAAAAATTAATCTATTAAAGACAAATTCGCTAACCTTTTTTGAGGAGACTGCAAAGCCATCTTCTAAATATTCCAGAAATGGGATGAAATTCATTGATTTCATTTTTATTATAGAAGTTAATTCCATCTTGAATCATTTTAAAAATAGTTTATATCAATAATTCACACAAATACTATAAACAGACTTTCAACGTATAACCACTGTTAAAAACAAATTCGAATGGTATTTATCTTTAAGAAGTAACAATATCTGTTAGTATTTCTAATCTTTAGATCGATTTTTCTAGTATCTTGGAATTACTATATCATTTTTAAACATTGACTCATTTTTATCATGAAAGTTCAGCGAAATTATTGTTTATAAATTTAATTAAATACTGATGTGTTTGAAGATGGATTAAAGGTATGATAACAATTGAAGCCTAAATTTAAATTATTCTGAAAAAGAGCATACGTCATTTAATACCGAAAGGAATTAGATATTGAATAAATTTTCGCAGTTAGATGATATAGGTCTATAAAAATAGTAGCATTTTTAAGTTTTCTGAAGTTATCTATTTTTCAGTTATCAATATCTCATATGGAAAGAATGTAAATTGATAAAGTTCCCTATCTAGAATAATTCAGTTCTCATTTACATTTATTCTATTATAGTTTTCAGGTGACATCTGCCCAATTCTTATACCGGGTGAAAAGTGGCTCACCCCTATAACTTTTTTATACTTCCAGATAAATAAACGAGATTTGGTATGTTAGTATATGATATAAATTAGGATTGATTGACGTATTTAATTGTTTTCGGTCACTTCCTGTTTCACCGGAAATAACTACAACTTTTGATTTTTAAATAGCACCCTCGGTATTTTTTTACTTTATTCGATAGAAAATGACATTTTGAATAGAATGATATATCATATATCAACTTTTGATATTCTCGCTTAAAAAATAATCGTATTTTAAACTTCAAACTAGAGTGTCATGGATGTGTTAAAAACACTAATTTTTAATCAATGAACCTTGGCAAAATAAATTTGATCGTCAAATGTTTTTTTGTGTCTTGTCCTGACCGGTTAAAAGATGCCCAAATCGTATTTTTAATCATATCTCAATTTTTTCAACTAGTATATTTAGACTCACTAGCATATTTGGAGTAAGAATTTTTTTAGAAATAATTTGGTACCACAACTTGGTATTTCGAGTCAAATTGTCATTATAAATCGCATGTTACAATTTCAAATAAACCATATGCGAAAATGTGAAAAGTTGACATATGATATGTCATTCGATTGTGAGTGTCATTTTCTATCGAGTAACGTAAAAATACACAAAGCGTTCCGTTAAAAAATCAAGAGTTATTTCCGGTGAAACAAGAGTAATTAAAACAATTGAATATGTCAATCAATCCTAATTTATGTCATGTGCTAAGCATACCAAATCCCGTCTTCTTATCTGAAAAAATAAAAAAGTTGTAGGGGGTGAGCCACTTTCGAGACGCACCCGGTATATACCAAATGAACGCTAGAACTAGATAATATACAAATACTACGCATTAGTTAACATTTATTCTTAATGTTATACATAATTCCTGATGATCATACCTGATATGGTTATAACAAACAATTTTTACAATTTTTTTTTGATTTTGCGAATAAATTCTAAAAATCAATAATTTTATTTATGTATACATTGTGTCTTAAAACTAAATATTTTGAATTTAAAGAAATATGTTTATTTTTACATAGGCGGTTCATCTCATATGGTACATCAAAAGGATTTTGACAGCTTTTTCGAGGCGTATACATATGTTGTAGCTGTAATATCTACTAATCCTAAGAGTCCTACAGATGAATGTAACCAGAAACTTTTGATTACATCTTATACAAGATATTTGGAGCAATTGAAAACATCTGAGACTCTTTAAAGCTCTTTCACTGTATAGTAAATAAAAGTAAAGAAATCTAAACATTTTTGTTATTCGCTGCTCTTATTAAGGCATAGGGAAGTAGTAAATAGTTTTTTTAAAGATCTGGTTATGGCTGAAAACACGCATGCCAAATTTGAGACATTTTATGCAAGCCGTTTTTAACTAATTTAAGACAAACTGCATTTATTTTTAAATTAAAACTGAACAGATAACAATGCCAACATGCCTTAAATTGTCAACTTATAATTTTGTCAATATCAAATTATAGTTCTTAAACTTCAGGCTTTTGTCTAATTTGAACAAGTTAGACCAAAATGCATATCGGGCACACTAACCGTAGGTACTATAAGATAGTAGCGTAGAGAGCACAACAAATTACATTCGATCATAGTATGTCAACTTAAGGCAAGTTGACATTGGTCTGGTTTTGCACTGTTACCTGCTCAGTTTTAATTCAAAAATAAATGCAGCTTTTCTTAAATTAGTTAAAACCGGTTTGTCAAAAATTGTTCAAATTTAACATGTATATTCAGCATACGCAGAGCTTTAATAAATCTATATACGATTTCGCTGTAAAATCAGCAGAGAAGCCAATATTTGGACAGTTCAAAATTTGCATGAGATTCCTTATGTTTTCAACGCCGATACAACACCCGGTATATTATGGGTGTTTAGTAGGTTTTAGTAGGTTTTACAATTAAGTTGCTACCAGTTTTCTTACACACCAAATGACGTAAAGTCATCTAATATAATTAGTTAAAAACATGGTCCTATTTCAATTGATATCTAACCTTTTTCTAGAACTTCTCCCAACCACTCCTTGTAGTTTTGCGAGATCTGCTCGAACTCCTTGATCTGATCTACGCGATAGACTTCACCCTCTTCGGCGATAGGGGGCAGCACTAGGCGGAAGTGGTTCGAGTAGAGGTGCAGACGTAACATGAGACCGAGGCCAAATAACCAACATTGCGCGCACCAATATCAAAAACCGAGCGGAACACACGGAAATCCAACATTGGCAGCATAGAAGTTGTTTTAGATGTATTTGGAGGTTTCGACGTTAAGATATACCTATATCTTAAATGTTCACTTATGACGCGTTCCGAAATATTTTGTTAATAAACATATTTAAGATTTTTCACTTTTAGAATGCACTTCTGGCAATGCTATTTATCCAGTCTTAAAGATTCTGAAATTCTACTTTCAATAAATTTAATGAAAAACATATACACTAACCGGCACGAAAAAGTGGCACCTTAAAATTTTGATGTATTTCAAAGTTTAATATATTTTGTTCTAGTGGGTCGATTTTAATATTTTTTAAAGCAGTTTGTAGCTAAATTATTTGACTTTTTAGTATTGCTTTCTAAATTAAAATTGAATGTTTCCATCTGTCAATTATACGAAGGTATACAAAATGTTGATATTATGGTGAAAGTTTGAAACACCCTGTGGAATATGATAACAAAGTAAAGAATTTAAAAATTATTTTATTATCTAGGTACGTCTTTTCTCGATAGTTTGTTTTTTTATTAATCTCAATAGCTTTATTTTTATTGGAGATATTGGCTTTTAAATAAGACAGCAACAATTTACAGCAATTTTAGTATTGCTTTTAGGTCCTCATCAACACACTTATAAAATAGTATTTATTGTTTTTGTAATGTTACTGTCATTGAAAAGTCATATTATTATTTTATATTGACGTTTACTCTAATAGAGATGGTTTTAAGTTCTGATGTATAGGCTATTGTTGCTCTAATTATTGATCATGGCAGAGATCAACTTTTGGACTTAAAACCGTACCTATCTGCTAAAGTTGGCTAGAGTAACTGCCTCACAGGCAATAATAATATAATATTTTCAAAGATAGTGATATTACAAAATCATAATCACTAGGACCAAATCAAAGGCATGGTTTTAATGTAACACGAAAAAATGTTACTATCTTCTTCAAAGGCGAATATCTCCAAAATAAATAAAGCTATTGACACGAATCAAAAAACAAACTATCAAAAAAAGATACATCCAAAAGATAAAATAATTTTTAAATTCCTTGTATTGTTAAGTTATTCCACAGGGTGTTTCAAACTTTCACCAAAATATCAACATTTTGTTTTCCCTCCTATAATTGACAGATAACAATTTTCATTTTTAACTTAGAAAAAGAACGTAAAAACTTAAATAATTTAGCTACAAATTGTTTAAAAAATCATTAAAATCGTTCAATTAGAACACAACATATAACACTTTAAAATAAATGAAAATTTTAAGGTGCCTGTTTTTCGTGCCAGTGAGTGTATATTTCCAATAATCCTTAATTAAATTTTAATAATTTAAATAAAGATAATAGCTATTGTAAGAAAAACGATAAGTTTTCTGCGAAATCTTTGTATTAATCAAATTAAAAATAGACCTGGAAATTTCATAATACAGAGTTATCTTGGGTAATATTAGATATTAATAATAGAATTATAAGCAGGGGGAGATTTTGATTAAAACAACGGGAAACATTTTAAAATATGAGAAAAGCTAATCTTATATTTAGTAGCCTTGAATTTATCTACGGTTGTTATAATCTAATTTTAATCGTTATCAATAAATATATAATGCTAATGTAGTTTACCTACATTTAATACACAAACATTTTGTTTAATAGATCCTTGCAAGAATGAGCAAAATAAGAAAAAGAAACTAATGAAATAAAACTTAGAAAGTGAAACTAAATAAGTTGGTTTGAAAATAAAATGTTTTCTTAAACTTGCATGTAATTTATTCTTTTAACATTTTTTTTCTGGTTGAATATAACGTTTATTATATTGAGTACATCTTAATGATAGATATGGTTTAGTGTAATTAATTAAGTAGGTCAAAATTAATGTAATTAATGTCCAACACCAATTTAGTGTCATTTCGTCAATAATTCATGTTCGAGAATGTGTTAATATTATATGTATAAATATTATATGGTATCAGCAATACACTTTGAGAAGGCCTTAGACTGGATATATCCTAAGGCAATAATAGAAGCCTTATAGAACCAAATATTGACAGGCCTGAGAACTCTGGAGTTTCTATATAACTCTCGCCAATATATACAAAGAAGCCAAAGCAAGAGTAATAATATATAGAACAACCCCGGAGTTCCAAACTAGCAAAGGAATATTATGCTTACAGCAACATTAGAAGAAATCTTCCGTCAACTGGATTGGACCAAGAAAGGATTAAAACTAAATGGAGAATATCTTAAACATCTAAAATTCGCTGATGACATAGTCCTAATTTCCTACAGACCTGAAGAACTTGGGTCTCAAAATGAATTTAGCAAAAACTAAAGTAATGTACAACGAACTAGTGGGAAGAAAAGGCATTCTAATAAATACCACAACACTGCTAATAGTAGAAGAGTGGGATAACTAATACACAGCTCGGGATCACTACTACAAAAAATCAACAGAAGAATTAAGTTAGCGAGAAGTACTTATGGAAGAAACTCAATCATATTCAAATCTATTCGAATGCCACTCTATCTAAAGAAAACATTTGATCAATGTGTACTATCAGTCAAGACCTATGCATGCGAAACCTGGATACTTAAAATGGATATCATACGGAAACTGCAGGTCGCAAAACGCTCAATGGGACGAAATAGGCTGGTAAAGAATAGAGTGGATACAACAAAAGACCCAGGTAACAGGTGCCATCCACAGAGTCAGATCCCTCAAATGGCATTTGGTAGGACACCTGGCAAGAAGAACGGACAACAGATGGACCACAAAAATTATAGCATGGTATATACCCAAGAGGAATTAAGAGACCTAGAAGAAGATAACTTGGGCCCGCATAGCCAACAATAGACAACAATGGGCTCAACTACAAAGAGAGTATCTAAATATATGAGGGAGGCTACACCATATTTAGAAATGGTTGAATAAGCTGAAAATGATGACGATGGTGATGATGATATAAAATGATAAGAAGTTCTTCTCTGGCCTTATATACAATTTAAATAGACACCGAAAATGTACAATTGCCTAGATTATTCTATCACTATTTCTAAAAATAACTGACTGACAATAATAACTGTAAAAATAACTAAATATGTTTTTCCACACTCAATATTCAACTACTTCATTATACATTTAATAAACATATTATTATGGTATAGCAATATTTCAGGAATTTCCGATATAAAATTTCTATTTATAAAAGTTTCGAATTATATGTTATTTTTTGTTTCTCAAGAGATTATGGAATTGCATTCACCGGTTAAGACATTAATAAAAATGCCTGTTTTCCTATGTAGTGAATATTGTATAAGCTCGTGCCAATAAAAACATTTCTAGATGAATGTCAAATTTATAAAACCAAAATGAATTTAAAACTATTGTTTTTATTTAAAATTAATGACATAGTAAAAGATATTCTAGTACTATCCTAATTAATCATATTAGACATTTATAGCTTTACATTGCTGTAAATAAAAAAAAAAGTCCTATTTCTGTATGTTTCTTTAAGAAATCAAACAGAATAGCCATAATAAATGTGTGTTTAGTTTTGTCAAACATTTAATAAAATATTCCCTGAAAAAAAAAATTGACAAACGGGTAAGTTTTTTCCTAAATGTTGAAACCCTATTAGATTAATTTTTAACGGTGGATCCCTAATATACAGTATGTCCCCGGATTGTCTTTACAAGAATTAAAAAAAATATGAAAATACGAGTATAGTTGAATCCTAAATATAGTTGAAACCCCAAAAATCATAACACGTTTCTATGGTAATATCATATGTACTGTATAATGCCATTGTTTTTGCACATTAAATAATTGTTACTAAAGTAGACACACTGCAATTATACTGTTTTAACAATAAGGTACCTACATGGTTCTATTTTAAAAAATTGCCTTGAGGTCAATAGGAGTCAACAGCTCTAACTTTGACGATTTAATATTTGTTCGTCCTGCCTCAACACAATTGTTTTATATCGTTATTGGCCATATTGTTAAGTAAACAAAAAGTTGGATATTTCTTGTAATGGAGATATAAGAATTAAATTTTATATGAGTTTTAAAAAATGCAGAATCTGCTGTGCATAAATACTTGAATGATTCTTTCTGTCACTTTATACATTTTATTACGTTTATATTAATGTTTTTAGTAAATATTGTCTATATATTTGCGGCGGGTTCATATCTTGAAAAAATCTAGTTTTTTCGCAACTGAAAGAGAAATTAGTTATTTATTTTAAATAAAACAGTTATTTTTTGTTAGCACCAGTACCAAGAATTTATAACTTTGAGAAACACCTCACTGTAGTATTGAACAATAAAAAGGATTGGAAGAGAGAAACCTTTGCCCAGTATGTAAAAGACCATACCATAACGTGGTATACTAATGCTTCCAAAACCAAAGCAGGGACAGGGATAGGAATATTTAGGCCGAAAATTAAATACTCCGAACCGATAGGCACCTATACCCCGGCATCCTTCAGGCAGAAATCTACGTTATCGAAAGATGCGTACAATTTATCTTAGATAGGAACTATCGAAAACAGGAAATAGCCATCTACTATAGTCAAGCAGCACTAAAATCGATCAACTCAGTAACCATCAGTTCGAAGTTGGTCAAAGAATGCCTAGAGAAGCTGAACAAATTAGGCAAAGAAAATAAAGTCCTCCTACTCTGGGTGCCCGCTCACCAAGGAATAGAAGGCAATGAAAAAGCAAACGATCTAGCTAGAAAAGGAGCGAACACTCCACTAACTGGACCAGAACCGTTCTGCTTTCCAAGCGGAAACAAGCTTAAAGCGGAAGTGAAGAACCTGAATGACTTCATCCGTAACCTGGAATGGGAATATTCTCTAACGGTCTAAGACACTCGAAGAAGTTCCTCAGAACTAACGACCGAGAAAAATCAAAAATTTTAATAGATTTAAGCCAAGAAAAAAGTAAGAACAATCTTCGGATTGTCACGGAGTTTCTAACAGGACACTCTCCTCAAGTCAACAGTCTCCTTAACGCACACCTCAGTAGATTGAAGCTGCAAAGAACGGCAAATGCAGATTCTGTGGGAAAAATGGGGAAACACCAGAACACCTTATCACTGTGTGCGCCGCGACGATAACCGTTCGTGCCATAAACTTTGGTATGGCTGATGTCGAAGATGCAGAGCTGGCCTCTGTGGAGCCCTCTCAGATACTAGCATTTTTTATAACTCAAGAAAGGGGAACACACAATCGATCTATAAGGTCGTGGTGATTAACTCTCCTCCTAAATATTCTACATTCTAACACCACTACGTTGAATGAAAACGGAAGCCAGCTGGTCAGTGGATGTTTATAGCCGAGTCCACACTTAGTTTACATTAACGTTTTTCGCCACTGAAAGAGAAACCTACAAAATAAAAGTTAGCACCACTGCTAACCACTTCTTGTCAGCACCACTGCGTTGAATCCAAACGAAATCAAGCTTATCAGTAGATTTTTACTAGTAAAACAAATTTTCGTATAAATCCAAGCATATTTAAATATTTTGGAGATCTTCTAATAGAAATAAAAGCAACGTAATGCCTAGTACCATTCTGGACGCAAAATTCAGCAGTGTTTTCTACAGTTGTGGGGTTTATTACAATTTATTTTTTCCGTGTATTTAAGAATAAATAATGAACTATTTTACATGTAGATAAAATGGCCAGTCTGGCCATGTTACTAACCTCTACAGATGCTTGAACAGTATATTTATTTATATTAGATTGGGATTGAAAAAGCTTCTTTTATTTTAATTTACTCTCAGATTTACTAAGTAAAAAGCTTACTGACAAGCTGGTTTCCGTTTAGATTTTAAAGCAGTGATGTTTACAAAACTCTTCGAGTGGCGAAAGACTCAAATTTTTTAAACTTTTTAGCGTCAAATCTATGCAAGTTCAAGAATATATTTAATTTCACATAAAGTTAAACTTAAAATTTAAAAGGCAATGCTTGTTTATTTGAAAACAGTGTGTTCTCGCTTTCAAATTTCATTTCTTTCACTGTAAAATTAGAAAATGATGTCCTTGTTATTGTGACATATTGGAAAAATCCAATATTATACCAAAACAAAACAGTTACCGTGTCAGCTGTCAACCGTAAAGCGATTTCGCCCGATTAATATACTACACGGGAACGCACGAAACTATTGTAAACAAAAACAGCCACGAAAATAGCTCCGAATTTTCGAAAATACCTGCGACGCGCGCGCTTCTACACTGTGTGCGGGGCCTAAGGCGGGCGTGCGGGGGCCCCTGAACGGCGTTTTTTGCGGAAATTTTCGCGCCGAATGCCGGGAATCGACTGCCGAACTTCATCGGGAAATCTATTCCTGGCGGGCAGCGGGCGTCGCGATGCCAAAAACCGTTTGACCGGACGTCGTCGCGTCGTCGGGAGTGGAGTATCGGACTAGGGACGCCTCCCGTCGCTGCATTTAACACGGGGTAATTGCGACCACAATAATACCCCGCTTTACGCGGTTTCGATATAAGTGTACGTCCATAGTGCACCCATGTACCGGATTCTCGCTTCTCGCTTTAACGCAGCAGACTGGCTGTAAAAAATAGAGGGACAACTGTATGCGCGTGGCCATGATGCGCCAGTCAGCCAGCTTCAATCGGCTTAAACTGCTTTTGCCCGCTTATATACACGGTGCTTATATACACGGGTTATATACGGGTGTTTCAAAAAACATGTGCGATGGAGAGATTCGTGGTGAGATTTCTCGCGTAAAAATATGATTTTTTCATATCAACATAAGTCCGATTCTGCTTTATTTCGTAACTACAGGGTGTTAAAGTCGAAGTATCTTTCGATTCAAAAAAAAAAGATCAAACCAAAAAAAAACATGTGAGCCACTGACTTTTTTTCTTTTGATATCAAAATTGTGTAGGCCGTTTAATGCCAATTAAAAGTTATTTCATGATATTTTGTCGAATCCGGCCTTCTTGATGAGATAAACCGGATAAACGCCATTTTATTAATCACATTTAATAAAATATATATTTTATCTAAGTTATTATTGAATATTATTACTATTAGTCCAACCTAGAGCAATTTCAATTTAAAGAATAATGGTATCTAAGATAATTACAAAAAACCTAATTTTAAAAAGTTAATATCCTGTAACCCTAAAACTATGCATTTCCAAATCCATGTTTATAGGGTCTTTTTTTCATATTTTTTGATGAAGAATCAATGAGTACTTATTTAAAACTTTCGCAAGCTAATGATATTAATTTTTTTAAAAGTTATTAGACTTGGTTCAAGGCAAATTAATAACATTGCGTTTATCTCATCAAAGGGACAACTTTTAATCGGCATTAAACGGCTGACAGTATTTCGCTAACAAGAGAAAAAGAAGTCAGTGGCGTACATGCTTTTTCTAGAAAAATATTCCAGTGATAACCCATATGCACGACCCTAGTAAATATGTCGACACTTTTTTAGCTTTAAAATATATCGTATTTATAGTAACTTTTATCTTCAAAGTTTCATTCAAAACGCTAAAAGTACTTGGAAGAAAATTATAATAAATCGGAAAAATATTAAAACTTTAACTTAATAGAAATAAATAGTGTCCAATGGACTGGAATGGAATTTGGATTCCAAAAATACGTGGTAGATAATCTATATCTACGGAATATTGGGACACCCTGTATACAGGATGTTAAACTTAAAAAGAATAGTTTTTTTGTAATGATTTTCTTGTATAAATAACCTGTAGCTAGTAATTATTTAATTGTTAATTTTGAAGTTTAACTTGATATAATGTCATTTCAACAGAACATCAACGATTTTTAATAGACGTATCTGTTGAAAAAAACTAAAGTGCTGTTGAATAGTTATATTTAGATATTTAAAACAGTGTTTTCTTTGTTCTTTGTGCTTTTTTTTTTGTTCCGACGAAAAATACCCAGAGGAGTTTTTTGAAAAAAAAAGCGGAAAGTCCCTGGAAAGACTGGATATATTGGCAATAAGGCAACCCAAAAAAAAATTGGTGCCATCAGAAGAAGTCACATATCTGGAAATACCCCTGGACAGTAAACTTTGTGGAACAGGCATATGAAGCACATCACCAGCAAAGCCACAAAGGCTCTCATGATATGCAGACGACTGGACTGGTGGGAAATAGATGGGGCTGCGCCCCTACCATTTTATGCTGGGTGTATACCATAATAATCCGACTCATTATTACTTATAAAGCAGTTGCAGCAGTCGCCCAACAGTAATGGAGGTCATTCTAGATCTAACTAAATTATTCTAAATGATTAGAATAGTCATTGACTGAAACAGTACCGGGGAAGTGTCAGCCGATGAGCTTGGAACACCCTCAAAAAGAAAATTCCACGCCTTTAACTCCCAGTAGATGACATACCAAGAATGTACAACTTTGAAACACTCACTCTAGTAATGAGCAAAAAAAAATAGACGAGACAAAGGTTTTCTTAGCAGTTATAGACCATACCATAACGTAGTATACCGATACTTCTAAAACCAAAGCAGGAACAGGGATAAGAGTATTTGGACCCAAAAAATAAATACTCCGAAACAATGGGTTATCGGAAATAGATGTAGCCATCTTAGTCAAGCAGCCCTAAGAGCGATGAACTCAGTAACTATCAATTCTTAGTCGTAATGATTAGTTGAGTAATTGAGGGGTTAGAATAAAAGGGATAAAAGTGACTTTTTGTTCTAAATGGACTTAAGTACAGATTTAGACACTTTAGATACCAGGAAATTAAGTAAATTCTACACTCTACTCTACTTAGTGCAGCTGTAGAATTTACTGAATTCCATTTTATACCAATTAAATTGGTATACCTAAATTATCTAAATCTGCATTTAGAAAAAAGTGACTTGTATCCCTTTTATTCTAAGCGCCTCAATTATACTAATAATTAGAAATTTTCACGGATATATGATATAACCATATAATTTTTCACCGAAACTATTTAAATTTCTACTATTTAAAAAAACTGTGAACTGATTAACCCAATATTTCATTAGTTGTACTATCTGGCATTGTTCGATAAAAATTGCATATAAAATAATCCTCACACAGCATGCAACACGAAAAAGCTGCCAAAAAAATTTCAGCAATGTGCACCTGGCATTTGTATATTATATTTAATTGTGTAGTAATTTGTCAGATAAATCGCACAATTTAATGTCAACACAACAAGTCGTATTTAATTAACCATAAATTTAGAATTATAATAGATGTTAAAATAGAACATTATTGCACTCACCTAGATCGGAGATGTTGACTTTTTCCAAGAAAGGATCAACCACTGGCAACTGAAACAAAAAAGTAATTTTAAAAATTTGTTAATAAAAATATTGTGAAGGTGTGTGTGGCGACATCAGCCGGGGAACGAGCCAAGTAGAAAAGCGAGCTCTGTAATTTCGGGTATCGAAAATTACAGATAATTTTCAACATTCCAGAAACAGCCGCTAGGATATATAAAAAACCCGCCTTCGGCAGTTGGACTAGTTCAGTTTGAAAAATACAGAGAGTTTTAAATTGTAAATCGTGACAATTCGGCGAAGGATTTTTAAAAATAGTTAATTATGTGTTGTCAGTAGTATAAATTGTGTGTATATAGTGAAAAAATAAATTCTTTAAGTATTTTACCGTGAGTTTATTATTAGTGGACCCACGGAATCCGTAGCAATATACTACAACGTATAGAGTATAAGATGTCTAAGATTTATTGAAATTAAAATATCAACACATATTTTTCCGCTTATTATTTTAAAATTTATCGTGACAGTACTTTGAGTTAATTTGAAGTTTATTATTAATTAAACCATAAATTTACTAAAATAGTTTCCACAATTTATAGTAACCCACAAACCAAATTTTAAGCGTATTCCTGTTTATACCTATATTGGTCAAACATTAGTCAAGAAACACCCAAACTTCAGTTATTAATGAATAATTCATATAATGAATTATTCATATAGCTTGGGCGTCCATTAACTACGTGATGGAATAAGGGGGTAAAATTCAAGTGGGGAGAGAGGGGTTTTCGACAAATCACGTCATTTTTTGGGCTAAAAAATAGTGTAAAGTGAACATTCGACACAATTCTTCCGAACATTAAAATCCATGAATAGATTTAAAGTTATTTAGCATTGTTATATTAAAAATATGGTCTCCAATTCCTTATTGGTTGAAAAATTATGGCACGGTTTAAATTTTACAAGACGAGCTATTGAACTTCTGTGCGCAAGTAAATCTCGCGACATGTCACCAGAGGAGGAGGAGTAAAAATACTGAAAAACTCCTGTTCTATTTAAAAGTAATTTTAAGAAGCAATTTTTAATAAGATAATTTTGACTAGACGTAGGACAACTAAAAATTGACTAAAGAAATCATTGAAATAAAGAACAGTGAATTAAAGAATATAAGTTTTCTCGATTTCTACTTAAGCATGAAAAAAATATTCCAGATTTCAATATCTTAATTTTAAAATCATGTTTGAAAATAGAAAATTCAATTTACACTATTAAATTTAGATACAAGAGAAAATGTTGCCTTTTGAGTATAGCAAACAACTGCTTTTCCAGTTCTAAACAGCGATATAATTGACCTGTCATTTCAATACCTTATGTTTAGATGCCACTGTCACAAGCAGAATTTCGCATATACGCTGCAACTAAATTGAACCTCCACTGAAATCAAAATACGATTCTATTCCAAACTTGTATCCAATAAGATACGAGTGGAGTGTGAGTTTATAATCGAACTTAATCCGATAAAGCATACAATTCAATGAAATAACCTGTATTTCTATGTTATTTTATGTCGTGTATCACTTCTGTTTTCCATAAAGTATTTGTTTAATTGCATGATAAAAATCGGTTTATTTGATCAATTAGTAAGCTTATTATAAGACCGAATTTGATACCTTCCAGTTAATCTTTAAGATTAATTTAAAAATTAATATTTAGTTTAATCTGGAGATTTTTTTGTTGATATAATTTTCTAACCTTTCATTTAACTACTCATCGCTAACTTAACTGCATGACAAACTTATATAAGAATATTTTTTTTCAGTTATTTATTTATTTTTTTTTCTGAAAATGTGAAATCTAAAAATTGGTAATACCGAATATTAGGACTAGGTAAAAAACTACTACATTGACAACATTCTACTTAATTGGGGCGTCAATTTGCAAAACCTGCCCTATCCATTTAAAAACATGGCCTAATGGTCTAAAAGCTAGCAACGTTTTCGAGAAAGTATTTTAAGACGTCTGGCTCTTTGATATGTCTTTTACTATGCTCTCTGGAACAGCGTGCGGCCCGTCTGGCTGCCGATACCCATTGCGTTCACTACTGCGCATCGGAAGAAGATCCTATATTTTATTATTAATTTAGTCCTATAAATTTTATTACTGAATATAAATGGAACATGTCTCCATAGCGCAGTGCGTAGAGTTTCCGACCACGAACCGATGATTCAGAGTTCGAATCCGGGTCAGGGCAAAGACTTTTTTATTTTATTTTCGTTTATATTCTGATAGTAAAGTATTAAATAATTCTGGTGATTAAAAAAAACAAATATTTAATACTTAACTATCAGAATATAAACGAAAATAAAATAAAAAATTCTTTGCCCTGACCCGGATTCGAACTCTGAATCATCGGTTCGTGGTCGGAAACTCTACGCACTGCGCTATGGAGACATGTTCGATTTATATTCAATACTAGAATTTAAAGGTCGAATAAAAATATAGGATCTTCTTTCAAAGCGCAGTAGGGAACGCAACGTTTACCGGCATACGACGGGCCACATGCTGTTCTAGAGAGCATAGTAAAAGATATATTAAAGAGCCAGACGTCTTAAAATACTTGTTT
This sequence comes from Sitophilus oryzae, assembly GCF_002938485.1. Classification (NCBI taxonomy): domain Eukaryota; kingdom Metazoa; phylum Arthropoda; class Insecta; order Coleoptera; family Curculionidae; genus Sitophilus; species Sitophilus oryzae. The sequence continues at coordinate 398,390 of NW_022146096.1, forward strand.
TTCCGACGTTGCTAGCTCTCGTACTATAATGACATATATTAATAGTGGACCCTGAAATCTACATAAACATAGTCCCAAACTGCAGCAAAAAATCCGTCTTATCCACTTATATTATTTGCTTTTTATTGTCATTATTGTTGCAAATCCCGCATTTTTCATAGGCTTTTTACACAAGTATAATATTACTGCTGACGTCTTATCCATTCATTACCTAATTTTAATAAAATAGCATATCTTATAAATCAAGTTATGATGCAAATATTTTGCTGTAGCAAAACCCGCAATATGCATTATACTACATACCGCCTTATCCGAATTATTTTTGTATTTTTTCTCTTTAAAAATGAAATATTAATTTTTATTTCTAGAAAAACATTTACATTAAATACGTCATTTGTAAAATAACGCTTTAAACATTTGCTAAAACGGTTTTTGCATATTATCTCGAAACAACGTTTTTGGAATAAGACGGGTTTTGCAACTTGACGCCTCAATTGAACTCTTAAAAGTTTGAAAAAAAAAAGAAAAAAACCGTTACTAAATCAAAATTTAATGATGAAATATTATGAACAAATAGAAATATCCTATCGTCCTGTAGGGTAAATAATTTCACAATAATATCTGCCCAGGCTCAGATCTTCTATGGTAGATTAACTAAACTATATCCAACAGTCGTTGAGTTCCAGAAGCAAACATGTTAAATCACAAAACAGTTTTGAGAAATACGAATTTAAAGTTCTTTTTTGAAGTTTAGTCTAATTACTCGGTTATTTTTAAACCTATAATTGTAATATTTGGTATATGAACAATCTATTTTGAACTTAAATTAAATGTAAAACAGTTCTTTAAATAAATTACCAATACAATTACAAATTACAAATATCAATATTTTTTAAGTGACTTATCGCTCTATTCTAATTGTAAATTAAAAAAAGAAACATTTACCGGACTTACTTTATATTCAGCTTAATTTATATTAAATCCGTATTTATGCCAAAATGAATAAAGCTAAACCATTTTACGTATGTTGAAATCTGGAACCAATTTACTATCTTTATTAAGTTTAAATTGACTACCCTATAACAGCAAATCGGTCAAAATCAATTTTCGTCACTTTGGACCCGTGGATATAACATTCTAAACTAACCAAAGATGTTTGAGCCAAACTGCGTTTACCTGACAACCTCATTTAGTCCATGACTTAATTTGATTTTAAACCGAATATTTTATTTATTGGTTAGTTACAGATAGCGTAAAACGAGAAAGAGCAAAAGATAGAGCATAAGTAGCTTGGCGTATACCGGGTGCGTCTCAAAAGTGGCTCACCTCTATAACTTTTTTTATTATTTCAGATAAAAGATTTGGTATGTTAGTATATGACAGAAATTAGGATTGACGTATTCAACTGTTTTTGGTCACTTCCTATTTCACCGGAAATGACTACAACTTTTGATTTTTAAATGGCTCCCTCGGTATATTTCTACTTTATTCGATAGAAAATGACACTCCGAATAAAATGACAAAATATCAAACGTCAACTTTTGACATTTTCGCATATCGTTTATTTGAAACTGTAACATGCAGTTCATAACGACAACTCGACGCGAAAAACCAAGTGTGTGGTACCAAATTATTCGTAAAAAATGTTTTTTTACAAATATGCTAATGATCCACCCTTGTTCCATTTGAAAAAATTGAGATATGATTAAAAATACGATTTAGGCATCTTTTAACCGGCCAGGACTCCTTTATTAAAAATAGTGTTTTTAACACCGCTATGGCACTCTAGATGGACATTTAAAATGCGATTTTTCAAAGCGAACATGTCAAAAGTTGACATATGATATGTCATTCTATTCGGAGCGTCATTTTCTATCAAACAAAACAAAAAATACCGAGGATGCTATTTAAAAATCAGAAGTTGTAGTAATTTCCGGTTAAACAGGAAGTGACCAAAAACAATTGAATACGTCAATCAATCCTAATTTATGTCATATACTAACTTACCAAATCTCATTTTTTATCTCAAAAAATAAAAATGTTACCCCTATAACTTTCCCTGTTCCTGATCCACTTTCGAGACACACCCGGTATATATCCAATATGCCAATTTTGGACTTAACTTAGTTTGCTTCTAGGGTACAGATATATTGATAATTTTCACAGAAAACTTGTTTCCAAATTCATTATTCATTCAGTAACACTGCTTCAGTGAGACTGACAGGTGTGAACGAGAGGTGTCTCACTTGGGTAAAAAATTTACATTTGACTGCCAGCGACTGCCACGAAAAGGTACATGTAATTCCAACAGTGAGACACCCCTCAGGTGTGAACAAGCCTTAAGAAATAAATTGACTGACTATTTAGCCTGCCAGTAGCGTTTGTTATATTTCGAAACAAAATCCCAAAAAAAGTACAGTTTTAAATGATTTTAATGTATTTCCTTATCAAAAATAACTAACCCGTGTCTTTTTCAGAACCTTCGGACTAGATAAATTCTTCTTCACATTAGACGACAACCGTGAGTACCAGTTCCATATGCCGTTCGCTATTGGTGGCGAATGTAGTATCGTGATGCTGGGTCTGCGACTCGGTTCAGAGAGCTTTCTGGTGGGTTTTTTCGACGGTTCCAACAGGTGTGATTCCGAAATCTTGCGCACTACCGGTGCCACTTTACCATTGTCTAAGTCGGAATTGCGCGAATAAAGAATATGTTTCTCCTCGCCCTCGCTATAGGAGTGCAATCGGTAGAAGAAGGTACGTCTTGGTCGCTGAACATCCGACGAATCCATAATTGTCGGACGGTGTGGTTAAAAGAACTGTTTTCTGTTTGTACAGTCACATTATTTTACAATTAATTGGGAAAATGATCTTTTTCGTTTCTGTGATTAAATATTATTTCATAATGACATCTTTAAAGTATTTTTCATTCATATTAAGTGGCCAGTTTAAAGTTTTGGTGTGTGTAAGATAGCGTCTGCTACAAACTTTCCTGTCGATATTTAAATAAAAAAAATATCTTCGAAAAGAAATACATTTACATATATTCGATAACAAATAAACTTTTAGTTACGTAATCGAGGGCGCGAATTTTAAATTCATTGTTGCCAACCATGGACATATTCGGCGAAGGGCTGACTAACTGGAATTTAAATTTCCCGCTAGAGATTCAGGTGGTAGCTCTGCTGTAAAAAATGTCAAGTTACCACATTTATTTATTTATTTGTTGTCATTTACACTGTCATTCGCTTTGACATTTTAGTTTTGTATTACAAGTGTTTGGTTTAAATGAATTATCTTGTGATACTTTAAGCTTAAAAAGTTTTACTAGCAGACCTTGCAGTCGAACATTGTTCTTTTCAGAACCTCTTTTAGTGAGAAGTGGTACAAGATAGCTTAATAGCCGTCGCAATCAAAATATTTTGAACGGGAAAGCGCGGTAGTAATGGTCTTTTATATTCCTTAAGTGATGTTAAGGAGGGGAGTTCTGTTGATGTAAATAATAACTGTTTATATATTGATAATTAATTTATATTGGTTTCCTAAAATATTTTTATTAAAAGAAAATATGTAAAAGTGGACATTTGATATAAACTATATCTATGTGATGTTGTCAATTGAGTTTTGTTATTTAAATCAATATTTAATGTTGCATATTTTATTTCAAATTTAATTTCATTAAATAAATGATTAATAGTCAATTAATAAATTACTTTTCATAATTATTTCCTTCTGGTAAAAGTAGTTTGAAGTAGTGATGGGATAACTCGAGCGAAAATTTGCTGGAGCACTCGATTATTGAAATAACCGACCTCACTCGATTATGAACGATTGATGCAAGATACGAGTTATGAGTGACAAGCGCAAGCGATGAAAACATGAAATAAATTGAAATCTCATTTTTTTGTGATATACTGGATAGGTTCAATCGTCGATAGCTTTTGACCTTACACAGAAAAAGATATGTATTCTTTTTTTTATATATGTATTCTTAATAAAAAATACGAGTGAAATTTAACTCGAGTGATCACTCGATTACTGAAATCGCTCGAATCCCGAGTACTCGATTATCAAAATTTTTCGGTTTTTCCCATCACCAGTGATGAATATATCCTTTCTCATTATATCGAAAAAATATATTGTATCTGTGGCAAAATTGTATATTATGTAATGACTGTTGTTAAAAGTGTACTACGCATGAATGGAAAATCTACACACGTACAAAAATTCTAAAATGATTAGGTACATACATAACATAGCTTAATAAATCCGTCCTTGCTATACAAATTTGCTTGTTCATTTACAATTTTCCTGACATTAAGATTGTATTATGCTATAAAGATAAAAACTGAATTAACTGCATAAAATCAATACTTGCTTTTTTAATAATTATAACGTTTTTTCAATAAAACTCAAAAACTAAATAAATTAATTAAACTAAATAAATACCAAATGATATATTTGTAAACAATAATTTTGTGCACCCGTATTACTGAAATGTATTTGTTCTTAAAATAGCTGTCGAAATAATGTAATAAATTAATTACTACATATTCACATATAGATTTCAGATAAATATTTTAATTAAAATAACATTAAATTATAAACGATATGCAAAATTACTAATCAGGTAATAATGGATAATAATTATTTTGGCCACAACGGACAAATTAAATGTAAAAAACGGGTTTTGTTTTTACACTATATTATTCATTATATTAATATATATTTTATATAACATTAATTTTGTATAAATAAAATGAATAAATAAAAAACATAAATATATAAAATGAATAAATAAAAAAAATATTATATTCTAAATATATTAATTTATTATATTACTATGGTTAACCCGGAGTTATTAATACATTGTTAAATTTTAAATATAGTTTCATAACTATCTATTTGGATACGATCTTATGTAACAATTCCATTCATCATAAATGTGCTAAAATATATCTTGAATACTCTACTATATAATTACAAAACAAATAGTTCTAATTAAATATAAAATACCCGAAAAGAGAAAACAGTCATACGATACTTATAATAAGCATAAAGAAGCAAATATAATGTAATTAACAGAAGATTGTTAACATTTGCCACGAGTATCGTGTTTATTTGATAAGCTGATAATCGTTTGCAAATTTATACTTGTTTACGCTTTCAGGTAGCAGTCAACGTTTCCATACTAATGGAATCATTATGACAAAAAAACAAGAAAAAAAAAACGGCGCGATATTGCATAATAACAGCTTTACGAAAACGTAAATAAATTGGAAGAAAAATTACACGGCAGGTGTTGTTATCGTCTTACTTTGCTTTTTTCGAGTCAAACAACAACATATTTTAACATCTAATTTGCTTTAAAAGTAAAATATGAGTATTGCGGAGTAGGACAAACTGAAACTAGGCAAATGATATAATAAAATATCTACGGTAAACTCATCAGTAAATACGAATATAAAGATTTTAAAATTAAACGACAAAAACCAATGAAATACAATAGCTCCATAATAATTAAAATATATGCCAAAACCATCAAATTATCACAAGAAATAAGGAAAAACTTAAAGAAAATATGTTTGTAAAAAGTGCTGCTACTCAGTCTTCTGACATCGCAAACGTTTTCAATAAAACAAATTTAAAAGATTTTCTCGTTTTGACAATTATTATTATGTATGGCAACTCTAGAAACAAAATTTAAACAAAATATCGATGATCGAAAATAAATGGCGTCAAGTTAGCTTGGAAATGACGAATTGATGAGATTCGCCATATTCAATAGCAAACGGATAATCATATACAGCCAAGTTATGCACATATTTCGTATTTTCTTTTTATTATCTCAAATATTATTTTGGAATAGCAATAAACCGCTTCAATATGGTATAAGTTTAAAAAGCACTCAAAAGCACTTAAAAATCACTCAGTTCCACGGCAATCAATTCTAGTGTAGGATTGTGTATGTGCTAAATACTTTGGGTGAGCGTAGCAATGTTACGTTAGCCTGGAACCAGGGCAAGAGGTACATATTGGTAACAAAAAGGCAGATGAAATGAGCAAGTAAGGCTCAACAGTGCCATTCATAGGCCTAGAATCCTTCAACAGCTTTGCTAAAGCAGTCACGAGAATGACCACACAGCGATGGGTGGCTAACAAATCTCTAGAATAATGGAGAAACTCAAAGACAGACGAAAAAGTTCATGAAGTTTATAAAACAAATCACAAATGGCAAAGCCACAACCTAACCTAACTTAACTATACTATTTAATTATTATTACTTAAAAATACTATTTCTAATCATTTGACTGATTTGTCCGCTAATTTGTGACTACATTTCTATAAAATATAATAAAATAACTGATGCTTTATTTCTATTTAACTTATAATACCATTTTTTATTTTTTATACTATATTTTGAGCTTTAAAAATAATTTAAAATAACTGAAACTCAGTTTGTCAGTAACAAATATTTTTTCGATACTTAATAATAGATAAAATGTTACAAACACACCTAAACTGCAAAATTACTTTTTCGTCCATAGATTGATATTATATTTGTCTGGGATTTCATCACACAGGACATACTATGTCAATACCAAAACATATTATTGTGCGTAAAATAATGATCTCATTGTGTCGTTGGTAAATACAACAGATCCAAAGCAAAATCCCTTGCGAACGTGATATAAACAACCTGCAACCTGTGTTGTTTACTATCTCCTTGAAAATATAATTTTCAGGGAAAATTACTTTTTAACTCAATTTAAAAGCTAATTCTATTCAAAACCAACTAATTAATTTCAGCGGCAGAGAAAGGTAAATGTTAAACAATTCAGACAAAACAATTCTTGGAAAATCTAAACCTACATCGATGTTGGAGTTCTTAATTCGCTTAGAAACTTTTTGTTAGTAAACAGCGCAACTTTGTAGCGGAAAACGAGAAAAAGTTATCTGGCGAGTAAATGTTTCACAGTAGTAATATATTGATGCCAGATAAGATTGATTTGGACGTATCCGAATTATCAAAACAATATAGTGGTATATTATAAGAAAAGAAACATTTAAAATTAAGGACATTACTGAGTAGTCGTTTTTGTTTTGTTTGGGTTATTTTGAAAAGGTGGTGACAAAATCACCCCATCATTAGTAATTCTAAGGTTTCATTAGTTTTTACAAAATCTGTAAAATTCTATAAACTAAGTATACCACCGGATGTTTCTCAAAAATGAGTCACCCCTGTATTTTTGTAATTTTTTTTTTCAGATAATAAAACACAATTTGATATGCTAGTATATGACATAAATCGGGATTGATTGACGTATTCAATTACTTTCGGTCACTTCCTGCTTCATCAGAAACGGCACCAAACCAACTTTTGATTTTTAAATGGTACCTCAGGTTTTTTTTCAATTTATATGATAGAAGATAACATTCTGAATATAATGACAAATCATATGTCAAACTTTTTAAAATTCAGTCTAGAGAGTTAGTTTTTTATCAAAGAGCTTTGGAAAAAGAGATTGATCGTCTAATGTTTTTCGTGTCTTTTTCTGGTCGGTTAAAAAGATGCCCAAATCGTATTTTTTATAAAAACTCATTTTTTTCAAATAAAAGGAGGGTGGTTTATTAACATATTTGGAAAAAGCATTTTTTTACGAATAATTTGGTACCACATGCTTGGTATTTCGAGTCAAATTATCGTTATAATTATGGCCATGGCATTCTAGCTTGAAATTTAAATTCCTATATTTTTTAATTCAAAAAGTAAAAAATTGACATATGATATGTCATTCTCGCCAGAATGTCGTGTTCTCTCCAGTAAAGTAAAAAAATATCGCGGATGCCATTTAAAAATTAAAAGTTGTAGTCATTTCTGGTGAAACAGAAAGTGAGCGAAACTAATTGAATACGTCAATCCATCCACATTTATGTCATATACTAACATACCAAATCTCGTTTTTTATTTGAAAATTTAAAGAAATAGGGGTGAGCTAAAAAATAAAAGGGTGTTATTATAGGAGTGAGCCACTTTTGAAAAATTACAGTCATGTAATGCAAATATTTTTAGAGGTAAATCGCGCAAATTTTTTTTTAAAATTTGGAATTTTTTGAAAATATTTCTGGAATTATTTTTATTTTTTAGTTAAAATCCATAATTTGTTGATAATATGGCAACATAGGTAGTAGATTAAATTTACAAGAAAGAAAATCCAGAAAAAATCTAGTGGTTCTCAAAATTTTAGCAAAAAATATTTTTTTTTTGAAATTTTCAAAGTAAAGTAACTCGGTTATTTTAGATTTATTTGGAAAATAGTAAAGAGATAATATGTTTTTTTATCGAGATCTACCAGCCCTGAAAATATTTGCACTTATTTAAAACTCATCCTGTATATAATTATCATAATAATGAAGGAGCAAATCAATCTACTACAATACTGTATTGTTTTACTGGTATTTAAGTACCCGCCCTAATAAAATTATCTCTACTGCCGTTTTATAACAAATAGTAATTTATTTATAAAAAACGTATAGGGAATATCATATTATAAGCAGTCACTCCCGAGGATAACAAACTCGAATTTGTATTATTTATGAAAATTTGTCAGCATAAAAAGCTTAAGGGTAAAAAGTGGTAGTAGTGATAAATGAAAATACGCAAAACTGTACAAGAGAAATTGAATCTGCCGCCGCTGATAAAATGTCATTTTCATTTATTATTTGACAGTAATTTAAATCTAGTCGTGTTCAGCGTAGATTAAATTTTACGAGAGGAGAATGTAATTTAAAGCTGTAACACACAGTCATATGGTAAAAACACGATTCTGGATATACTGTTTATAAAAATAAATAAATACACAATTTTAACAGGCAAATTCGGTATAAATAAATGACAGAGAACAAATAAATCTGTACATACAAAGAAACATATGGTAAAACGTGGTAAAACGGTGTTTTACTTTTTTATTATTTAATTTTTCTTTGTTTTGTAAATTACAACTGCAAAATAACAGCAAAATAAAACACTAATTCACCACAATACACCAAAACAGCTGCAAAAGTATAGTGTTTTGGTGTATTGTCGTGAATTGGTGTTTTATTTTACTGTTCAAAGGTTTTCACCAAACCATGTAAAAATTATTGTGTTAAAGTATTTAAAAAATCGTCTAATTATTTCTTATTTTTGAATGCTTATATCAAACAATGCTGTGTACTAATAAAAGCATCGATCGTTTACCGTTTTCTCTTAAAACAATAATAGAGCATTATTTTTAAAAATATTCGTGTAAGACTATACTTTTATTGACATCGGGTCGATCAATAATTTTTCCAATCAGCTCGATATATTAATGATATTGCCAGTATTATTCATCAAGTAGTACTACTGTTATATTAATCAATTAAGGCCGTAAACAAACACAACATACACAATTTTACGGGTATATACAAATTTTCATTATAATAAAATTACTGTAATTATATTCTTGCAGATTAAGTGAAAAGTTTTGTTCTTAAATATCTACTATACATATTATAAACGCGTGTTCAAATATTATCTTGTGGAAAAACGAGATGTAATTAACGAAATATTATCGTAACACCAGATATTTTAGAAACGGCTAGGTTTACCTATTACATTGAGATTTCTAAAAATCCTTCTAAAAGTCCTTTGTCTCGGGTATAGATACCGACATGTCGTGAAAGTAGTTCGAGACAAAACGGAATTGAACGAGACAACAGGAAACAACCGAAAGTCACCAAAAAATCCCCCCACGCCCTTCTCCGCATTTTCCCGAGTAGTTTTGAGACGTTTCTAAGAAATGAAAGTAGGTCAAGACAACCGAAGATAAGCCGAAACGCGACAAAGTTAGACGACGAAACACGACCTAGACATGCTTCGGACAGTTTTCCATATAGTGTAGAGGATGTAATAAAGTAACATAATTTGTATTAGTCTTATTTTTTTAGTTAGAGTTTTTTTATTAAATAGTTCGCAGACAACGTTTATATTTTTTATTTAAAAAAAAGCACCTACACTCCAAATATGTTTAAAACTGATTTAAACAAATATTTAAAACAAATTTAAAACAATTAATGGCTTTTTAAACACCTAAAATACTTGTTTTTAAACAAAACAGGGAAATCGAACATTTTCCACAATATTTTAAATTACTCTATTTGAAAATCTGCATGGACGTTTCACTAACCATTTTAAATTTTAATTGTTAAATGTTTGTTCATTGCTAAGTTTTAATCAGTTATCCATCAAAACTGTGAGAAGATCTTAAAATATAGAGTTTAGGTATATTGGAGCAAATTAGTGTAATTATGTATTCATAAAACAAATCTTCCAAATTGAGTTATTCCCTTTCAATATACCCAGTTTTGCCAATTTTAAATAAATTCCGGTGTTTTTAAAAACGACAAATCTTTAAAATATTGTTATTGTTCAATTAATTATAACTACCTGCCAAATATTTTGTTTTTAATGCACAATATAATATATAAATAAATAATTACAGCAGTCTGGTTAGTTTAAGTTGAGCGGCGATTACAACTAGTTTACGTCAGATTTTCTAGTCTATTATGTTATATGAATCTTATCTAATAAAACAAATAAAAATCATTATTATTATTATAATATGTAGTTTGAATTAGTTAAGTCAGCTTACCAGAGACACACGACCACGACGTAACAACATCCGTTTTATGGACATGTTTGAATTTACTTCATAAAAATACAATAAAAAAATGAATGAACAAACACTGGAACTCGTAATCTCTTATCTCTAACCTGTATACTTAGTTTGTAAAATAGTAGCATGGGTGACAGTAATTCGACTATTATAAGTTACAAAATTACTTGACATATTCACAGTAGCGTACCTAGAAAGGGGACGAGTAACTAGAATCGGCTGCGAAGACACAAAGTCTAAGTTTAAAAACTTCTGTAGTTACCTACTTCATTGACTTTTCTTATAACTCGCATGATTCTTCACAATTTTTCAAATTATTTCACAATAACTAAATTTATACAACCTTAACAACGACTGAATATAAAAATGACTGTCATAAGGCTGGTACTTTGTCTCGCCTAGTCAATTAAACGATTGTCTTGTTATCTCCTGTTGTTATAACCGTGATTATGTTTTACATTGACTATTAGGCTTTATAGGCCTTTTATAACAAAAAATCCATACGAGTTATCTAAAAAAACAACGTATATATCCACTTAGATAAAAATTACTCGCTTATTAACGAGTTGGCGTAATGTGATAACAGCTTATATTCATTAAGTAATTTTTAAGGATATAAGGTATTTAGCATGATAAGTCATAAATTCACCGGTTTTTAATCTGTTTTTACAAATTTTGCTTTTAAATGATACTTGCGGCTCCATCTATCGTTTTAAAAATAAATGACGATATATTTTAAAAATAAATTCCTGTATAGAATTTACAATGATGTTGAAGAGATGTCGCTTTAAAGAAGTCCCTAGATAATATTACAGCATTTTCATTGCATTTAAAGGCGGTAAATTTAAAAATATATTTTTATAAACAGCAACCAAACGATATGTTCGACAATGCTGAAGGCTATAAAAATCAAAAGGTTTAATAAGAGTCTACTCTAATATTTTAGGAGAAAGTACAGCTTGTAGTATAAAAGTTTACAGAATTTATAGCGTAAATAGTAAATATTTGTAACATAATATATCGTCCCATTGCTGCCAAAAGTCACTAACTTACTTTTTATTACTTCCGAGAAAAATGCGTCTAAAGATGAATTGCATTGCATAAAGATGTTATAGTTAGTAACTATTTGGTATTAAAATAAAACACAAATAGCCAGAAATCGTAGTTAATGACTTTTGCAATCGTTTCTCCGCTTCAAAACATAGTTAGTGATTGAATTTGGTTGTTCGGAAAAATGTTAGTTACTGACTTTTGCCAGCAATAGGACGATATACAGTATTTATTCTTTAAACTCTAGTAGTATCCTTAACTCAAAACATAAAACCCTAAAATATTTTGAGTTATGTGAAAATCCTGCATAATCTCAGTATGTATGAAAGTAAATTATTTGTCGCTTGATCCACATGCTTTGTACAGAACATAGATGACCATTGGCGTGTACTTTTGATTTTTGTCACGAAGTTTGATACGAAACCTAAATTTTATTGCCGAATCTGAAGAGCACTATTTGAGAAGCTGTATTACAAAGATTTACTCAAAGTATGTATGCCTGTACCGATTGGTGAAGAAGTATCAAGCGTGCATCTAGATAGGAGCCTGAAATGACTATAACTACCTCGGAGAAATATTTGATACAACAGATAAAGATGTCGAAGAGATTACAAAATGAATAACATAAGCTAAAAGAACAATTGGCTATCTTGATGGGATATTTTGAAGTAATGAAATAGGGAAAAACAAAAAAAATACATCTTCAAATAGGGATCAACTCTAAGAAGTGTCCTAACAGAAACAAGAAAAAGAATGCATCTACCAGGTACCTTGTGAATGCGGTGAGTCGTATATTGGAGAGACTAAACGTCCTCTAAGTGTTAGCGAGCACAAAATACATGTACAGGGTGGGTCAAATTCGACGCTTTTAAATGGAAACACCCTTTTCTATAGGAGATAGACAAAAACTAATATCGGTGTCTGGAGCTCAATTTTTGTCAAGAACATGATGGTGAAAACCGCATATCTATATCTGTTACCGTTTCGGAGTTACGGAGTGTTTTAAAAAATATGCATTTTTAACAAATCGCTGTAACTTTTTTGCTATGAAAAAATTTGTATTTTTATGAAAACATTTCCAAAGCACCTTTTTACGTAGAATTTAATGGTTTAAGTATAATTTTTTTCTTAAATTAATAATTTAAGAATTATCAACAGAAAATTTGATTTTTTATATGGGACACCCTGTATATTTTTAATTTATTGAAAATAATTTAAAATTAGCTTTCCAAAAATATAACACACTTGATATATTGCTCGATTCCTCCTCGAGATATAGAGTATATAAAAATAAGCCCGCTTTAAACAAGTAGGCTTTGAACGGTACCGGCTGTAATGCAAAAAAATCTAGCTGTGAGCATCAATTAAAACTTGCTATGAGAGGTGCAGAATTTTATAACAATTTAAAATATATTTAACCAACATCAGGCACAGTTAAACTATATCTAATAACAATAAAAATAAATAGCAAACCAAGACATGAGATTTTGCTACAGGTGTTCGACATATCGACCGTCTTCTGTTATGGACAGACGGGGTAGTTTTTGAACATTTCTCGCGGAATTCATTAACTCAGTGGGGGTGAAAGATACCCTCTCTTAACTGCTAAGTATTGTTAATTCTTGTCTAGATTATACGGAAGAATAAGGAACCTTTATTCTTCCGCAAATATATCCATAGGATTAGATCCATGGGCACTAAGTCAGGCGGCCTCGAAAGCCAACGGCTGGGATTTTGGTTAGCTATTCAATTATTCTTGAAATTGGCTGCAAAAATTTGCAGATAACTTCAGCGTTCAGAGAGAAAAATAGGTTTTCGAGTTCCATTAAGGGCCTACTAGTTAAAAGTGGCGAACTTTTAAAAATTCTGTATTTCGAAGAGGATTATAACAAAATATCAAGTGTGCTATATTTTTGGAAAGGTAATTATAAATTCTTTTCAGTTAATTAAAAATATAGACGGTGTCCCAAATAAAAAATCAATTTTTCTGTTGATAACTCTTAAATTATTAATTTTAAAAAAATTATATTTAAACCATTAAATTCTACGTAAAAAGGTGCTTTGGAAATGTTTTCATAGAAATACAAAATTTTCCATAGCAAAAAAGTTACAGCGATTTGTTAAAAATGCATATTTTTGAAAAACACCCCGTAACTCCGAAACGGTAACAGATATTGATGTGCGGTTTTCACCATCATGTTTTTGATGAAAATTGAGCTCCAGACACCGATATTAGTTTTCGTCTATCTCCTATAGAAAAAGGTGTTTCCATTTAAAAGCGTCGAATTTGACCCACCCTGTACAAAAAGAAGGTAAAACAATGAAGGGTTGTCCACATAGAACCTCATTGAAAAAAGCGTAAATTTAAAGAAGCCGTTTTTATAGCAAACAGTACTAACATCTTTACCAATCCTAGAAATATCTCCGATATGGCAACCACTGATAAAACACGCTAATGCAGGCATTCGCAGCGGACAACCTCACAGTTGACTGCATCCAACTCTTTCACGGGTGAATACTTAGCTGTTAGTGATGGGCAAAACTGTTATTTTTAGATAACAGTTGAAACTGTTATAGTTATTTATAAAAAACAGCTTAAAATAACAGCTTAAAAATAACAGGTTTCTATATTTTACTGCTAAATATCTGAAAGAGTATGAGGCGGTCACCGCCAGGCGTATTAACGCAGTTGCAAGTTGCAACAATGACGTGCTCGGTGGTAGTATTTCCAGCGTGTCAAAACATTTCTAAATATCGATTGTTATGTAAAATATCTCTCTAAAAACGGTGGTTGTTTACAAATAGGCGCTGTTTACAAATTGCGATATAAAAAAAGCCAAAATTCCGCCACTCGTCTATACCTATACATTCCGATCTACCTACGCCCTGTTATGCTCGTAACAGGTTGAAAAACAACGTATCTAAAATGACTGCTTCTCCAACCCGTTGCGAGCCTCCATCGACAATCGACCGATGCAGCGGCGTTCCTTTCCCCCTCCTGTCATCTCGACCGCCAGGCGTTATGCCCGCAAAACTGTTTCAAAAAACCTGCTTCTTTTATATCCTATTATTTTTAAGCTGTTGCGAACCCAATACGACCATCGACGGTATCGACCGAAGCAGCTACGTTCGCCGTAGCGTTTTCCCCACTCCGATGTCCGTTATCTCGCCGCCTGTATCGATGGTTGACGAAATAACATGTTTTCCATCCATACTAGTTGTTTTTTGGAATTGCTTCGAGCAGCATAGAATTTCGTTGCGGTGCAGAGCGCCGACTTCGTTTTTCCTTTCACGAGCGGCCGATCTCTACGTGTCGTTATTTTATATCTGTTATTTTTTAGAAGTAGTAACGGTTGCGTTATGTTATTTATAAATAATTGTTATAAAATAACAGATAGTTAAATAACAACCCATCACTATAGCTGTAGCTATGGCTGTAGTATAAAAGTTCTGTAGTTTTAGGAATTAGATTAGTTTATAGTTGATAACGGTCAGTGATACTTCTGATCGAAACGAAAATAAAGACAATGGAAGTCCGAAATTATTTTAGTTTCACCTCTTAATTATTATCCACAGTTTACAGTAATAAATATTAAACCGTTAAAGCATTACACATTTTGAAATTTAAATATATAATATGGAATATTTGCGTAGTGAACTTTTATTAAAATGAGTCTCTTCTATTTCTAATAACCTTGTAGTGCGACGAAAATATTTAAAAGATAATGCGGAAACTGAAGTGTCATTAAAATCTAAGGGTTAAGGCAGACGAGAGAAAATCGTGATAGGAAGCACGTATGCCGGACTAGAAAATCAATATTTTACCCATCTAAAACGCCTGGGCTTGTTTTTTATTATCTTCTCAATTTGTTTATTATAGGTTTTCGCGGAAGCGGGTCAGTTATTTAGAATGAAAGTGAATAAACTGTGATATTTCAATGGTTAGATATAATATAGTAAACTTCGAATAAAATAAATTCGGTTCGAAAAGGTTACAAAAAAGTATACAGGGTGTGTTAAAATAAATGTATAAAATACGTCGCAAAATAGACGCATTCGTCGTTGAGGGAATCGAATTGTTGGACCATCTATATACAGCCCAGACTAAGTGCTACCATCTTTTTTACTTTTATTGAATGTACTGCGTGGTCAAAGGTTCGAGTCCCAAAAGATGCAGTTAGCGTCTTATATAAAGCAATTTTAAAAGTACCAACTAACAATTAGAATAACTACTTTCAGAACTGGTTCCCAACGGAAGCAAAAATTCATTTCTCTTAGTAAAGATTATTACAGTTGAGGGTTGGAACCTTTGGTGTTACACAGCAAAATAAAAACACTACACCAAAACACTTTTATTTTACACTGGACGCGCGTTTCGCTAACCATGTTAGCATCATCAGCAGATGATTATAAACTAAAGTACAATCTACAAGTTGAGCGTTTATATACTCGCTCAGTGGGCACCGAGTGGGCGTGGCAAAATCTAGCCAACCGAGTCAGAGCCAACTGAGCGTAACAGTTAGATTTCCGCCACTAGAGTAGTAGGAACAAAGAACTTGAAGGAATTGGACCGTTGACTCTGTTCATACTATCTTTACATTTATTAATTCTGATGCTTTCATATGCATCTAATTGCCTGTAATTTGAGACTTGTTTAATTAATTTTAAATTATTAAGATCTATACAATGTTCATTATCAACAATATGTTCGGCAACGCAAGATTTATCCGGTCTACCATATCTTATCTGAGCTAAAAATCTAGTTAATATCGATCTTCTAGTTTGCCCAACATATTTCTGATTACAATCTTTACAAGAAATTTCATAAATACCCGACCTTTCCAGTGGAGGTGTTTTATCTTTTGGATTACCTAATTATTAGGTAGAGTCAACGGTCCAATTTCTTCAAGTTCTTTGTTCCTACTACTCTAGTGGTGGAAATCTAACTGTTACGCTCAGTTGGCTCTGACTCGGTTGGCTAGATTTTGCCACGCCCACTCGGTGCCCACTGAGCGAGTATATAAACGCTCAACTTGTAGATTGTACTTTAGTTTATAATCATCTGCTGATGATACTAACATGGTTAGTGAAACGCGCGTCCAGTGTAAAATAAAAGTGTTTTGGTGTATTGTGGTGATTTAGTGTTTTTATTTTGCTTAGTAAAGATTACTTCGAAAATCAATAGTGTTTAAAAGTTAACTATCTGTTTTTTTTCTCCCTCTATATTCTTCAAGTTTAGTGGCTTCTACTAATTACTAGTTTCATTTTGAAATAATTTTCATATTCATTAAGCTCACAATAGCGTTACATATGTTCAATAAAAATGCAATAAATTTTTGTCTCCTTTTGACTTTTTCAACAATTATTTTTCTCTTTTGTAGACCAACGATATTGTATCCCATTGACTCCATTCAGATATTCCATTATTACCTATCTCTACATATTTACTGATTTTTTGCCTCCATTACCATGACCGAAATTGATTCATAGTATCAAGTATGTTTTTGAATAGGATTGTTTGTCGAAACAAATCGGCTCTCCAAATGAAAACAGCAGACTATAAATGTTTCAAAAATGTAATTCAAAAACTAAAAGCCCCATAAATAATTTCGAGTGTTTTGTAAATTCTAAAAATATCGAAACGGATGTATTTATACAATGTTTTAACATTTTTTAGTTAAAATTAAACTAGCATCAGCTAAAATATAAGCAAATTAACTATTATGCAAACTTGTTTGTTTAATAATCTCTTATTATTTAATAACTGGACACCTAACTTCCTTGAGTTTCAAGTAATAATATTTATACAAAAATATTTATGCTGAAAGCAAAAAAAATATCGTAGGATAATGTCTGCCCGTTCCTCGGATCAAATTATTCATACAAACAGGTCAGTTATGTAAATTAAAACAATAAACTATGAACGTAAATAGTTTGGAAAATATTATCGAAGACAATGTTTTGAAAACAAACAATTTGTCGTGCCTCCAAAATGTCGATATGGTAATTTTCTTTTTTTTTTAATACCCGGTTTTCATAGCACGCAGTTAGTGATTTAGTTTTAATCATTGCCAATACGTGCCAATACCTATCTATTCTCGATTATTTATAATACTTAGATTGTACAAAATTTGAATATACACTCACCGGCACGAAAAACAGGCACCTTAACCCTATCACCTGTTACCGGAGTAATAAAGAAAGATGGAGTTCTAGGTAACTCGAATTGCACAATGTATCGTTTTCTTATTACAAAGTTATTTAGTGTTCTAGTTTAGGTTTTCCCTGGTGACAATAAAACACACGTACGAAGAAAATATATCAATCCATCTTTGTGTTAACCTCGTTTCACATAGACACTGATTTTATTAGACAGTAAATCACTTTAATGACTAAATTTTTCAAATCCATTTTAAATTTACAGTGTTGTTTTTGTTGTAAAACTCATTTCCATTTTCGCACTAATCGAATTATTTATAGAATATGATAAAAAACAACTTGCTGATTTTATTTATTATTCTTTACCTGAATAATATTAAAATTTTAGTCACGAGTTGGCTCAACATAAATGGAGAAATTTGAATTTGTAATATAAAATTGTTTTTTCAAACAATTAACAAATGCGGAAGAAGAAAAATATTGTTCTGGCCAAGTACGTGCCAATAAAATATTTGGGAACGTAATGGATTAATCAGGTTTACTTGAAACAAGATTTATTTGCCTTTAGTTCGATAATCGATTGAAAAAATAGTTAAAATAGTTATTCATATAACTTTAGTTTTTCAATAGATATTCTATGTGGTAAATGTAAAAATAAAAAGAAAATCCGTTGCGTTTTTTTGCATCTGAGTATATATTTTTCTCTATTGTCAAAAATAATGTGGTGCGTTGGAACACGGGACATAGGAAATTCCATGTTAATTTGGAAAATGTCAAATACCGTATGATCGAGAAAAAACGGCGTCAGCGATGGCTATGAAATGAAGATCGCTGCCATTTTATATGTAAATTTATATGGGAAATGTCATCGATCGTCATTTCCCAGCCAACTGGACGCCGTTTTTTTTCGATCATACGGTATTATTTCCCCAGATGATTTTATGCAAAAGCTGCATTAGACTTTTTTGAAGAGGCTTTAAAGTTGTACTTTTGTGTAGAATTTCGTTTCATTTGGAATAGTCATTTGCAACAATCTACCTTCAAATTAGTAAAATTTGTAATACGGCCCAGAGAAAGCTACAATTAAAATACCAGCAAAAATGTGGTTGTGTCATTGTCATAGTATGTTTACAAAATTTTGAAAATATCAAACAGAGCAATTTTGTATAAAACAATTATGAATTTCGCAACTTCTGAAAAAGTTACGATGTCGATGATTAAACGGCATTTTGCTGGAAATAGTATTCCCGCTGTGTTAGAATATGATCGCAGCTTCAGTCTCCGGAAAGCCTATTACCCAAATATTACCGAATAACTCAACAGTTTAAAGAATAAACCGGAGGTTTGAAACTAAATGCACTAAGGTATTGAGCACATGGAAGTGTGAAAACAAAAATAACAATGAAAAAAACAATGACTTAAATATTCTTCATGTTGAAGAAAAGAAAAACATTGGCTTCCGTTTATTGGGGATACAGTAGGAAAAACTACAAGATCTTTAGCCGAACATCTTCTTCCTGTGGAGCACACTCAAAAACCGTCTTTATAGGCATATTAAATACAGAAATTTAAATGGACTGAAAACCACACCTCTGTACAATGCTAAAGATTCTCCCCTTAACAGTTTTGTATTGTGAGGTGTGAATTTCACAATCATTTGGGGTATTGTTTTATTGTTTGGCTGTGAACGGAGAATTATGTAAACATTTTATTAATTAGTATAGTTTAATAAAGTTCCTTGTGTTACAAATATTTTGATTATCCCTTGAATTGTTGTGGATGTATGTGGTATGAGCGAGCCCTGCGAATGATCGAGTAGTAAACAGCAAACCAGTCATACACCGCAAAAAGCTCAGTTCAACTAATTCGTTTGTAGATCCAATTCAGAAAAAAATTAACCACCTTTTTCAAACCACAGAAATTCTTGTAAACAGAAAAAAAAAGTGACATCGAATTTGACAATGACAAAATCATATTTTTGCTGATATTTTAATTATAGCCGTATTATAAATTTTTATTAATTTCAAGGTAAATTTTTGCAAATAACTTTTAGATGCCTATTCCAAATAAAACGAAATTCTAGATGACAGTACAACTTTAATGCCTCTTCAAAAAAGTCTCATACAATTTTTGCATGAAATCATATGGGGAGAAAATATTTGACCCTTTCAAATTTTACATCGGATTTCCTATGTCCCGCGTTCCGATGCACCACACGGTATATCTATTTTGGGCAAACCGACTTCAATACACTTAGTGTCGAAAAAAGAGCTTTTTTTGGATCTCATGGAACCATATAAACTATACCGTTTACCGTAATGACATTCTTACAGATGGCGTTACAGATAGTGTTTAGAAATTTTCCAAATAAATTTAATTTCCTCAAAAAAAATATAGTAACCTATGATTTTTATATCGCAATTTATTTTATAGTAGTAATTTTCTAAAAAAATAATACAAACTCAACTAGGGACACCATGTAGAGCAGGGTAAACATACATAAAGGAAAAAAAACGTTTGTCTCTCTTTCTTACTTGGGCATATTTTCTTGAACTACTCTAAAAATATGTTAAAATCTAGAAATAGATATTTATTTTGTCTGTGGATCAAAATCAAAATATTAATATCATACATAGTTTAATCGACTAAAATACTGAATAATATTTACTTGCTGTAAATAGCGTATACGTTCCAACAAAAATAAATTCGTTATGTGTTATAGTCGACGAAAACATAGCTATACATAACAAAAATCCAACAGGGAAAAACAAAACGTATAGCAAAACAGTGACATCATCCAATTTATTTATAAAAATTATAAAATAGTTTAGAATAAATGTTTTATACAGTAGATATTTTTTTCGGATTAATATTGACAGCTATAAAACGATCGGACTACCACGATAAACACATATAACGGGCAACTAAATTATCTTATCAAATACATGAACCGAAAGATAAAACACATCGCTATAATGAGCGTCGAAATTTCAATAACAATAGCAGATTTTAAAACAGATCTTAAAAATATATTAAATAACATTAAAACATTTTAGAATTTTATTAAAAATTCTACAGGGTTTTCAGAAATACTTAATGCAATATCTACAGGCTTGTTTATTGGAGGTAGTTGAACCGCCAGAAAGTGCAATAAAAATAAACAGACGATGATCAGAAGGTTAAGAAGAATTTTTAAATTCACTTTTTTCTTGAACATGCATATTGTAATATGTGAGTTGTCTTTAATATCTTGCATAGAAACATAGTAGGCGCCTGTCAGCATATATAAAATGTCAAAATTAACTGTCACATCTTCAATTAACTTAACACCAAACTTTTAGACCGCTTCGTTTAAAGCCGTACCTACACTGAATTTTTCAAGTTCATGAGTCAGTCGAAAAATGGAATTTAGACGAGAACATTTTCACGCAATAATTTTTACAATTTTCGAAGACAGTTGTCTCAAGCAACAAGAATGCTTTGCCTAGTTGGTTTCTGTCTTTGGCAATAAAGCGACACATCCGTCAACAATTTCTCGTTGGTATGGAGACGTGGACGGATTAGTCTTAGCGACGATCCAAGAACAGATCCACCAA
This sequence comes from Sitophilus oryzae, assembly GCF_002938485.1. Lineage (NCBI taxonomy): Eukaryota > Metazoa > Arthropoda > Insecta > Coleoptera > Curculionidae > Sitophilus > Sitophilus oryzae. The sequence goes on from NW_022146096.1 coordinate 419,895, forward strand.
CAACCTCAGTCGCTCAGGAAAACGTCGAAGCTGTACGTAAGCTGATTAAATTATTCGGGGGCCGGGCCAAGGCGGCATTCAAGGCAACGAAAAAGTCGATGAGCTAGCTAGGCAAGGATCATCAGCATCCTATCTTGGGGTAGCCAGTACTGGGAATACCCAAATGTATGGCCCGTAGTGCACTAAAACTCTGGATCAGGGAAAAGCAGAATGTCCACTGGAGAAACAGATAGGGGCACAGACACAGCAAGGCCTTTATCCGAGGGACTAGCTCTAAAACCACAAAAGAACTGCTAATGTCTAGTAAGAATTACCTGAACAAGCTCAACCTGTATCAAGGAAGTCTTTGCTGCAGACTCTGCGATAAAGATCCTGAAAGAGCGGAGAACACAATATGTTACTGCGAGGCTTTGGATCGCAAGCGACACTTTTTATTTGGGAAAGCTAGGCTAAAACCGGAGGAACTATGCTCCCATCCTATCAAGAACCTGCATAAGTTCCTTCCCAGTTAGTGCAGGGTACACGGATAGGAGAATGGGTGCAGATATAGAAAGGGGACAAACACAATAGGCCTCACAGGTCGCAGTATTTTCGGCAGAGAACGGCCCCTTGTTACCGAGCTGATACAAGAAGAGTAACATGTATAATATATAAATGACTATAAATCGTAAAACTGAAGCATCATTAGGTATATTTTATATTAGTATTATTTTATAGTATTTCCTCGGGTAATTTCAAAGACCTCAATTCAACAAATTTTAAGTGAAGAATTATCTGCAAAGAAAAGAATAGTTTCTCGTTGGATACCGCATCTATTCACAGAAGAACAGAAAGCAATTAGAGTCAATTGGTGTCAAAAACCTCTACACCGGTCTAACACAAGAAACTCAAAAAATATATACAGTGTTGTCAGTGGTGATGAATTCTGGTTTTACTCTTATGAACCCGAAAATAAACGTTAATCGGCTGTTTTTGGGTGTTCTGAGATGAACCAAAACCTACAAATGTTATCTGTTCCTAAAGCGTTTCCAATAAGATGGTGGACATTTGTCTAAAAAGCGGGTAACAATTCCTCTGCAGCAACAATTCCTCTGCAAGATCAAAGAACTGTTACTGCTGATTGTTACATATCTATTTGTTTGCCGGAAGTAAATGCTGAGCTTCGAAAAACAAACCCTCAACGACGAATGCCTCTTTTACTTTTCCAAAAATTAAGAATGCATTTCGTGGTTAAAGGTTCAAGTCTCTAGAAGATGCAGTCAGCGCCTTCAAAAATGAAATTTTGAAGGTACCAACAAGCAAGTGGAATAACTGCTTTCAGAATTGGTTCCAACGGATGCAAAAATGCATTTCTTTTCGTGTAGAATACTACGAAAAACAATAGTGTTTTAAAGTTATCTACCGGTTTTTTTTCTGCCTCTACATATATATGCAAAATATAAAAGACAAGCCTCGTAGTGTGCCTTAAGGACGTTCCATTGACGACAAAAGCGAAGCTATAAATGAGCCTTTCACTGCACAATTCGATTAACTCTACATTTTGAAAAATGTTAAATTTAAGATTAAAACCACTTGGAATGTTCATAACTTTTTATATTTGGTTACTATCTTTCAAAAATGGATTTCACGTTTGGAAAATTGTTATAAATATAAAAGGCTATGAATATACTAAGTATAACGTCTTAAATTTAAGAAATAGGCCTTTTTCATTATTCTACTTTGACTTGAACGCGAGTAGTGTAAAGGCCGTTTTTGATTTACCTATAAAAATAGTACGTTACTACGTAATAAATGTAGAAATTAAAAAAAAAAACAATAATGATATTTACATCAATGTTCAGAATATGTGTGTTAAAAATATTGACCATTTCAATAATAGATGATAAAATTAGTGATTATCGGATAAAAAGATTAATGTTAGTCTACGACATGGTATTAAATTCTCCTGTATCTTTTAGTGTAAACCGTCTAAAATAATAAGCATTAATAGGGAAACGTTAATTATTTCTCAAATAAATATCTGATGTTTTTCCTTGAGATGTTCAATAACAACTTTAATCAATAACACTATAAAACGCAAAATTTATATAAAGGGTGAGGTTATGAGGTTCTTTTCGCAAAATATTTTTTTTTTTGAAAATATGAAATTTTTTGTAATTTTTTTAATTTTTAATTAGAAATTATAATTTCTTTATAATATAGCAACATTGGTAGTAGATTAAATTTACAAGAAAGAAAATCCAGAAAAGATCCAGTGGTTCTTAAAATTTAAGCAAAAAATATATTTTTTAAATTTTTGGACTAATTTGAAAAACTGTAAAGAGAAAATATGTTTCTTTTATCGAGATCTATCGCCCTGAAAATATTTGCACTTATTTAAGACTTACCCTGGTTGTATGTAATTCAATCAATAGCTTTGGTTTGAATTTAAATATCAAGACGTATTTGACTATAATTTTTTTTAAAAGTTTAAATTGTCGGTCTAAAAGAACCTTGTGGTATTTGACAGCAGTCCTTTCTCTCTAAGATTCGGTTTGTTTGTACGCGGTTCAGGGTGACTTCCTATTATCGTTGAACTTAGTTCAAAAATTACCTAATTGACAAGTGAAGTTAAGCCAGCCATTTTTGAGGCTTAAACTGGGGTTTTGATCATCTTTTAATCCTATAGGTAATAAAAAAAATATATTAAAATAGAATTGCCGAATTCAGCGTTTTTCACAGTTCGGTCGAACTCGAGTTTAAGATATGCTTGTACACCAGGGATTTAAAGCTATGGCCAGTTAAAAGTGGGATAAAATAAAATGTTAACACTGTACAAGAGTCCTGATAAATTATCTAACCCCAGTGGCTTTTTATATAAAATAAATATATTCATTTTAAAAATGACGATATTTACAGAAATTTGCAAAAATGAGTCTTCAAATGTGTGTCAAGAATATTTACTTAATAGTTTTAAGGATTGCATTACAGATTCTTTTTTTTCTTATTCATTAAATTACTCTTCTTGGAAACGCCTTCTTAAATTATTCCTAAAAAAATAAACTACATACATGTGTCACGTAGAGAAAAATTCCATTGCTTAATTGATCAAGTTTAAAATCCATTTAAAAACTATAATGTGCTATTACCTAATACATGTTGTGTGAAAGAAGGTGAGAGATTTGGTAGAAACTTCATTCCATTGTACATTAAAGTAAAAAAATATTGAAATTTGCTAAACAAACTAGAAAAATAAAAATACTCTGATGAAAGCTAATAATAAATTAAGATAATAAAAATTATATTATTAATTTAATAAGTAGTTATAATACTGTAAAATAATAATTTTAGTATAGCTTTTAAAATGTTTTTATAATAATGAATAAGGAGCTTGAAATACCCACAAAAAAAATCCACTCCTCCAACTCCTGTAGATGGTATACCAAGAATGCACAACTTTGAGAAACACCTCATTGTAGTATTGAGCAACAAAAAGAATTGGAAGCAATAAACGTTTGCACAGCAGTTAAAAGACCATACCAAAACGTGGTATATTGATGGTTCGAAAACTAAATACTCCGTACTAATGGGTACCTACCCCAGTATCCTTCAGGCAAAATCAACACAATAACTGATCTTGGAGAGGACCTATCGATATAAGGAATATTCATCTTATCCGACAGTCGAGCAGCTTATATGCGACCAATTCAGTAACCATCAAGCCGAAGTTGGTCAAAGAATGCCTAAAGGAGTTGAGCAAATTAGGGTATCTGGGTGCTAGGTATATTTGGGTGCTAGCTGACCAAGGGATAAAAGGTAGGTAATAACAAAGCATTTAGCTAGAAAAGGAGCAAACACTCTACTAACTGGACCAGAATCGTTCTGCTTCGCAACTTAAAGCGGATCTCAAGAACCTGGAATAGGAATCCTCCAACAATCAAAGATTTTTCTTGATTAAAGTAAGAAGAATCTTCGGATTGTCACGGGGTTCTTAACAGGACACTGTCTCCTCAATGAACACCTCAGTAGATTGAAGCTAAGAAACAACGGCGAATAAAGATTTTGTAGAGAAAATATGGAAACGCCAGAACACCATATCATTGAGTGCACCGAGACGACAGCCATTCGTGCCATAAACTTTGGTACAACTGATATCGGAGATGGAAAACAAACCTCTATAAAACTGTCTCAGATACCGACTTTTTCAAAGTCCTAAGACTGTATGATGAGTTATAACTTAAGAAAGGGGGACACAAGAGATCTATAAGATCGCGGTCATTAACTTTACCCCTCCCATACAACCTGCAATATACGAGTATAATAATAAATAAACAAATAATTATAAGACTAATAATAATTGTGTATAATAAATGAAAATATGTATAATAACAATATACGAAATGGTTAAGAAATAAGAATCAATATTCAGCTACTAAGGGGGACACAAGAGATCTATAAGATCGCTGTCATTAACTTGATTAAATGACCACAGCAGAGTGTATTTATATTTAAAAAAAGTCAACAAGAAAGACATATTTTATAAACGAATTACCTCATAGTGGGCGAGAAATAATCGGTTTATTATTGTTAAAAACACCAGCTTATACCGGCAAATATGTACATTGTACATCTGGCTTAACTGAGTTATCGCTAATAGAACTATTATTATCTGAGCCGCGGAACGCGATAGAAATTACAACAAAAATACATCCCGCGTAGAAAAAAATAAAGTTAAAAATAAAACTGGTACTAAATTTTGTTTCTAAATAAAGTTTAGCACTAATTTACATGATCATGTAAACCAATTAAAGAAGATAACGTCACAATAGGCGTAGAAGTAATATTTTTATATTTCAGTTTGAAGTTTACTATGTGCATCATTGAAGATATGTTTGTGTATTTTCTTGAACCTTCTTTTAAATATAAATATATTTTTCGTATTTTTAGGGTTTTGGTTCTAGGTTTAATTTGAAATTATACCATTTTAGTTAACGTTTTGCCAATTTTTTATTTCAGGCACCATCAGAAACTAGCTAGCATCGTTTCGTTTGTTAGTTAAAGCAGAAAAAAAATTAGTGAGGATGCCCAGTCAATAGTCACCACATAGGCTAATAAAACTAATTTTTAAATTTGTCAAGCTTTCGAGAAATTTATTCCCATCATCAGGACAGTTTCTAAAATGTATAAAAAAGAGGGGTGCCTATTTTACTGACCAAATTTTAAATTTCCTTTTTGAGATTAGTTGAAAGTAATACCACCTTAATTTTGCTACTACCACCCAAAAATAAACTACTACCACCTTAACTTTGCTACTACCACCCAAAAATAAACTACTACCACCTTAATTTTGCTACTACGACCCAAAAATAGACAACTAACAGTTTAATTTTGCTGTTACCATCCAAAAATAAACTACTACCACTATAGTTTTGCTACTACCACTACCACTACCATAAGCAATATAAAAATAAAATGCAAACATATCAGGAGTAAGAAAACAAACAAGATTAAATAATATAAACACTGCGATTCTAAAAATGCTTTTATGGTTTGCATTGCAAATCTCGGATTAAGTTTTAAGTATTAAATAGTATATTTTTGGGTGACAGTAGCAAAATTAAAGTGGTAGTAGTCTATTTTTGGGTGGTAGTAGCAAAATTAAGGTGGTAGTAGTTTATTTTTGGGTGGTAGTAGCAAAATTAAGGTGGTAGTAGTACGTATTTAGATAGTAGTAACGTATATAAGCTGGTCAGTAAATTATGCTGGTCAGTAAAATAGATTTTCTTTAAAAAAAAGGCATTAAAGTTTTGCAATTGTATAAAAAACAAACTTACGAATCAGTCAATTAAAAAATATTTAAAATACATATACATTTATAAAGGGAATTCTTTGTAATTCCAATGTCCAATGATGTTAGTTTCTAAGGACTTATTGTGTAAAGGGTGATGTTGTGTTAACTGACTCATTTGTAAGTTTGTTTTTTAAACATTTTAGAAATTATCCTGATGATGAGAATAAATTTCTCGAAAGATTGATAAATTGAAAAAGCAGTTTTATTAGCCTATGTGGTGATAATTGACTGCATCCTCACTAAAATTGAGTTTTTTTCTTAACTTAGTCAGTCACGACTAAACCTGCTGTTTCTTTATATCTTTATAGGAAATTCGAACTCATTAATTATCTCAACCCTGACAGGTATGTCCTATGCTACAATATTCGCTATTCTAATATATGTACCAATTTTGATTAAATGTAATAAAAAATAAAATATATATTTCCAGTACTTTACTCAACAGTCCATAATCAAAAATAACTTTAATTTGATACTTAAGTATAGGCATGTTCTTTATAATTAAGTCTTCTGTATAGTAAACAAAAAACAGTCTATTACACTCATAAATAATTAATTACTATATCTAATTATCTTTTATCTCGTCTATTAAATTGACCCTAAACTAACTTTTACGACTTATTTAGTTAGACGCCTAAAAACATGCCACTTGGTCTCGGATATGTTATCTGTTACAGATAAACATGTTACACAGCATTTATACACACACCCCGCAAGTAGTTTTTTATCGATAACATAGTTCCTAATACTCAAAGATAAATCCGTTATCGCATTTTAATTCTTTTAAGGAGTACTTGGCAAATATAATACAACAATATTATTGTGTATCAAGGCTGTTTACTTAAATTTTTAAAGTAGTAATAAGTACTTCTGTATATTCTGTCAAGTCTGGTATTTTGATCTCTATGAATATACCGTACGATGAAAAAAAGTGGCGTTAAAATGACCTTTAAAATAACAATCGATGACAAATTATGTCAGGTCGACCACTGTTTGTCGTAAAAATCAGTATACCTACTTAAGTATCAAATTGAAGTTATTTTAAAATAGTAAAGGTTGATTATCACTATATGTTTCCGTCCCATATCCGTTCCGTATAATTTGATTGTATTCATTGTAACAGTGCTATAAAAATCGGAGAACTACTAGAATATGTAGCGGAATTCAATTAACTCGGCAGTTTGATTTCGGTAAAGGCAAATATCGACTCTGAAATTCAGAACAGAATTAGCAGCGCCTCAAGAGCATTCTGGAAATTAAAAGACAGGGTTTTCTATAATCATGACTGTAGCACAAAAACGAAACTTGCAGTTTACCGAGCAATAATCCCCGCCATTTTATATGGAAGCGAAACCTGGGTGTCGAACCGCCGCACAGTGTGAAATTTTGACGTTCTAGGTGGAATTAATTCGATTTACCAACTTTATCCCAGGTTCTAAGTTAATGTAAAATTTATTCAAGGAATGTTCATTCATCAATAAATAAACATATGTTTATTTTTAAAATCAAGCTTATCATTTAAAAATGCTCATTACTTTATCTTTCGGACTAAACGATAAAATCATCTAAAATAACTAGCCCATTTAGTCAAATTTTGCAGGCGTTTTAGTGAGAAGCGTTTACTTTCACGGAATAACTACATTGATATTATTTTTATATTAGGCCTTTGTGGTAAGCTATAATTTTTAGAAATATTTCTGCTATATAGTTTGACTCAAAAGAAATGTTAAAGAAGTACCTGCAGTTACCTATGGAAAATTGCAATTTAGCTACTTTAAATATGTTTTTGTTACATAATACCACATAATACCACGATAACTTTGTCATTTCTTGAAAGCCCACTTATTGTAGCATACGACATAAAAAAAATTAGCTGCGTTTAGGTGCGCTTTAGCTATACATATATATTTTTTAAGATGCCTGCGCGCTTCACTCGTCAGGATGTATATGAGGTTTGGACTTCTAACACTCCAAAGAAGCGGCGAAGCGCTGTGGTGAATTTTATATTGGAACGCTTTGATTCTAGTAATCTTTCAAGAGCTGTCAAAGAAAATATAAGAGTTTCTAATCTAACCTAACCAGGACGTTTTGTCAGAAAATCGAGAACAAATAGAAAAAGGCAAATAGGCATAAACATATCTTCTAATCTAAAAATTCTGATTGGTTAAGAGGAGATTTTCGATTAAAAAGAAATTATTAAAGGGTACCAAAATGAAAGAAAAACCTCAAATACAGTCTCTTTGTGTGGTGCGGTTCGTCGAGAAATCAACAATTGATTATTTTATTTTCTTTGATTGTCTGATTTTCTCCGATTTAGATAGTTTTTCCAAATCGGTTTGACCCACAAAAATTTTATAGTGTATTTTGCTTGTATATAGTACTTTCTTATTTGCCTTTTTTTTATAGATTATGTATTTTGGTTCGGCAACGCCACATTTTGTAGAATTTTAGACACTCCGTATATTAAACTCCGTAGTTACTAACCTCAAAACTATTCTCTAATCAACAAAATTTTTTCTTAAAAATAGCATTTTATGAATCACTGATAATATAGTAAAAAAGTTTCCCATATGTACTAAACATTATAAGAGACCCTGTATATACCCTCTACGATTATTTGGGTGCATGATCTACCTTGCCTTGATAAAATTTCTTATATAAAAACGAAAAAGACTAATATTTCATTAAAAGAGTCGCTTAAATATTTTTTTCCAGCTACACCCCGTAAATTTCACACTGTGCGCCGCGCGCCGGCACACGAACGCATTCAACAAGTTGCAACGGAGAAAGTTCAGACAACTGTCAAGAATCAAATGGTACCACCATATCTCAAACGTATCAGTCTTTGAAAAAGCTGCGAGAGCGCTAGCTTTTTCATGATTACTAGATCCCTCTTAAGATGGACTGGCCACGTAGGCAGGATGCAAGAAAATCGTCTACCGAAATCTCGTCTTTACGGTGTGCTTGTGGGAGGTAAGAGGAAACTGGGTGGACAACTCAAAAGACACAAAGATATTTTCCATGAAAACTTAAAGGGGAAACCTACAGCATGCAGAATTAGTGGGAAAAAGCAGCGCAAATGAGAATGCAATGGAGAACAATTGTAAACTCAGTTAACATGTTAACAACGACAACCACAGAGTAAATAGGCAACAAAGTAATGAGATTTTCAAATGTCCGGAGGGCGGAAGGGAGATAATATCACGTATCGGGCTTTTCAGTCACAGAAAAGCTCGTGAAAGAAAACGCCTTGCGTAACCATCTTCCGATGCGTGTCAAATACTCGTCAGCGAGTAATGGCAGTAAGTAAGTAAGACTGATGTATTCACACTATTAAACGTAATAATGGAAACAGTACGAAAACTGAACGGATAGTAGTGAACATTGTCCTATTCATTTACATTATATAATATTTTACGTAAACGAAAAGGAAACGGAAAGTAGCTGATACGGAACGTATAGTGAGAATCAACCTTTAAAAATATTTCTTTGTATACTACATAGTTGTGTCTGTCATGTCACACACTTATTAAGCCCGGTTGACACGGAGTCTAAGTGTACATGAACCAAGTACACTTGGATACTGCCATATAACTGTTCTTAAAGAATGCTGTGCGTGTCTCACTTGTACGCTGCTTCTGTCGTATCCATCTGCTTTATCCAAGTAGAGTTGGAAGACTTTGTAGCATCCAAGTAAGTTGGAAAAGCCAGCTTAATTAGTTAGATCTTACAAAGTCTTCTAACCTGACTTGGATAATATAGTTGATACGATAGAAGCAGCGTACAGGTGAAACGTGCACAGCATTCTTATAAGTACAGTTATATGGCAGTATCCAAGTGTACTTGGTTCATGTATACTTGGACCCCGTGTCAACCGGGCTTAATATGTTTGTGACATGACAGACACAAGTATATTGTCAAACATTTTTTTTTAAAGATTGATTCTGAAGGTGATTCAAACTTGGAGCTTCGGCTAAGTAAATATGTAATATAACTCAGCTAAATACGACAAAATCGTAAATAAAAATAGAAAATTCATTGACACACGATTTAATGTTTTAATTGACAAAAGACAGAAGCTTCTACATCCCACTAGTTAACTCGCATACCCAACAATGTTGCCGTTTGCTGTCGCCTTATTTTATGAACGGTTGAACGCGGAAAGTAACGCCTAGCTATAGCCAATTTTGCAAGAGCAGCTGTGGATCCATTGGTAAGGCAGTCGTTTCGGGAACGAGAGGTCCCAGGATCGTGTCCCAACCCAAACTAGTGATGGGTTGTTATTTAACTATCTGTTATTTTATAACAATTATTTAGAAATAACATAACGCAACCGTTACTGCTTTTAAAAAATAACAGATATAAAATAACGACACGCAGAGATCGAGTGTTCGTGAAACGAAGTCGGCGCTCTGCACCGCCACGAAATTCGATGCTGCTCGAAGCAATTCCAAAAAACAACTAGTATGGATGGAAAACCTATTATTTCGACAACCATCGATACAGGCGGCGAGATACAACGGACAACGGAGTGGGGTATGCGCTACGGCGCGGCGCGTCGTGTTGGGCTGACAACAGCTTAAAAATAATAGGATATAAAAGAAGCAGCTTTTTTGAAACAGTTGCGGGCATAACGCCTGGCTGTCGAGATAACAGGAGTGGGAAAGGAGCGCTGCTGCATCGGTCGATTGTCGATGGAGGCTCGCAACGGGTTGGAGAATAACGCATCAGTTGTTTTAGCTATGTTGTTTTTTTACCTGTTACGAGCATAACAGAACGGCGTTCGAGATAATCGGAGGTTTGAAACAGGTTGGAGAATAACGCATCAGTTGTTTTAGATACATATTGTTTTTCAACCTGTTACGAGCATAACGGGCGGAGGTCGAGATATTATGGCGCTGTATGTTTCAATACTTTGTTATTAAGTTTCAATATTTAAGTATTTATTTATTCTGAAAAATTTTCAGAATAATATTTTAAGATTTTTTAAAAATGTATACAGGGTGTTTTGAAAAATCTGGTCATTGATTAATCACGATCCTGCTTAAAGCCCTTGACGTAAAAAGCTGATTTTTGGAAAACGGATTGACTTTAGGGTGTAGAGGTGCGATAAGAAGGGATTTTTCGAAACTCAAATTCTAAGGGGGTGAAACCACCCTCAAATATTAGAATATTTTTTATTTAAAAACTGGTGAGTTTTTCGAAAAAACTCTTAAACACGTATATTTTATTTTGTTGTTTTACATATTTTGAGATTTTTACAAAATATATACAGGGTGTTTCATAAAATATGACCACTGAGTAATCACTATTCTGCTTAAACTGCTTGACGTTTAAAGCTGATTTTTGGTAAACGGATTGACTGTGGGGTGTAGAGGTGCGATAAGGAGGGGTTTCTCGAATCTCAAATTCCAAGAGGGTGAAAACGCCCCTCAAATATTACAATATTTATTATTTAAAAAACGGTTAGTCTTTCGGGAAAACGATTGGACACGCATAATTTATTTTGTTTTTTTACATATTTTGAAATTTTTTAAAAAATAATACAGGGTGTTCCAAAAAGTTGAGTAATTGATTAACCACGATTCTGCTTAAACTGCTCGACGTTTAAAGCATATTTTTGGCAAATGTGAGAAAATTTTATCCAGTTTGTATGTTAATGGAAATTCTTGCTTTGCTTTATCATCACCATTACAAATTAATAATTCGATGCGAACGAAGTCGCGGGTACAACTTAACAAGTATAGCTAGAGACGTGAGAAATATAAAATAAGAGACGCCCCCCGATGCGCAGTGGACATCCCACAAATTTGCTTCAATCAGATTTTTCGTAGCGTAACTGCATCTCTCTTCCGCCGAATGCGTTCTCTCTCTATCGTGTGCGCGACCGGTGCTATCCCCAAGTCTCTTCCTATATTTGTCAAACTGTACATGCTAGTTTAAGTGTAAAATTAATTCGAACTCTAGTGTGTAGTTGGTTTACTTATGAAGAATATACTACACATTTTCTTATATTGCTATTTTTTGACCGCAAATGGTAAAATCATAACGAAGAGCTTCTCGCCCGTCGAGTGAGATGCACCCTGTACACTGCTACGCAATTCAGAATCTACGCGGATCGAGGGGTAGGGCGTAGGTAGATCGGAATTTATAGATATAGACGAGTGGCGGCATTTTGGCTTTTTTATATCGCAATTTGTAAACAGCGCTTATTTGTAAACAACCCCCGTTTTTAGAGAGGTATTTTAGATAACAATCGATATTTAGAAATGTTATGACATCCTGGAAATACTACCACCTAGCACGTCATTGTTGCAACTGCGTTAATACGCCTGGCGGTGACCGCCTCATATTCTTTCAGATATTTAGCAATAAAATAAAGAAACCTGTTATTATTAAGCTGTTATTTTAAGCTGTTTTTTATAAATAACTATAACAGTTTCAACTGTTATCTAAAAATAACAGTTTTGCCCATCACTAACCCAAACCAAAACTTTTTTATTTTTTTATTTAATTACAGTTGTTGGTAATAGCAATCAAAATAGGCGTGTTTTGATTGCGTTGTTTGGTCTCTGGGGTAAGCCTTTTTTGTGTAAATTGCACGCGAAATACCCGATCGATTATCGTTTATGCGCGTGCAGAACTGCGAAATTAAGGGACAACAAACGGCAACGTTGGGTATGCGAGTTGACTAGTGGGACGTAGAAGCTAGTACAAAAGACCGGTTAAGTTATATTTTTTTGTATATAGTTTCGTTCATCTATATCTATATTAAACCATACTATTTTTTGGCAAATTGGAAAGAACAGATTTTTCAAACAACTTTTATATAAAAAGCTTTTTTCAGTCTTGATGGGAGCAGAATAAAACACTAATTTACCACAATACACCAAAACACTTTACTATTATTACTGGATGCTCGTTTCTCTAACCATGTTATGATCAATATGACAGTCAAGTAAGTTTATTTAGTTAATTTTGAATTTTAACCATCTGCTACTGATTGGTTAGAGCAACGTGCGTCCAATCTTAAAAAGAAATGTGTTTTGGTGTATTGTGGAAAACTAGTGTTTTATTTCGTTATTGTAACACTAAAGGCTTCAACGTCTTCGCGGGTTTAGCAAATCAAACAGTCAAAAATATTTGACGAACATAATATACCGTTTTATTCTGCCACACTAAAAAAGAATATCTCTAAATAAATTTTATATTTTTTTTTCTTTATCTCTATGGGTAACTAATATCAAAGTCGAAATTTTTGCTTTTGCTCTTGCTAAAGATGCCACTTGCACTGTCCAAATCCGTAGAAAAAAAATCATATAAAAAGGTTGTTGTTCAGAAGAATATGTTCTTTCCCATTATAACTAAAATGGGATGTTTCCCATTTTTATAGTTCCTCTAAAGGTGCGTTCGTTCGCTCAGCGCCGCACCGCGCAAAACATTTTTTTAACATGTACTTTTGAAGTGTATTTTTTTTAGCGCGCACAAAAGTATATGTTAAAAAAAATGATTTGTGCGGCGCAGCCGGTGTGAACGCACCTTTTTACATATAAGGAAAAATTTCGACAAACATCCAAAAAATACCCGAAAATATATTTTTTTTCAAACGTCTCAAAAGTATTAATTTTTGCGACGTGATTGACAATATAAAAAAGTCAATTTAACGAAGATTTTAACGCCTAGGCATAAAAGTAAAGCACTTTTATTCCTAAGCATAAAAGTACAAAAATATATTATTAAACTGACTTAAAGTGTCAAGTTCAACGAGCCGTAACTATAGTTTGAAATTTTGTGGCGTTTGAAAAAAATAGCATGTTCTATTTGGAGTAAAAGTGACTTTTTGTGCCTCGGCTGTATGTCAAACGTACAATCTCGTAAAAAAAATGTCATTTTTACTCCTAATAAAACAATATACTCTTCTGAAAAGAGATAACAACGGTTACTGTCATTTTTTTCCTCCATCTCCATAGACAGATTCTATATAAAAGTTGAATGGAAATATATTCTTTCCGATTAAAAAAAACTAAATGGTATATAGCTACTAGTAGAAGAATATACAAAAAATATACCTGAACCAGTAACCAGTTCCTTATGGATCCTATCGATCAACATTGCAATTTTACTTTCCATTTTCCTCGTATTATTAATTCAAGGCGCCAAGTTTGAATCACACTGTATTTTAACTATTTTTGTAAATGTAGTTTACTTGTTCAAGAGCATCAATTAATACAAAAAAAAAACATTTATTAATAATCACGACATGCACATCTGCTGGTGCATAATTCTATTAAAAAATTGCTACCGCAAAAAACCGATAAACAAAATCATTTTCCCAACCAATTGCATTTAAACTCACTCCGGATATCGTCACATCTCACTTACACCCTATAAATCTCACTAAATGTCAACGAAAAAAACAGCGTTTATCGCGCCGATACAACCTCGGCCCATGCTACATACGAAATCGACTGACGTTTGATGAGTACCGGCATCGGAACCTATCGGCCGGTTCCAGCGGGTTCCAAAACGTGTTTTTTTGACGGAAAACCGTGAATATATACCGATGCGATAACGCGATCGACTATGCGATATTGTTGCGCGGCGATCTAGTAAGCCTAGCCGGCGAAAAAATTGAACACGCTGCCGGGTTTAATGGGATTGTTGCTCGCGAGACGCGTAATTGGCCACGAAAAACAAAACAAAACGGGAAAAAATAAAAAGCGCGTGCGTAGCTGGCTCTGATAACAACAGAGATGTTTTTTTGATTTGCGGGTTTTGCAAAAGGATCATGGATGATAACAATTTAATTCGTCAAAACAATTAAAATTAGCTTTAAAATAAAACTAATTTCAATGACCAGTACCCACTCACATTGTTTAACTATACAGTATGTCCCCGGATTGTCTTTACAAGAGGAAAAACTTTTTTTATTATTGATATTTTGAGAAAAAAACATTCTTCATAACTGACATTCTTGTTAATTCCGTTTGTACTTTCCCAAATTTCCAAACCGTTTTAGAAAAAATTAAAAAAAAAAATGAAAATGTAGTTAAAGGCCCAAAAATCTAAACGCATTTCTATGGTAATAAAATGTAATTTTCATTCTTTGATACATTGTTATTGATAGAATTTTAATTAACGTCATATTTTTTGCTGTTTTAAAATGTTAAAGAAGCACAAAATGTATTTAGTTGAATGCTACGGAAAGGGCCATGCTATAGTTAATAGTTATCGCAAAATGTGATACTTATCGCAAATAGTTATCGCAAAATGTGATACTTATCGCAAATAGTTATCGCAAAATGTGATACAACAGCAAAAAATATGACGTTAATCAAAATTAATAATAACCATCTATCAAAGAATGAAATGGAAATTATATTAGCATAGAAACACCCTTTGTTTTTCATGACTTTCAGGAAAAAATTCAACCGTATTTTCATGTTTTTATTTTTTGTCTAAAACAGCATGGCAATTTAGAAAAGTATAAACGGTATTAACCATTTTAGAACAAGCAAAAATATTTATGAAGAATGCATTTTTCTCAAAATGTCAATAATAAAAAGTTTTTCCTCTTATAAAGACAATCATACATACGGGGACATACTGTATATTACAACAAATTTTAATGTTTTTTTTTAAGATAATTGTTTTTCATGTCCGTATCAAGAGTATCAGATCATTTAGAAGGTTTATAAAGTTATTTAAATGTGTTAATTCAAAATTTCAATTCTCTATACAGGGTGCTACAAATTCGAAGTACGAGCATTGGTATCTCGGAAACCGTAATAGATGCGAAGATGGTTAAATTGGGACAAAGTTGCGCCTTGGGTTCCACCATGTTAGCCAACATGCTATCAAAAAAGTTTCAAAATTTTCAAGAACTGAAAAATCAATTTTATTTTTCTTTAAATGCGGACCTGCGTTTTTTATTCCAGGTTTTGAAAGAATTCAGTCTCCTGAGTACAATGATATGGCACACTTGATATTTTCTTTTATTTTGGGCACTTTAACAACACTATTTGAACCAATTTCAAGTCCGGCTCTGTTTTTTTTTAATTATTTAACCTTATTATAATAATCGTAATAATATTGATAAGCGCTAATTAACATTGAATAAGGAAAATCGAGCCAAATAAAAGATTCAAATAAGTAATATTCAGGTCAGTTTTTTAAAGATATTATTTTTAAGCCCTTTCAACAGATATTTTTATACTTCCATTAGATTGCTCCACATTTCCAATCCATTTTCCGGGAAAATTATTTGACTGTTTATATTAGTTATTTTATATTAGTTTTTATTATATTACTGTATTTGATTTTTCGTATTCAATATTATACCATACATCATTGTTAAGTTTTAAAGCTCATAAGTGGTGTTACGATGAATAGATTAGATATTTTAAAAAACCAGAGCCGGACTAAAAATTAATTAAAATAAATTTTGTTTCAAGTGCCCAAAACTAAATAAATGGCGAATTCAAAGAAATACAAAATGCAAATTCGTATTTAAAAAAATTAAGTTGGTCTATCATCTCACAAATTATCAGCTAATTTGAAAATCTAAAAATCAGGTAGCCTTGATAAAGTGGCCATGAGAATGGGATTAGTTTTAGAATTTCCTACAAGTCAGGACAGAAAAAAAATAAAACTGATTTAAAAGAAAATCGTTTTTTCTCTAAATAACTCAGCAATCCTTGAAATTTTTAAAAAAAATTTGATGACATATATATTATCCCAAGGCGTAAATTTCTCCCAATTAATGATGTTCGAATCTCTTACGGTTTCCGAGATACCAATGCTTGTACCCCGAATGACACTCTTAATAGAATGACATATCATATGCCAACTTTTGACATTTTCGTTCAAAAAAAAATCGTACCTATTTTAAATTGTGTCAAAAACACTAATTTTTAATCAAGGAGTCTTGGAAAAATAGATTTCATCGTCTGTTTTTCGTGTCTTGTCCTAGCCGGTTAAAAGATGCCCAAATCGTATTTTTAATCATATCTCATTTTTTTCAAATGGAACAAGTATGGCTCATTAGAATATAAAAAGCATTTTTTAAGAATAATTTGGTACCACACACTTGGTATTTCGAGTCAAATTGTCGTTATGAACCGCATGTTACAATTTCAAATGAGACCATATATGCGAAAATGTCAAAAGTTGACATATGATATGCCACTCTATTTCAGAGTGTCATTTTCTATCGAATACAGTAAAAAATACCGAAGATGTTCTTTAAAAATCAAAAGTTGTAGTCATTTCCGGTAAAACAGGAAGTGACCAAAAACAATTGGATACGTCAATCAATCCTAATTTATGTTATATACTAACATACCAAATCTCATTTTCTTTCTGAAAAATAAAAAAAGTTAAAGAGGTGAGCCACTTTTCAGACGCACCCGGTATTATCCGTAAGGGGCGGTTCGCATATATTGAAGATAAAATAAAAACACAATTATCTTTTTCTTCGCACTCAGCCTGTTTCTTACTTATGGTGTTCAATTAATAATAAGAAAAATCCGTAGCAAGCTATTTGTAAAATCCTGACATGACAGTTATCGCATGACAAGTACAAATAATTTTCTATTATTACTGGATATGTTGAAGAAATTCTCCCTAAACTTTTTCTAACGAACTCTATAATACATTTTTCCCAATTTTTTTCGTATTTTTTGACACACCCTGTTCGAGTTTTAGTTAGAGTTAGTTTTTGAGACATCTTTGTTTCAAAGTATTCTACATTTTTGACTTTCTTTTAGACAAAAATAAAAGCCAGAAAGTCTCAAATATATCGGATGATCGAAAAAAAAACGGCGTCAAAGACGGCTGGGAAATGATAATCGATGATAATTTTGGAGAGACCAATCTCTAGACGTTGCTTACTAGAACGTGACATAAAACTTTCTTCTTTTTTTTTTTTTAAATTAAAGATTAAAAAAGGATAGAACGTTTTCAGACAAAAATCTATTTCGAAAATAATATTCTTTCTCGAAGCTTTTCTTTCACCCTGTTTTTTTCGATCATATGGTACTTCAGAGAAACCGATGTTCCCCTTCTCGTACCTCGATATTTATTTAAAATCTTATAGACTATAGACAGAATTTTTTCTAAAAGAATCAAAGATATTCCCGATTCCTTTCCCTTAAATTGTCACCCTGTATACTAGAAGATATTTACACAGTTAGTCCCTACTCTTTGTTTTCCACAACAAGTATTTAACTACCTACTCTTAAATGCAAATCAAGTTATCTAGTTCTAAGTGTTTAAACAAAAATACGAACGTATTTATATCAACAATGACATAATGTTAAAAAGAATTATCTTTGCGACAATAATATACAGACGACAGACGGACACGTGTAAATATGTTTTCCTATCTGATGTAGCAGTGGGAAAATCTGACGCAGCCAAACGAGCAAAATATTTGATCAAGATCCAGTCAATTTATTTTTATTTATTTTCTTGTATCCCGTTGCCAGGACCTCGGACCGATCCAAAATGATAATCTTAGAAAAATAAAATATTTATAAAAGATTTATTTACTTATGGCAGAAATTTAAACAAAATTAAAATGAACAGAAAAATTGGCATTGCAAAACATCCTAGAAATCGTACAAACAATATTATATTTTCGCCAAAAGGAACCGGTAGCGTTTGTTTACATTCGAGGCCAAATATAAACAGAACACGCCTTCCGAATTGACGAATGCGCCAGTATAAGCAGAAATAGCTCGCGCACTTCTCGCGCAACTAACGAGATTAGGCAACCAATAATACGCATCTATCGTACAGGCAGAATAACAAAGCCAACGATAAATTCTAGTGGCCATATCAAAAGGATTTTTTTTGATCGTGAATTTGAAAACTTTATTTTCATTTTAATTTAAATTTAAATATTTCAAAACTTCAAATATTAACTTTGATATTCGCAAAAAAATATAACAAAATTGAGAGCAAATATGGAAACATTTTAGTTTTGCCATTTCAAAGTTTGATTAAATTTATACTTTTATTAAAACCTAGTTTTAGAGTTCGATAGCTAAAACCTGTTTTAAATGTCATCAAACTTTTGTTAATCATACTTCTGTTTGGCGATACGGCGTTCTTCTATAATTCATTTTTGAAACGCGCGATTGGAAATAGATTGGACTTACCCCTCGGGAATCCCTGAACAGGATAGCGGCGTGATGAGGGTCCAATAGGGCGTCGGATGCCCTGTGGATATTCGTTGGGATAATGGAACCTAGGGATTGTCTTCTTCGTTCGGGGTCTAACGATCTCTGCTTAAGTTGAGCACCTAAAAAAGAATGGAAAATATAAGGCGTTTGTAAAAAAAATGAGTTTTTAAAGACGAAAAAAATTAACTGGTTGCATATAGGTTAGATATTTTTGTTAAATAATCTGATTAATACTCTATAGGGTTCAGGACCGGGAAACCCCGGTACCGAAAGTACCGGAGATTCCCGGATCTTTCGGTACTTTGGGGACTCGGTAATAATAATTAAAAACATATTTTATGTTACGTGCGAAATGATTCAAAGTGTCTTGATACTTTTTAGTGGTCGAAACCAAACTCTGCTAAATAAGTAGTTATGCTATCTCTTACATGTTCTTACTTCTGAAGTTATTTTGAAGTTTCTATAATGTTTATTAGCAATTATTGAAGTTTAAATACGTTATTTTATTATTTACTATAATATTGCTGAATGTATATTAGTTATATTTTTTTGTGTTATTTATAAGCATTTGCATCTTTAATTGAAAATGTCAAGTTTTTTTTCTAATTTAGTTAAGTTAAGTAGTAGTTTTCTAATTTAGTTGGTTTCGAGGTTGGTTGATGTTGTTTGATGTAATTTTTAAGCTACTTATATGTGTTTTCCTTTTTTTCGCTTGTGTTCATTATTTGTGTTCATGTTTACTTTCTCATGACTCAATTTTTTATCGGTTTTACTTTTGAGAACCATCCCTTGCTTGCTAATTGACGAACTCCACAATCGTTGAACGAAAATATTTTAATACAATTCTGAAAACTCTAATTAATACTACCAATTAGGGTTTAGATCTTTTTGGCATCACAGAACCGGGCCTCGGTAACAATAATTAAAAAAATATTTTTTTGTTACGTGAGAAAGTCCTTTGATACTGTCTAGCGGTCGATATCAAACTCTTCTAAATAATAATGATGCTATTTCTTGTTGTTCTTGCTTCTTTTCTCTTTTCGAGATCCAGTAATATTTATTATGTTATGTTTTAATAGATATTTGCATTTTAATTCAATATTTTAGTGCTTTTGTCTCAAACTCAGTTAAATTGGTTTATGTGGTTTGATGTGAAATTTAAGTTACCTATACTTTTTTCTTTGCTTGTTTGTATTAATGTTAATTTTTTCATGCCTGATTATTTTAGTAATTTGATATTATTTTTATTGAAAATCTCAATTTTTTATCCATTTTACTTTTACATTGAACAAAAATTAGTCAGTACCGAAAGTACCAAAAAAAAAACGGGAAATCCCGGTTCCTAAGAGACGTGGTACCGAAATTCCCGGTTCCGAAAAACCAGCTCCGATTCCGGAAACCCTAATACTCTACTTATGTATCAAGGAAATTAATAACCGAAGGCAAAGCTTCTGTCCCGAGGGACTATGACCCGAGGGACAATAATAATTATCCGAGGTTATTGACACTTTATAATTCCCGTGGTACATAGAGAATTTTATTTATTACTGTATTTAACATATTTTGTCCCATTTTAAAACGACACAAATGTTGCATTTATTAATATTCCGGTATATTTGTACTAACGCTACTGGTAGGAACTTTGTCGGCAGATTACTATTGCATTAAATGGCCTCTTTTATTGACGATTGTTGAAAATCGAGTTCAGTTTTTTTGCCAAAAAACGCCTTTAGCACGAATTCGGTACACGTTCGATTACGCTTCCATTAAAATGGAGGAAATATGAAAAGCAGTTGAAGAAGCATGACAAACAAGTTACTTCCATCTAAAGGCGAATCCATTTACCAAAAGGAATAAGTATACAAATGGAAAAGCAAAGGATGTCGATGAAACTGTCCTCTTGTAAATTTATTATAAATGTGACATTAATGATGTAAATAAATTACTGGAGTAGTTAGATGAGTATCCATTTTCATTTTATTATTATTACTTAAAATCTCTATTATATTTCACGGTTGTTACCTGTAAAAGGTAAGAGGAAATTATAGCATCGTAATTCCCGTTAATAATATCCCGAGGGAGTTATGACTCTATTTATGGTTAGCGTAACAAAGACGATATAAGCTGGCTTATATTAATTCAGCAAGAAATAAATAATATTTTCGACCATTTTTCTCCGAGTTCTGGCTCCTTCACCATTTAATCAATAATTTCAAAAATTGTTTTGCCGCAGTGACCATGCAGTGACGGTTCTTTTATATCCACAGAAGTTGTTTCTCAAATTATAATAAAATCACAAATCATTTCTCACTGGAACCCTACTACTTCTATACTGTATACAGGGTTGTTCACCACATACGACACGGAGTATTGTAGCTAAACGATTAGATTTTTACAAATTGCAAGTTTTGGGTTCGTTGAAGGACTATTAGAACTACAATTTAAAAATAATTTTACAAGATACAGAGTGTACCAAATAAGTGAAAAATATTACAGTTGTATTTTTTTAAATGGAACATCCTGTATATTACTCTATTGTTAGATTCTACGATTAAGGTATAATATAAATAAAGGTAAATTTGATTAAGGTTTATCACACTTAAACCTTACCGTTTATGAAATATTTTGAATTTTGTGAAATTGCAGTAAAAAATTAAGTCTTCATTTCTCCAAGGGTATTAAGGGTTTTAGTACTAAATATTTACTGAAGATTATTTATTGATCAGATATTGTGCTGCAATAATAAAAATTATACTACCTTATACAGAGTATCCAAAAATTTATATTAAATAATTGCTAGCTTTAAACGGCAATAACTGGTTTAATTTAAATGGAACACCCTGTATATTTTACGTGAATAAGATTTACATTTTAATTGTCTATCAAATTGTGTTATACCATTTTTACCTATCTCTTCAAGTTTTCGTAGAAACTGCATTTTCTTATAATTTAGACCTCATTTATCACTACACCCATTTTAGATTTTTTTAAAGCAACGTAATATGTTCAAAATGTACAGGTAGTAAAAATAATAATATTGTAAGCTCACTTGTTTACAAAAAGAAAACTATTTAAATCTTTGTAAAAGAGTACACCAATTATATATATTACTAATTATTAATATACCACCATTATTGCCGCCCAAAAATTAGTTAATTACATACTAATTGTTTCAATTTATAAATTATTCTAAATAAATGTGGATTTGACTCAGAAATCAATACAATAATAAGTTATGAAAATGAACGTCTCTGTTGTTATAAATAAGCATTCATCAAAAAATGAAATAAAATTTATAAGGTGTTGCTTTTTAGCACACTGTCTAATACACATACAAAATTCAGTTTTTTAGTATTTGGAACAAATTATTAATCAACGCAGTCAATTAATGTAGTTTGAATACTGGGATCATATTAATTGGTCCTCTTTAACAAAAAATATTTAAACAGTTTTTTTTTATCTTTTAATGAAATAAGCGAACTATATCGATAATAGTAGTATCTGTGCTTTTTGAAAATTTGTTACATCTTTAAAAATAATCTAAAATGTCAATATTCCACGGGTATAGTGATAAACGAGGTCTAAATTATTAGAAAATGCTTTTTTTACGAAAACTTGAAGAAATAGGTAAAAAATTGTATAATACAATTTGATGGACAATTAAACTGTGCATCTTATTCACGTAAAATATATAGAGTGTTCCATTTAAACTAAAAAAGTTATTGCCGTTTAAAGCTAGTACTTATTTAATATAAATTTTTAGATACTCTGTATAAGATAGTAATTCGTTTATTATTGCAACACAATATCTGATCAATAAATAAACTTCAGTAAATATTTAGTATTAAAAACTTCGACACCCTTGGAGAAATGAAGCCTTAACATTTTTGCTGCAATTTCATAAAATTGAAAATATTTCAAAAACGGTAAGGTTTAAGTGTAATAAACCTGAATCAAATTTACCTTTATTACAATCGTAAAATCTAAAAATAGAATAATATACAGGGTGTTTGGTTTGGGTTCCATTTAAAAAAAATACAACTATAATATTTTTGTCACTCTGTATCTTGTAAAAATATTTTTAAATTGTAGCTCTAATAGTCCTTCAACGAACCTAAAACTTGCAATTTGAAAAAATCTAATCGTTTAGCTACAATACTCCGTGTCGTATGTGGTGAACAACCCTCTGTAGATTAATTTTACAAATTATTCAGTAAATTTCTATATTAATTTGACTGAAAAGACACACTTTGGTTCCGATATGCACAAATTCTTGGCTATAACTTCTCTTTAACTAAAAACATATTTGACTAAATTACATGATTATTGATTTATTGATCGTTCTTGCTAGAAATATTAACATTTTCCAGTTCATAAATCATTTTATGCACAAATGTTCGATTTTAGTAATGCTAACGTGAAGAATAATGCTATGAAAATACACTTCAACAAAGAACCCTTCAATTAATATGCAGTACAATCACAAAAATATTATTTTTGTTATTATTTTCTCTGACATAATTCTATATAATGAAAGATATAAACAGGTACATTGAAACACAGTGAAAAGGATTTGTTTCTTTTTAAGAGCGAGTACATTTTATTAACTCCAACAATCATATCTTTTACTTTCAACTTTACATGCATTTTATCTCTAATGTCTAGTATATTTAAAGTAGGGACTTGTATATAAACAAACAAATAAAACTTGTATATAAAGACATTTTGTAATAGCAGAAGAAAATATTGTAATTTAAAGAGAAGAATTTGAGATATACCGGGTGCGTCTGAAAAGTGGCTCACCCCCTATAACTTTTTTATTTCTTCAGATAAAATAACGAGACTTGGTACGTTAGTTTATGACAAGTTGATTGACGTATTCAATAATTGTTTTTGATCACTTCCTGTGTCACCGGAAATGACAAAAACTTTTGATTTTTAAATTGCACCCTCGGTATTTCTTTACTTTATTCGATAGAAAATGACATTCTGAATAGAATGACATATGTCAACTTTTGACATTCTCGCTTAATAAAAAATTGTATTGTAAATTTCAATCTAGAGTGCCATGGCTATCTGAAAAACACTAATTCTTAATCAAGGACCATTGGAAAAATAGATTTGAACGTCTAATGTTTTTAGTGTCTTGTCCTGGCCAGTTAGAAAATGCTCAAATCGTATTTTTAATCATATCTCAATTTTATCAAATGGATCGACGGTGGCTCATTAGCATATTTGGAAAAAGCATATTTTTACAAATAATTTGATACCACACACTTGGTATTTCGAGTCAAATTTTCGTTACCAACCGCAAGTTATAATTTCAAATAAGTCATATGCAAAAATGTCAAAAGTTGACATATGATATGTCCTTCTATTCAGAGTGTCATTTTCTATTGAATAAAGTAAACAAATACCGAGGGTGCCATTTAAAAATCAAAAGTTGTAGTCATTTCGGGTGAAACAGGAAGTGACCGAAAACAATTGAATACGTCAATCAATCCTAATTTATGTCATATACTAACGTTCCAAATCTCGTTTTTTTAACTGAAAAAATAAGAAAGTTATAGGGGTGAGCCACTATTGAGACGCACCCGGTATATAGGCTGTGATATATTGTTATGATATTATTATTATTTTAGAAACGTGACACAATGTTTAAAATGAAATTTTGAATTTGTTTCCACACAGTTAGGCGACATCTAAAATGGTGGATAACATGTCCCCCAATAGTAGCCGCCAAGAATCTATAGGTCCATGCAAACTTTGAATCAAGAAACTTTCAATGGACGTCAGAATAATTGCGCGTGTGCTGCCACGGAAGTAGAAGGTAATGAAGAAACAAACAATCTAGCTAGAAAAGGAGCGAACACTAACTGGATCAGAACCGTTCTCCTTCCCAAGTGGAAAGAAACTTAAAGCAGAACTCAAGAACCTGGAGGACTTCATCTGTGACCTGGAATGGTAATCCTCCAAAGGTCTAAGACACTCAAAGAAATTTCTCAAGACTTACTGAGAAGAATTAAGGATTTTCCTTGATTTTGGTAAGAACAATCTTCGGATTGTCACGGGGTTTTTAACCGGATTAAAGACACACAGTAGATTGAGGCTAAGAAACAACGGCGAATGCAGATTCTGCGGGGAAAATGGGAAAACACCTAGGACTGTATGGTAAGGAAAATACTTTGCAGAACGTCATATGTATCTTTACATAGTTGAGAATTTGACCAGATTTTTATTGTTCAGTAAAGTTTTGTTGAGTCTAACCAACTTAGCGACATATGATATGCATATTTTATGAGATTGAGAGATTGAGTCAATACCGAAGGATGAGTAAAATTAGTCAAATTATTGAGCGATTTATGCAAGTGATCGACAATAGATTATTGCGGCCAGCAGTGGAGAAGAATAAGTCTAAAAGACGACTTACTAGATTCTCTTCTTAAGGTGCCGTGCAGATTCCTGCGTAGGCATTCATCTTTTTCTTCCTAATCAGATGGTTCTATTAACTGCAGAGACTTGGAGTGCTTGGAAGTCCTGTATGCCTGTCCAATAACGAATATTTTTCAGCCAGGATAGCTTCCTTCGGCCTATTCCCCTTTTGCCCCCCTCTATTTTACCCTGGAGAATCAGACGCTGAAAGTGATAGCGTTCCCCACGTAGTATGTGTCCCAAATAGGCTATTTACCTCTTCTTGATGATTTCTAAGAGTTCACGTTCACGCTCTTCTGAGAATGTCTTCATTCCTCACACGGTCGACCCAGGGCACTCTTAGCATTCGTCGTGGGGTCCACATTTCGAAGGCTTCAATTCGATTTATTGTTGCTACCTTCAGTGTCCATGCTTCCACACCATATAACAAAACGGACCAGACATAGCACTTCACCATTCTGTATCTAAGGCTGAAGTTCAAGCGCCTATCTGTGAGAAATCTTCGCAGTCTCAGAAAAGTAGATCTTGCTTGTTCGATCCTGCATTTGATCTCCTGATCTGGATCCTACGTTTCGTTAACCATGCATCCCAAATATTTAAACTGTGTGACCTGCTTGATGACCTCTCCATTTAAGTAAAATCTGGTGTTCGGAATATTGTTTCTGCTAACAGCCATAAATTTAGTTTTTGTAGTATTTATGTTGGTTTGGTTTGGTTGACTTACTAGATAAGTAATAGTAAAAGAATAAGTCTGTTATCTGATACGTTTTAAATATCTAATACAATATAAATTCTAAATTTATGGATTATTTTGCAGTGGCGTAGTAGACGTAAAACGAGGATTAATCTACTTTTCTGTAGTAATCCAGCTTTAATCTTCTTAAATCGATTATCGTTTAGTGCCATCTAAGATTAACTTTTTACAATAGCTCGTTACTCAACTTTTATAGCTATTATCTGTTATTCATTTTAGACTCTTTACTAAATTGAACTTCTGATTACATCTATAAGCTCTTTTTGAATTAGGTTGTAAGAATCTCCATTGCTATATAACATAAATTTATAAATTGTAGTTTTTCAGTTTTACAAGTTACAAGACGTATAGGCTTCTCAATGTTGGTCTGGATGTACGTTGAAACTATGATGCCAAAAATCGAATACTAATGCATTTTTATTAATTTAAAATAATATAATACAGAGTTTTAATATTCAATACTTCTTTTCATACGTACCTGAGCGCTTTTCATAAGTGCCATCACGAGCACAATGGACCAATTTTCAATCAAACTAAAGAATCGCATTGACAAACCACATCATACTCACTATTCACTATGCGCGCATGCACGAATCGAATCGAGGCATCGGCATTGGCGCATAGTGAGGCTTTAAAAACGTATAATATGTGTTAGACTCCTATGTCGAGTTTGCCCATTGAGCGAAATAAATACTCATTTCGCGATATGATTAAAGCAAGAATGAACGGTTGCCGAAACCATATATAGTTTATTTTGGAATCTGCTTCCAAAACTAAGAAATAGTGGAAGACGACAATGAATTTCACATTAAATTTAGGAAGAGAGCATAAAATTATATTCATCATTATTAAAAGATATATATCATAAATAGATAAATTTGCAAAACCTAAATGTAGAATACGGTTAGCTAATTCAATATTTTGATGAAATGTTAACGTAAATGACATTCGATAAAAAACACTGTTTTAAAAAAATCGAGTTGAGTCTGAAATGTATATCATGTCATGTGTCTTTTGGGGTGTAAAAAAGCGATACTTTAAGTTTCAATATTTTTCTTTATTGGTGATTTTTTAAAAAGTTACCTAGTTTCACATGAAAATTTATGCGCATGGCCTCTAATTTTACGTTATTTGTAATATAAAATGAAAAATATCTTCATTCATAATGTTCATGAAGTAATTTTCCATCGAGAGGGAGAGTTCGAAAACAAAATAATTGATATCACCGGAAACTCGTTTGACATTGAAAGAAAGAAGGTCAGTATCATCGAGTGGAACTGACGTAGTACGAAAGCGATCCCTCAATGTCAAGTTCCCTTTACGGCTTTATCAGGGGCAAAAAACTTAATACAGAACCGCTCGACAGCGAACATCTGGCCAGAAATTACACATATAAAGCGGTTGTGGAATTGTTATAGCATTTTATTTACCTTTTTATCGGGTATTGTATCCTTTTTATGGACTATATACGTTCTAAGTCCCGCTTTATGTTTCGTTTCGTTTATTACAAGTTGATTTTCTTATCGAATTACTTTCCGTGCTTGTGTATTCCTTTATATACTCTCTGTTGGTTTTTCAAGGTTATATATTTGAAGATATAGAAAACATAATTTTAGCTCAGTAACTAGGGTTTCCATAAAGGCTTTTGGAAAATGGTAGAGATCAACTTTTGGACTTAATCTGCTAGAGTAACTGCCCAACAATAATAATATGATTTTTCAAAGACAGTGACATTACATAAATCATAACTACCATTATGTAGGTCTGTTGACTAGGAACAAAAATAAAGGCATGATTTTAATGTAAAAAATCCGAAAACATGTTAGTGTCTTCTTCAAAAGCGAATAGCTTCAAAAAAAACATAAAGCTATTGAGATGAATCAAAAAATAAACTATCGAGAACATCTTTGTAAGATGTACATCTAGATGATGAATTTATTTTTAAATTTCTTGCTTTATTAACGTACTCCACAGGATGTTTCAAACTTTCATCAAAATATCAATATTTTGTTTCCCCTCGTATAATTGACAGATGATAACTTCCATTTTTAATTTACAAAGATACACTAGAAAGTCAAATGATTAACTACAGATTACTTAAAAAAATATCAAAATCGTGTATGTATTTTTTGACTCACACCATATCAACTTAAAGAGTAGCCACCCCATTTTTAAACACAAAGCCAGCTTGTGTGGCATATCGTATTACAACCTAAAATAAACGTACTAGAAATATCCTGTGATAGAAAAAAAAGGTAGCAGATAGCAGAGTTGGCTTCAAATTTTATTATTGTGCCTATGTATGTAACATTATATTGGGAATATCATCAATTGTGATTTCCAAGCTAACTTGATGACGTTTTTTATCATACGGTACATAATTTATCCCTAATTTCATACGTTGCATTATTTTTAAACATGTTCAGTTTATATATTTATTTATAGGTATAAATATTTTTCTAGCTAAAAGTATAGCAAAGAAAACAGATATTATACGATTAAAACGAA
This sequence comes from Sitophilus oryzae, assembly GCF_002938485.1. NCBI lineage: Eukaryota > Metazoa > Arthropoda > Insecta > Coleoptera > Curculionidae > Sitophilus > Sitophilus oryzae. The sequence continues at coordinate 448,606 of NW_022146096.1, forward strand.
ATACAACAGACAAAACACAAATCAAGACACAAAAAACTAGTAGGTAATCTAGAACTAGAAAACTAATCATTGTATAAAATAAATAAACTGATTTAGATAACTGTGAAATTATTACTTTATCTAAATACACTTAGTCTAAATTATTTTTACTCTCTATCCTATAAGTAGTTAGGATAAAGTTGTATATAGTGGCGACGATGACCTACAATTTGTAAATGAAATATCAGTATTGTTGCAAAATTATTAGAAAGACAAATGTTTATAACCTTTTAACCTTGCATTATACGTGCATTGACTAAGTGAAAATGACATGTTTCTTTGCTACTTCCGTTCGATATAATACGCTTGTAAACCTCAATTACAGCTGTTTGTTATTTAACAACGCGATATTTATTTTTTTCTCTAAAGTCTAAAACTAATTTTTATCCAAGTTAAGTGTAGGGAAAAACTATTTATGTTCTATATCTTCATTTCCAAGCTAGCTCTGACGTCGTTCTTTGTTTAATCTTTTAATATTATATTAAATTGTTTAATGATAAAAAATCCGTATTATTAACGTACTGTACCCAAAATCCGTAAATCTACGGATTAAGCCCGGACCCCATTAGCCAACACGCTACGCCACGCGATACCATGCTACACCACGTCATGAAGAAGTGCGTAAGTATGTTTTTCCATTTAGTTACATGTATTGCGTATACACTAGGCAACACGCCACGCCATCTGACGCTATAACACGCTATGACACGTGTGATGGTCGATTCGTCAGTGCCAGATCTCACCGACGTGTGTTACGACGTGTTGTTCCCCGCTTGCCTCTCTAGTCCCGCAGCTATTTTCTAACGGTTATTTTCGAATGTAATAGAAAACAAAAATGTTTTTTTGAGTGTTCAATCAGTAAGAATACAAATTCTATTATTAATTTAATAATCAAAAGTTAAGGAAAGAAGGTTCATGGAGATTGTGAAGTTAAGGTATTATGATTATAATCTAATATTGGTATGGGTATCGATACTTCTAGTATTTTCGTATCCCTACTGACAACTTTTTTAACTCGAATAATAAAAATTTCAGGCGTGTTAACACGTGTTACCTAACGTGCACACCCATTCCCACGTCGCAACACGTGGGATAGCGTGGCATCACGTCGGGTGGCGGCTAATGGGGTCCCAGCTTTAATCAGTAGTTCTGGCAACACTGTCTCCGTCAACCAGTCACTCTGTCGACTGAAAGCAGAACTACGGACTACGGTACACTATTCTTTATACGCTGCGCTGTAAACAACTATCAGCGCGCAACGGCGCAGAGCTAAAATATATCTCGGGCAGGCTGACGGTAACGCCAGCTCCATCTCGAGCAGGTTTTGTGCCACGAAATTGCACATAAGGTTGCGCATCCTCTTATTTCTTCAATCAACGATGCCACGTTTCTTTACAATACAGAGGTTTTCGCTCTTCCGACAGATGTCGCCATACACCTTGACAATATGAATGTATAGTTCTTTCTATTTGAATAGTAAGTATGTACTGAATATTTCATTATATTCTGATAGTAATTTAATTTTAATACCGATATCAAATTCCCATACCCGTAAGTACTAAACTACTAAATTCCCACTTTGCAATTTAAAAATTACGTAAATATTCAATGACTAACATAGTTCAAGGCGTTTCTTTTCTTATTGCAAAATTCTATCCCACATTTTTCGCAGACGTTACATGCAAAAATAAAGCACAGTAATATTTCATTGTCACACCACGATTAGAATCTTTCTAATGGGTTAATGTTAATCGCTTTTTTTGGAAACAATAGATGGATTAGTAATCAATTTCAATTTTGTTACGACATGTAGTAATGGGCAATAATAAAATAGATATTCTTTATATACATTTTGTTTCAAATATAAACTCTTCCATTTAATGCCATAGTAGAGCAATTATTGCGAGTATTAAAATAGAAAATAATACGAAGAAAAACTGATGCAGTAGTGTGTTACGTAACTTAATATGTTTATCCAATTAATATGAAGAGAAAAGGAAAGGTATAAACGAACACAAACGTTCATTCACATTCGTTTAGCGAACTACACGGGTTAAATAAAACTAGATCAAGTCGATATGGTACAGTGGCTAACAGATGAAGAATGGCACGATCTCATTTTATTGCGGTTTTGTACAATTTCCTGTTTACTTACCAAATAATAATCGAGAGGAGGATAATGAAAGTTTAGCGATAAGAAAACTGAATAAAATGCAATGCAATTATTTTAAATATGTAAATGCTAAACCCAGTGGTAAATCTAGACTTTCTAAAAAGGTTTTGTGAAAAATATACTTACTTAAACATAGTATTGTGTGTCATATTCGCTCTTTTTCAAAGACTATTCATTCACACAACAAGACAAGATAGACATAAGTGTCACTGTCATGGATCTTTCCTACTGTTGGATAGTTTCTACTTTATTCGAAGGTTTCTACCTAGTTTTATAAAAATAGGTTTAGCAGAGGTAGCTGCAAAATGGTTTGAAAATTTAGAAATAGCTCCTGGCTATCAACAGTACAAAGTAATAAAAGCTTGTAGTAAGAAGGAATATTCCAACGATAATAAAAGTAGGTATAGTGAAATATTTTAATTGCAGAACATTTATATACCTTATATATATTTATTGTATCTAAATAAAAAAATACAATACTCGCATACATATCCGGATACATTCCAAATACTATAACAAAAAACATCAGTAATCAAAATTATCTATTAATAAATTCTTGCATATCTGACGTATATTCTGAAGCACCTGGAAATACCGTTTTTAAAATAAGATTTTCAAAAGTCAAAATATTAGATTTTTTTTATTTAAAACGCGCAATTGAGTTAAATCCACTTAAAACAAATTTGCCAATCACTGTCTAGGTCCCGTTCAGATTAAAGAAAGGAGGCCCCGTCCAGATTAAGCTTGATTTTCATGCATCCGTTGTCCGACGATACGATGATACGATATTAATTTTATTGGTTGAATTTAAAAGCTTCAATTGGTTAACCGTTTCTAACCAATCGAAGTCTATCAATTCAACCAATAAAATTAATATCGTATCATCGTGTCGTCGGATAACGGATGCATGAAAATCAAGCTTTAGTCCTAGCAGCAAAAAGGAGACGTTAACTGAAATCTTTACTTTTACTGTCTAGGTGAAGGCGTAACAGAACTTATAAACCAAGCAAAATTAGCTAAGATTTTGTAATCGGGAGACTAATATGTTTAACAGAAATTGATATTTAAATATAATTCTAAAGCTTCATTCAGAACCTCGCAATTAATGGAATAAATAGTGGTTTCAATTACTCTTTATACTTTTTAGTTTACGATCATTCACAATGTTTAAAAAACACAATTAAAATTAATAGAATATCCTGGCAACGGCTTGCGTTAGTCAGTTGTATCCATCCAGAGAAAGCCTAATATTTAGCTTATAAAACAATCAACTTTTGATTTCTAACCACAATTATTTCTCTTGACGGAAGATAATCAAAGGCCAGAATGACATATCTCGCAAATTTTGAAGTATAATTAGTAGAAAAGTTAAAAGTTTGGTAACTTTTTCTACTAATTGAAAATGTCTACCACTAATTTTGACGTTCTGAATGCTTACATTGAAATTAAAGGAACAAACTTCTACGCTAATTGAAACCACTAATTTATTCCACTAATTGCAAGGTTCTGAATGGAGCTTAAAGATTTTGACAAACAATGTCTAGCTTCAAATCAATTATCCGTTACCACGGAATAAATAGTATCTATCCAGAGCCTACAACTCTGCAACTCGTAATCAGCGGACTCGGACTACAGGTATGGCGTGACAATGACTGTCCATCATAAAGCATCAAAGGCGTCGATATCAATTCCAATAAGTATATTGAATTTTTTATATAAAAAGACATATTTTTTAAGTATTTGTTTCTAGTGCTTATACTTCTGAAATCCGTTCAAAAAATGCTTAACCTTCTTTGTTTTTCAACATATTTAGCATACAATATATTGACATTACTTTAAAGATTCATACTGCTCACATAATTGATATATCATGCCTTAAATCGACTTATAACTGGGTAAACTCGAAGACATATTTATCAATCATTGGTTTCTTGAACAGAAATGATGAATTCTTTATACAACAAGACATATTTTAATAAGTTTTTGTTTATTTATAATACTGGAATTCAATTCAAAAAAATACTTAAACCTCTTATTTTAAAAATATCTATCACACTATGTATTCACTTTACTAACATTCAGAAAATGTACAGTAATTAAACATTCACACTGCTCACGTAATTGATATATCATGTCGATAATTTAAATTGTGTATTCCCATATCTGTATCGATTTTATTCTGCCCTATTTATTTTGAATAAAATATAGTAATTAATATAGAGTGACGGATTGTCTGTAAATAATTGTTGTTTATAGCGAACATCAGGCATTAATACAAAACAAATTGTTTACAGTAATTGTATGACAAAGTACATAATTAAATCAGTACTGTTGTTAATACGTTTCTTTATATGCTAAAAATATAAATTATCTATTTTTGTGTTTTTAATTATGATGTCAATGTAAAAATAATACGTCTGGTTGATATCGTAGAATAAAATAGTTTTATAATAAACTGTTCTAATTCCGCAAAGAAAATACAGATTTCTATTATCATATGAAAATAAAACTACTAAAGATATTATGAAATTACTGTATTAACTCATGCAATAATATATTTTATCAAGAAAAAGTATATTTATCAAGAAATCTAAATGTAAGAGATATCTAACTAACTTGATACAAATTGATAATTAATAACTGAAAGTTAAATCGACTAAGCTCTGATTATCTATAAAAAGTAATTAAACATTTTTCTTAGCCCGAATAAGTAGAAAGTTCACTGGGTCTAAAGTATATTATTAACCTTTAAAACTTTTTCGAAAAGATTTTCTGGAGAAAAAGGTATTATGGATTATAGGTTTAGTATCTCAAAATAAAATCAACGATTATTTTAATTATTAAGTTGGTAATACCACTAATAAGAATTACTTTAGTAATTACTTCTTTACCCTTCTTAACAAAACATGGATTCTATCAAGGGCTAATGTCGAACCGCAAAGTTTTTGTTTGCTTAGGGAAACAGCTTTTAATATTGCCTTCAGGCCGAATTAATACACTTAATAGCAGGAGTGCTTGTTCAATTTGTTGTATTTATTACAATTTTTTACATATAAAGCAAAATTAAGAAAATACCATACCAATTTATGTAATTTCTACAATTCTATTGAGTATAATTTGAGTTACGCAGAAATAAAACCTTTTCGTGCAGATACTAATTTGTCGAAATATTATTATATCCATTACAATCATGTAAGGGCGATACTGTACTTTACATAATCAATACAAAACGAATGAAACCAAAAATTGCTGAGAGGGGCTACTAGTGGAGAGATATTCGAGATTGTGCAGCTTAGGTTATTCGATTGACAAATTTATTTATTATTGACTTCTTACTTATGGTCTTCAATAATTATCAATCTCCATTTTTCTGAATAAAAAAGATACCAGAACAATAGCATGCATAATATTATAAAATTAATACACTAACTTCAACTACTAACAGTATTTTTAGATTTAATACTATAGATATTAATATAATAACTTAACAGATGTTCTATTTTACTGCACTGCTTAATACAACAGTTGACGGAGTTTAATTTCCCAAAGGAAAATGCTACAAAACTCAATTATAAATTACGGGATTAATGTTTACGGAGGAAAATTTAATTCAGCTACAAGAAAATCATTTTTGAGACTCAAACTTTTAATCGTCAAATCGAATAACTTTGTTTTCCCCAACTTCGGTAACATCCCATTAAAACAATGAGTCTGGGTCAAGGGCCACACAGTATTTAAAATAAATTTTCGCTAGTACAATGATAACCACTGCTGGGTTAATTAAAGGAGTCTAATTTGAACTAGCAGTAAATTAATATCAGACAGAGAGAATTCAGAATGTAATTATGGAATAATTATATTGTTTGGCTTAATAACAAGTGACTTCGATAGTTAATTAAATATTTTATCTTTAAGTATTCTTAAATGATATGAACATCGAACATTTTCCAAAAATGAAATTTAGAGTTGTAAACTATAAAATATATTCCTTGTTAAAATTTATTTTCAGCTAATATTCATTGTTAAAATCTATTTTAAAATTTTAGCTAACAAATTTTACTTTCCGAACTCAGATTTAATATTTAAAATTCAACGTTCAAGTTTATTTCGAAATATGCGTGCAAGGATAGTCCACTTTTAAACATATGTATATCCCTTGGTCACGCCATACCTTAAGAACGACTTTACGGATTTCATTCATCTTTTTTTTAAGCTTTCCAATACGAAGGTTGTCTTCTATATTTTACATATAGAGGTAGAAAAAACAGTAGATAACTTTTACACACTATCTAATGTTTTTCGAAGTATTCTCTACGAAGAAAAATGCATTTTTGCATTCGTTGGAACCAATTTTGAAAGCAGTTATTTCACTCGCATATTGGTGCCTTCAAAATTGCGTTATTAAAGGCGATTGTATCTTCTGGGGACTGAAACCTTCTTTAATCGCAGTTTATTCTTAACTATTTAACGCAGTTACACAACGATCTACAAAATGTGGGTCAGCTGCGTTTTGCCGGGATACACTTTCGGGCGGGCATGATCCTCATAGATTGTGTATCTCAAGAATCGTCGAATTGGTTGGTGGAAATCGCACCTAAGCTTTAAAATTGACAAGGGCCGGAACTGGTTGCAGTAAAGGGAGAAAACATCCCTAAAGGGGCGGCCATAACGGTCTTTCTGCCGAGGAGCAAGGGGAAAGACACCACCTACCCGTTGAGCCTTAACCAAGGTTAGAACTTCAATGTAAGGACATCGAGTTGGCGAGTCATCAACTCGAGGGAGGAGGGTCATGGTCAGGTCCTCACAATAGGAATTGACCTCAAATCCAAGGAGGCAATAGAGAAAGAGGGACATATCCTCTATTATAGATACGGGACAACACCGGTAGCAGGTCTAAGGAGAGACCAAGTTAAAGAGGCGGAGAAAATGGAGACAGATCCTCCAGCCTCCAGCCTTCACCTCACGGGTTCCTCAGCCGGAGGCAAGCTCCTCGACTGTGAAGAGCGGCACGGAGGGCTGAACTCCAACCGTGGAAGGGTGTGTACCCTCGGAGGAAGAACTGTTGTCAGAGGAGGATGGGAAATACCCAGTCCCCTCTACAACAGTGGTATGATGGGTTATAGACTGTGTGATGACTCAAGGAAGGGGGGCACAATAGATCTTTAAGGTCGCAGTGATTACCCCCCCCCCCCCTGTTACTCATTCTACAAAAAAGTAAAAAAGTCGTTAAGACTTCTTAGGTCGGGAGTCTATGGAGGATGGTCCAACAATCGTTCGTCGTTGGGGGTTGGTTTTTCAAAACTTATTTCTTGATTAACAGTAAGAATTATTTGACTTTGCAGAGAAATTGTTGTTACATGGCCCTTCATTGGCGTTGGTTCAATTCGGAACATCCAAACAGCCGATTGACGTTCTGGATTTACTCTTGTGAACCCGAAAATAAACGTCAATCGGTGGTCTGGGTGTTCCGAGATGAACCAAAACCGACAAAAGTTATCCGTTCTCGAAGTGTTTTCAAAAATATGGTGGCGACATTTGTCTCATATCTATTTGTTTACCAAAAGAAATTGCTGAGTTTCGAAAAACCAACATTCAAGAACGAATGATTCTCCAAGAAGACAATACAAGTTTCCACACAGCCCGAAAAATGATTGAATTTTAAAAGCAATAAAAAAATCGAACTGTTGGGACATCCTCCATACAGTTCCGACCTAAGTCCTACCGACTTTTTGTCTTTCTCAAAAATTAAGAATGAACGGCGTGGTGAAAAATTCTAAATGCAGTTAGAGCCTTCAAAAACACAATTTTGGATATAACAATATAGAGTGCTTTCAGAATTGGTTCCAACTGATGAAAAAATGCATTTCTCTTCGTGGAGAATACTTCGAAAAACGATAGTGTTTTTAAGTTAAAAATACGACTTGGGCATCTTTTAACAGGCCAGGACAAGACACGAAAAATATTACACGAACAAAACTATTTTTCTAAGGTTCCTTAATTAAAAATTAGTGTTTTTAGCACAGATGGCACTCTAGATTGAAATTTAAAACACGATTTGTTTTTAAGTGAAAATGTCAAAAGTTGACATATAATATGTCATTCTATTCAGAGAGTCATTTTCTATTCAATAAAGTAAAAATATACCGAGGGTGCCATTTAAAAATCAAAAGTTGTAGTCATTTACTGAAGTAACGATTTGCTCTAGAAATTTGCGTTTTTAAACTAAAAGATAGCTAATTGGCTCTTCTAAAAACTATCGTTGCCGGATTTTTTGTTTTTCATTTAATTAAAAAAAAAGTATTTTTTTCCTGATGTCGCGTCGTGGCGGAAGCGCCAGGCTTCAACTAGTTCAAATATATTTTACGGATTTTATAACGTTTACGTGAGATTTATAAGTGCAGAAAATTGAGACTACAAAGAATAATTACAGAAATCATTAGAAACCACGATAAAGATTATGACGTTATGATATTTTTCGGAAGAAAATTGTGATTACGATTGAAAAAAATACAAGTTTAGTATAAAATTGTGTTTGAATTAGCTTTTAGTATCAATGAAAATATTTTAAAACATGGAATACAATTGTTTCAATAACTGGATTATAAACTCAATATATATCTTCGTTCTAAAACAAAACCCAGCTTAACAACTTAGTCTAATATTAGTTTACGCGGCTTAATACCATGTCAAAACTTTCAGGATTTATTATATGTATACAGATAATCAAATAGACAGTTTGGGACACATGTAACTACTGGGTAACAATTTTAATTGACACCGCAAATTCTATTCAAATATATTTGAATATGGTAAAGTTGATGTGCAAACTGCCAAACATAAACACGAAATCGGATTTAATTAATATTCTAGTTTAACAACTCGGTTGATATTGATAAAGTATGAATGGCCGCCGGCTTCGTCAGTGTGTAATTTGTATTGTATCGATTTTCAGCCCGCTTAAAAGGATGACTCACTATACGTCCCAACTCCGTTGCATTCCGTTACGGTGCAATTCACTCTAGGTTTTTACTACTTTTCGAATATACTCTTTTTAACCAAAATTTAAAAAAAAGGAGATAGCATGGCAATATCGCACATTGCAGTTCTTCAAATAAAAATAGTGTGTTATAATGCAGAATTTTACGTTGAACTCAATTCTGTGCAGAAAATTGGGGGTTCCGATTTAAAAAACTTACAATTTTACCATTATTTTTTTCCGGACACCCTGTATACAACAAAATATTTTTACGATATACACCTTTTTAAACCATGCAACATTTAATAAGATATTTTTTCAAATCTTTGTCAACAACGACGATATTGGACGTCCTCGTATTAAGGGGCCACCCTGTATCTAAATAGAATGGCCATAGGCTGCCACAAAGGCTGCCACCCTCAACGGAAGAAATATAAATAATATTAGGAAATAAAAGTATATTATATTACAATTGTAAAAGTACACTATAGGGTGATTCACGGCTATTATACTAATATTGACCTATCTTTAATAGTTTTTGAGGTAAAAAATAAAACATATTATGTAAAATTGACAAAAACATGATCCTGAATAAGCACTGGTAAAATCATGAATGAAACCTTTTTAAGTTGAAATTTGGGTTATAAATTAACGAAAGTCGAGATATTCTATCTGTCTAAATAAACCCATTGGATATTACACAGGGAGAGCAAAAATATTATTTATTTCCCTTTGTTATAAAATTGCTCATTTCTTTATTATTATAAATTATTCAACCCTATGTATATTATTTAAAAAATCAAAAGACTAATAAAATTTCTTTTAAACGATATATCATATGTTTCTATACCTAAACCTCCCAGTTTCTTAATTCTATTAATTATTATAGTTTCATTTCAAGAATTTCGTTACCATGACAATTTTAGAAATTTAGCACGTAAACACTAATTTAATACTTATAAAGTTTGAATATTTGTCCTGGTAACGATTTTCTTCAAACGAAACAAGTATAATAAAATTATTGTCTTTTAAATGGATTTACTGAAGAAAACAGATATGTTTAGAATTAATTTGAAAAGCAATTTTATTTGGGTTTCGATTTTTTAAATAATATATTGTATAGGCTTAAAATTAAAATAACAATAATTTGAACGATTTTATGACAATTCGAAATGATTATTTTTTCTAACCTCCCTGTTTGATATCCAATCGGTTGGTTTAGACAGATCGAATATGTCGACTTTCCCTATCCTCTAAATTAAATTTCAGCTTTCAATATGCCCTTAACCAATGCTTATTCAAGGTCGTGTTTTTGTCAATTTTACACATGTTTTAATTTTTATCTCGAAAACTATTAGAGATTGGAAGTAGTTTCGAAAAATATAATAATATGGTGTGTTATACCATTTAAAATAACAAGGATAAAGCTATCACTTTTAGTATGAATGGGCAACACTGTAATACTGAAAATAATTTAGACAGATGGAGCAGGTGCCTTCATGCAAAAATCCAAATTTTCAAAAAAAATCCTATCAGTGGTTAAATACCTCCATAAACGTCTAACGTGCCATGGCCGTGAATCGCCCTGTACAGTGCTGGAACATTCAGAAAAACAATGGATTGTTTGGTCGCTTCAGAAATATTTTTATTTCCTATCAAACCATTTTTTCCATCTTCAAAGATATTAGATTTCTGAAAAACATCTACTTATTTCGAAACATTGTATTCCAAAAAGCCATAACACGTGCAGGCTTTATTTCTATATTTTCGCTGGAGGGTAGCAAAAAGGGTCTTTAAACGTTAACAAAAATATATATTTACGTTGAAAGATGATGCTTCAATTTCCCTAATATTATGTTACATTGTGAACTTATAAAGTGTATGGCTGTAAACATACCCAAAATGATTGAATCAGTAAAATTGCCCATAAGGTAGGAAAAATTAATTTTAGGTTTCTGAAACAATTATAAAGTATTTCGATATACTCTAGCTACTCTAGCTACAACTCTAGCTAGTAGTGATGGGAATACCGGTTCCACATGAGTCGCGTTACAATAGCGACTGTTCCAGAAAAATACCGCGATTTTGTAATCGAGGTTCCAACTTCCAAAGTGTCGCGGTCCTCGCTTATGCAGTATTTCTGGCATTCGTGCCTACTTTTATTTTATACTACCTACCTAGTCTCACAAACCACTGTCAAAAAAAATCTTCATTGGTGACCGGTTTCGGCAATTCCAGCCGTTTTTATTCGATCATAAGGTATTATATTAAAGGACGTAGGTATTATTTGGTTAAATATCATGTACTGAATATGTTCCTAAAAACATAAATACATCATAAAATTCCCCTTCTTCTAAGATAAAATCGTATTACTAAAAATAAAATGAGTTTTCTTGCCGTTAATAGCTCTTTTTTACAAAGGGAGCACGAACAAGTCTTTAAAGTACTGTGAAAAGCTTTTTATGCGAGATCATTACTACTTAATGCGACTTGTCGATACCGTAAAAGACCTCAAAGTAGCAATATTTTTAGAAAAAAGGCCCTCCTGCTGCCCGGTGTTAAAAATAAATCACTGAAAACATTTTTATATTTTTTTTTCTGTCGTATTTTTAATACCTTATACCTATATAAGGTTAGTTTAAAGAGAAATTCTGTAAGAACATTGCTTTCTTTTCATCCTTTTACTAAACTGTGTATAAATTCTAAATATTGTATAGTTTAATAACGGGTATTTTTCAAAAGTGGCTCACCTCTATAACTTTTAATTTTTTCAGATAAAAAAACAAGATTTGGTATGTTAGTATAATATATATAAAAAAAGTATAGTATAATATAATTATCCTGGCCAGTTAGAAAATGATTAAATCGTATTTTTAATCATATCTCAATTTTTTCAAATGGAACGAGGGTGGCTCATTAGCATATTTGGGAAAGCCATTTTTTTACGAATAAGTTGACATATAATATGTCATTCTATTCACAGTGTTATTTTCTATCGAATAAAGGAAAAAAATACCATGGATGTCATTTAAAATTCAAAAGTTGTAGTAATTTCCGGTGAAACAGGAAGTGACCGAAAACAATTGAATACGTCAATCAATCCGAATTTATGTTATATGCTAACATACTAAATCTCGAGTTTTTAACTGAAAAATAAAAGTTATAGGGATGAGCCATTTTTGAGACGCACCCGGTATATTAAAAAAAACTCGTCTTCTCCGGAATCTGTCAAATTGGACATTTAAAGAAATAAATGGCCTAAAAATAGGCTTCCTGGCCGAATTTTGAATAACTTCTTTTTTTAAATATAGTTTATTATTTTTTTTAAATATTAGATAAAATTATAGAGAATTTTACAAAATGTCTATTCGTCCTAGGCAATATTTCTTTATGTGACGACACTCTTGCCAAGCTATAACTAGTGTTTATTCACACCAATTTCTCATCAATAAGCTCTAATTGGGTGTAATTTACGATAAAGCTATCGAGATGAAACATAATTTACGTGTAATTTAATACCGTAATTAATTAATTAGAGATCTTTCTAGCAAAGTCCTTCAGAAAAATCCTGTATAAAAATATAAGATGATAAATTTCCCCACTGGAGGCACATATTTATTATAGTCAATTTAGATTGAAAATTAATTCATTATAGAGTTGATGGCCAAAGAACGCCAAACAAGTGAGGTTATTTTATTATTGATTTATCGAAAAACACTTTAAATGGAAACAAATCGGAACAAAAGAAATAATTTGAGACAAGATATAGAAAATCGTATATCTACGTGCCATTTTATTTTCCTTCTGTCATTCCATTTGTATGCGCCATTCATACAAAAGCAATATAGTATTTAGAGGATTTTCTAAAAAAATATCCCAATTAGTTCTTGTATATATTTAACACATTACATTAGTGGATTTAATTATACCTTGTACTGAGGGTTGCCAATTTTAGGGATCGTGATCGCGTTTTGAAATCCGGGGATAAGAATCTATAATCGCGGGACCCCGGGATGCCGAGATTGGCTATTAGAATGAGAAATTGAATCTAATGAAATATTTAATAAAAATGCAGCTACATATATCAAAAAGAAAATGAGGAAAGAGCTTTATTAAAATAGACAAAGCAAAGTAACATTCATATTTAGTAAGTAAAAAAAATACAATTCTTTTTGTAGAAAAAAATATAGGAAACACGGAAATATAACTTTTATTCTTCGGTATTGACGTTCTGCTTAGTATAAATAAAATATGATCCTTGACAGAGTAAAGTGTATAAAGTCGAATCATTTTAGATTGGGCATTTACATTTTTCAAGATTTTCGGATCCTTCGGGATTTCTGTGATAAACATTACACCGGGATCCCGGTTTAAAAAACCCTACTTGTACTTAAAGTTTCATTCACAACGTGTCATTTTGGCCTTTGATTATTACTAGGCTTTCTAACAGCTGCTGCTAGAATATTCTATTATTTCAGACATTGTGAATGATCGTATATTTTTAGGTATAAAGGATAATAAAACCACTAAATTATTCCACTTATTACGAGATTCTTAATAACCCTTAGCTTAAAACTTTATAGTCTAAAAAAACACAATTAAAATTAATAAAATATCCTAGCAACAGCTTGCGGCAGTCGGTTGTATCCATAGAGAAAGCATAATATTTAGCTTATAAAACAATAAACTTTTAATTTCTAACCAAAATTTTTCTTGAAGGATGATAATCAAAGACCAAAATGACATTCCTCGCAAATTTTGAAGTATAATTAGTAGAAGAGTTAAAACTTTGTTATCTTTTTCTATTAACTGAAAATAACAACCACTAATTTTGATGTTCTGAATGCTTTTATATTGGGAATAGAGGAACAAACTTCTACGCTAATTGAAACCACTAATTTATTCGACTAATTACGAGGTTCTGAATGAAGCTTTTTTCTACTAACTGAATGTTTACATTAAAATTACAGGAACACACTTCTGCTAATTGAAACTACTAATTTATTCCACTAATTACGGTTCTGAATGAAGCTTAGACAAGAAAAACCTCATTTCCAATCAAAATGAACACTACAGATTTTACACGTCCAGTAAGTTAATACCGTATGATCGAATAAAAACGGCGTCAGCGATGGCTATGAAATGAAGATCGCTGTCATTTTGTATGTAAAATTAAATGGGGAATGTCATTGATGTTCATTTCCAAGCCAACTGGACTCCGTTTTTTTTTCGATCATACGGTATATTACACTTCATAAATAAGAACTTAACATATAATGGATGTAAAAAATCAAGACCACCACTCCCACAATTTCAGTACAATCAGACTAAATGAAAAATATAAACAAATTACAGAAGCTTAGGTCATTCTCTTTCGTATTTGACATTTAAATGATTAACTTGTTATTTGCAATAAAATTTCTCAGAATTGTGTTGTATTATTGTGTCTATTAAACTTCGATAAAAACAAAATTGGAGACACATTTAGACTACATTCTTGCATCGCATTTTAATCTCAAACATACAGAGAAGAGAATAGAACACAGTGGTTTTATAGGTATATCGATAGTAGCTAATAACACTTTCAAATTTACAGTGCTTACATGTGTTGCGTATTTTATGAGCACGTTTACAAATTGTAAATTGTAGCAACGAGGAAAACAGGCACATCTGGCAAATTTTGTATGGTAATGTTATGTACATGGTTATACATTGTAGTTCTTAATAGTATTTTTATTTCTACAGATGAATACAACCGATACACTATGTTTACAGATAATGCTAATAAAAAGATATAAAATGGAAAGATATAGAGGTTTAAAAGGCTTTATTCACGTGATAGTAATTAATAGCTAATAATCCACAATATAATAGACCAATTATAGTATAATTACTTTAGAAATTATGGTTTTATCACACACATCATCTATCATATTACATCAATCTCTTGATAAAACTAATAACTCTAATTTTTTTTTCATAATACTTATTTTCTATAATTAAAAATGTCTCATTTAATAAATTCAACGTTCGATATTATACAGGGTGCTACAAATTCGAGGTACGAGCATTGGTAACTCGGTAACCGTAATAGATACGAACATAGTTTAATTGGGGTAAAGCTGCGCTTTGGGATGTTCACCAAGATGCCATCAAAAAAGTTTTAAAAATTTCAAGGATTGCTGAGTTTTTTGGAAAAAACGGATATTTTTGAAAATCAATTTTATTTTTTTCTGTCGACACTTTTTAGAAAATCAAATAACCAACTGCACATTCGCATAGCCACTTTATTAGGGCTATCTGACAGTATTTTTAGATTTTCAAATCAGCTGATAATTTGTGAGATACAGAGGCCAACTTAATTTTTTTAAATACGGACCTGCATTTTTTATTTCAGATTTTGAAGGAACTCGCTCTCCAGAGTACAATGATATGCCACACTTAATATTTTTTTTGTTTTAGAAATTTGTACACAATTTATTTAAACTAATTTCAAGTCCGGCTCTGTTTTTTTTAATATTTAATATATTTATCGTTACAATATTTATAAGCTTTCAAACTTAACAGTAATGTGGGTTGAATACGGAAAATGAAATGCAATAAAATAATAAAAAATAATATAAATAAAATGTAATATAAACAATCAAATCATTTTCCCGGAAGATGGATTGGAAATGGTAGAGTAGTACTTAATGGCCAGCCAGCGAGGCACCTGGACTGTCTGATGACATCAAGTAATTCGACAGGCCCCAATTTTACAAAAAAGTGAAATCAACACATCTGGGCAGTTACAATAAAGAGTACAAAATGCATTCGAAAGTATAAGAAGATCTATTCAAAAGCTATAAATAAAATTGAACGAAAAATAAATTTGTGCAATAGGGAGGGTGGGAACCCTTTCGAACATATAGACTATGTAAAGCATTAGAAACTAGTTTGTAGAAGGTTAATTTATTCATAATAACTACGATTAATATGATGCAAACTATTAGATCGTACACTGAGAATTTCAAATTCACAATAAGAAAAGTTAAAAATAATATCTTTAAATTGCTGATCTCGATATTATTCATTTCAATCTTTCAATTGGCTCAATTTTCCTTATTCAATGTTAATTAGCACTGATCAATATTGTTGCGATGAATATAATCAGATTAAATAATTTAAAAAACAGAGTCGGACTTAGTGTAAGTGTAAAGTGACGGATGATAATCAAAGGCCAAAATAACATTCCCCGCAAATTTTGAAGTATAATTAGTGGAAAAGTCAAAAGTTCGTTAACTTTTTCTACTAACTGAAAATGATTTCCACTAATTTAAACTGAATGCTTACATGAAATTAAAAGAACAAACTTCTTACGCTAATTGAAACTACTAATTTAATCCACTAATTGCGAGGTTCTGAACGAAGCTTTCTTCTTCTTCTTTCTCTGCTTATCCATTAATGGATGTTTGCGACCACATTTTCCATGGCTTCCCTATCTCTGGCTATGTGGATCAAAGTCTGTATGTTACTAATGCCTGTTCACTGTCTTATGTTCCGCAGCCACGACATTTTTTTCCGTCCCAAACCTCTTCTGCCCTCGATCTTGCCCTCGATAATCAACAGGAGAAATGTGTATTTACGGTTACGCATGACGTGACCCAGGTCTTTCTTTTTTTTATAGTGTTGAAGAGTTCACGTTCTCTATTAACACGTCTTAGTACATCCTCGTTTCTTATCTTGGCCGTCCATGGTATCTTGATGATTCTGCGGTATATCCACATTTCGAAAGCTTCCAGTCTGTTTATGGCATTTGCTTTTAGTGTCCAACTCTCCACGCCGTAGAGGAGCACCGACCAGACGTAGCATTCCACAAATCTCAACCGAAGCTCAAGGTCGAAATCGCTACAGGTGAAGACTTTTTTAAATTTCAGGAATGCGCCCCGGGCTTGCTCGATTCTGCACCTAATGTCCCTGTCAGATGACCAGTCCTCGTGAAGCCAAGCTCCCAGGTACTTGAATTTTTTGACTCGTTCTATGAATTTTCCCTCGTATGTTAAGCTGACGTCTCTAAACTCATCCACCTCTCTCGTGACAACCATGAATTTTGTTTTCTTTGTGTTAATGGCTCAGTCCAAACGGATCCTCTCAGTCCAAACGGATCTCTTTGGATCCAGGACGGATCCAAAAACGAAAAAGGATCTGGCGCAGGAATTTACTGCAGCAGTCCAAAGACTGAGATCGCAACCAAACCACAGTCTTGGAAAACACACCACGATCTTCCAAGCTGAGCTACATGCTATTGAAACCTGTGTGCAACTGCTGGTAGAACAGCAATACACCGGGAAAACAATATGCATATTTTCGAATAGTCAAGCTGCGCTGAAAGCACTTGAGGCAACGAAAAGCACGTCTATGACTATTCTTCATTGTAAGAAACTACTCAATATACTGGGAGATAGGAACAAAGTGTCGCTAATATGGATACCGGGACATGTCGGCCTAGAGGGAAATGAACGTGCTGATTCCCTCGCCAAAATTGGTGCAGGCTCGCCATTCGTGGGCCCAGAACCGACACTTAGCGTTCCTAAAAATCTCGCAAGAGACAGGCTCTGTGAATGGGTTAGGGGTGAGACATTCCGAGACTGGAATGACAGTCCCGGAATGGAGCATGCCAAGAAAATCCTAGCAGGGCCATCCAAACATAGAACAGGAGAACTCCTAAAGGCCGGTAGGAATGGAACGCGTTGAGAAGAACTGCCGGCTGAGATCTCACCTACAGAGGACGGGACTGGTGGAAGACGCCGAATGCCGACTCTGTATGGAAGATGATGAAACAATGAAGCACGTTATGTGTACCTGCCCCGCTGGGAGCAGGACCAGGTTTGAGATGTTTGGCAAACCCATGCTAGACCTATCAGACCTAGGAGACATATCGCCCTCAGACATAACGGCCTATATTAAGAGGCTGGGTCTTGAGGATGAACTTTGACGCTCTTGTAAATTCGAGCTTGTAGAAACTGAGCCACAATAGGCCCTCGCGGCCTCAGTGGAGGGTCCCCTATGAGACCCACTCTTAGTCAAATACAATACAATACAATAATGGCCAGCCCCATTCTTTGATTACATTCTCCGACCATACTAACCAACTGTTGTAAATCATCCATGTTATCCGCAACCAAAACTGTGTCATTCAAAACGAAGCTTTAGTTCTTCTAAATATACTTCAAAATTTGGAAGGAATGTGTCATTTTGGCCTTTGATTATCATCCAGCAAGAGAAAATGTGGTTAAGTCTATTAAGTTTATTGTTTTATAAGCTAAATATTAGGCTTCCTCTATGGATACTGATTACTGTAAGCTGTTGCTAAGATATTCTATTAATTTTAATTGTGTTTTAGACATTGTGCTGTGTGAATGATCGTAAACTAAAAAGTATACAAGTGTAATTGAAACCACTAATTTATTCCACTAATTGAGGTTGTGAATGAAGCTTTACTCTCTTACTGAACGACTAATTTGTTATAAACTACATATACTTAGTAATTATAGTAGTTAAACTACATGACTTATTTAGATGCGGAAAACAGCATCTAGATAAGTCATGGATCATCATTTGTAAGGCAACGAAATATAACATCTTTATACTCCGAATTCAAATAATTTTATTTAATATAAATCGCTTCACAATACCATTCTACCTTTGAATCAGATTTTACTATTTCTCATTAAAATATTCAAATACTGATAAATATAAAATTATAAATGCACAAAAATTTACGTTATCACTAGAGATAAATAATTATTAGAATAATGAACAACAAAAATAGGCAAAAAACAGGTCTCTTAAAAAAAATCTTCTCACGTGTCAATATAAAACAGAAACAATTTTAACTCTACGCTACAGAGTATCTTACTTACACAAACATCTTTATGGCATTAAATGCAGTAAAACATAATGTGTGGAGATAAATTCTACTACAGGAAAATATGTTATTTAAATCAATATTTACAAACCAATAGGAATAAATAACCGAACATTAAAAGTTTAAAAAAATATAAAACGTATTATTAATACAAATAAGAAAAATAAATATTTTATAATTATGTAGTTATGAAAATAACAAGTTTGCATATAGCTCTATTTTACGATATCGTAAAAAAGTGTATTTTAAATAACACACCTCAATTATTATAGACGTTTATTACTATTAATATTAATATGCCGTTTAAAAACATATCCAATAAAAGATTAATTTTATGCATAAGAAATAAATAAATATAAAGTACGACGCAATTTTATAAACGAAAACGATATAAAAAATATTTAAAACTATATGATATTTAGTTACTCTCTATGTTTTAGGTAATTATTTATCGCTAATTTGTTCTTCGCATAACTACAATATTTTAGAAACTGATGTCAAAAAATCAGAGAATTCAGTTAAGTGTCATAGTAATGGAATTAATCAAAGTACAAAATATTGTGATGTATCTCACCTAAATATTTGGGCCTAACAATTTATTGTAATTGTTTTAATATTTTCAAGCAATAAATGGAATTGTTTAGGTCATAAATATTGAAATAAGTTTGGCATAGAATAAATTTGCAAAGTGCTTGCTGAAAGATAAATGTTAGCTCTCTAGATGCATTCGTTTTCTGTGATTTCCCAATAGATTTTCAGTTCACTCTGATTCGATTTCATGATTAACTTAAAATATATTCTGGAATTTCTCTATAATATCACAATGACACTTCAGCTATTCAGATGCATGGCAACTAGATAATTATTGTTTTATCCAAATTTTTGCATAGTTGTTGTTTGAAAATATCGATTATTAAAATTTAATGTAAACTGAACAATCTATTTCAAAATTTGGTCACAACGTTTATAGTATTATTAAAATATTGTATTTTGATGCTCACTTGAATGAATTGGTGGTATCTTTTTAAAAATATTGTTTTACTTATATTACATAAAATAAAAATTGGCCGCGCCGCGCCGGGGGGCACGTATAGCCGCCCATACTAAAATATATTAATAAAAAGTTGGTAGGCAGTTCTTTCAGTTTCAAAGTAAAGGCATTTTTCCAATTTTATTTTATCTCAAAAACTGCGACTGTGGCTGATTTTGATGTTATTACAAATTTTGTTGCAAATATTATTCCTAATCTTAAATTAAAAACCGCGTTTCGCTAGCTACTGTAATTTAGGAGTTACGATTTTTTAAAATGTTTAACCCCCTCCCATACCCCCTTACCAACCCCCACCAAAAAATAATGGCGACATTCTCGGGTGCCACAGTATTTTTGTGCCAAATTTGGTTAAAATCGGTTTAGCATAGCATTTAATAATTAATTATATTTAGCGACATAAACCATTAACAAAACATCTACATAAGATGAAAGGTTTAAAATTGAACAACTGATAAAAGAATACGTATTTTAAATATTTATAGAAAGAAAAAGCAAAAATTCCATGAAACGTATTAGTAATACAAAATAAGAAAAATAAATATTTCATAAGTAGGTATAAACGAGTATTGTCACTAGCAAGTGACTTAGCCATTAAAGCCATTAAAAAATTACCTATGAAAAAATCAGTTTCAACTCAGTTCATCAAATTTTAAATTCTTGAACCTTGGATCGATATATTCTTAAATTCTTCATTTTACCATTACCATTCTTGAATTGCCATTTACCTAAGAAGAAAACTACCAGTCATGAGCTATGCATGCAAAACCTTGACACTTAAAACGGACATTATAAGGAAACTGCAGGTCGCACAATGCTCAATGAAACGAAATATGCTGGGAACAAGCAAAAAAGATCGTCAAATAATAGAGTGAACACAAAAGATCCAGGTAATAAATGTCATCCACAGAATCAAATCTCTCAAGTGGTAATATAGGCAGGACCCTTGGTAAGAAGGACGGACACAGATGGACCACAAACATTATAGTATGGTACCCACGAGGAATTAAGAGACCTAGAAGAAGACCAAACCTGAGATGGGACCATGATATTAGAAAAATAGCAGAAATAACTTGGGCCCGCATAGTCAACAACAGACAACAATGGGTCCAACTACAAAGAGAGTATCTAAATATGTGAGCGTAAATGGAAATTCTTAAATAAGCTGAAAATGATGATGGTGATATTATATTAAACCGTTATACCTCTTCAAACTCTACAGATTTACTTTAATTTTAGAATAATGTATTTTTCTACAGTACTCACCTTCCTTCAAAATAGTATTATAAATCCGATACGTCGACTCGCAATCGCTCAAAACCGGACGCTTCGTATTACAATCCAACGATTTACTCCTCCCTCTAAACCCATCATCCTCACTTTCACTACAAGAATTCCTCCGGTATCCGTTCTCCGACCTCCAATTGTGCACTTTCTTTTTAAAGTGTCCTATCAGTTCTTGGATCGAGTGATGATGGTGGCTAGATTGCCTCCTACCATCCTTCGGAGAGGAGCTATAATCTACTGATACTTTAGGAGATGTAGAGTATTCTTTGGCACTTTCCACCAGCGAGGAACTGAAAGACGGACTGCTATCGTCCGAAGGGGTACCGGGATAGCTTTCGATACTTATACTAGGCGAAGGAGTCGGATGATAGTGGGAAAAGTGCTGGTGGTAATGACCCATGAAGCCCAGGGGGCGCGAATGTTGCGGGGGTGTCATTTGAGCGTGATGATGCGAAGGCGGCGTGTGCTGATTCAACTGAAACAGATTGCTGAAGCTTTGCATTTTTTCTTCTTTGTGTTAGTGGTCCATATTTTCGTGTAAGAACTTGAAAGGAATCCTTTCCGGTATTGGTCCACGTTAGACGTGATGAGTTTTTTAAACGTAGCCTATATGGGAGAGAAAAAACTGTCAATTTATCATTATAGATTAACTGAGACAGCCCTGTTTATCTAGAATGGTACCAAAAGAAGCGACATACAATAATCACTACATTCTATAATAATTAGATATAGTTTATAGAAAACATAAATTAAAATTACTCGCTAAGTTTGATTTGGTTTGGTTTGCATTGTCATCTTCAAAAAACTTCAAATAAATAATATCCAGGTCAGTAATTTAAAGATGTTATTTTTATTTTTTTTATTGTGAATTTGAAATCTCAGTGTACGATCTAATAATTTGCATAATATTAATATTTATTTTTCGTTCAATTTTATTTATAATAAACAACGCTTTATTGTACAAAAAGCCAAAATAGCTTCATCGACAAAGCATAAAGAAAAAGAAAAATTTACCTATAGCTCTATGAACTTTCTTCTTATACTTCCGAATGTATTTTGATACTCTATTGTAAATGTTGAGATGTATTACTATTATTATTTCACTTTTAGAAATGACCGTCAAGTAATGTCCCCCCACCCCCCACCCGATGGCGACAAGTCCAGGAACTTCGCTGGCCATTATACTGCTCTACCATTTCCAATCCATCTTCCAGGGAAATGAACTGATTGTTTATATTATATTATACTTATATTATTTATTTCATATTATTTTTTATTGTTTTATTGCATTTGATTTTCCGCATTCAATGTTTTACCTCACGTCATCGTTAAGAGTTTGAAAGTTTATCAATATTGTAACGATGAATAAATTAAATATTTAAAAAAAAAGCCAGACTTAGAAATTAGTTTAAATAAATTTTGTTCAAATAAAAAATGCAGGTCCGTATTTAAAAAAAATAATTTGGCCTCTGTATCTCACAAATTAACAGCTAATTTGAAAATCTAAAAATACTATCAGATAGCCCTAATAAAGTGGCTAAGAGAATGTGCAATTAGTTTTTTGATTTTCTAAAAAGTAACGGCAGGAAAAAATAAAATTGATTTTCAAAAAAATCCGTTTTTTCCAAAAAACTCAACAATCTTTGAAATATTTTAAACTTTTTAGATGACATCCTGGTGAACATCCCAAAGCGCAGCTTTTGCCCCATGTTCGTATCTATTACGGTTACCGAGATACCAATGCTCGTATCCCGAATTTGTAGCACTCTGTATAGGTAGGTATTTGTTTTTTCACAAAGAAATTTATATTTTTCCAATACATTCTGATTGGACTATCCCATTGGAAAGGTAAATAGTTTAGGTCAGTTAAAAAAACCGAATCATCAAATAATATACATTCTATGTAAGCAAGTTTTTAGCACACATTTGAGCATAATATTTACGGTTAAACAAAATTAGGTCAAACAACAGCGAATGCGACACGTTTTCGGGTGAATTGAACGGATTCAAGGACAACTAAACATTTACGGTGTAACCAGTTTTGTTAAACTTCGATCTTGTACTTGTAATCAGACAGTAAACAATACCAATAGCAAAAAAAGCGTGTCATTAATAACCAGTTAATTTTATAAATGCAAATAGGTATTAGATAATAAATTTAATTGATTACCATAATATTTTTCAATGACTTTAAATCTGTTACTATTAAATAAATATGATTTGTATGGTATAACCACCAACTAGGGATATTCTAATTCATTAGACGGTGAAATGCTTACTTATTGGAGACAGTAAAAACTTTAAATCTGGAAGTTTCAAGGTTTTTTACACAAACCGTCAGAAAGTGAAATAAAAATAAACTAAAGAGGATCAGGAAATGAAGAAAACTTTACACTTTTTTTCAACGGAACATCCTGTATATTTTAAGGTTTTTGAAAATATTTTTCTTCCGCTTTTAAATATGTCGTTTGCCTATATTTGCCTGAAGCATTTTTTAAATATTTTGGTTTAATCGATGCAACTGTTACCACATTAAAAATACATAGAGCGTTGTTGGTGGTAGCGGTCGCATTGATTAATCAAAATAATTCAAAACCGCTTCACACAAATTTATATATAAACGATACCAATTAAACTTTTAGTTACGTAATCGAGGGCGCGATTTTTAAATTCATTGTTGCCAACCATCCATATTATATTCGATGCCGGGCTGACTAACTGGAATTTAAATTTCCCGCTGGGAATTCAGGTGGTGGCTCTGCTGTAAAAAATGTCATGTTGCCACATTCATTTATATAGTTCCTGACATTGTTATTCGTTTTGACACTTTAGTTTTGTATCACGAGTTTTTGGTTTAAATGGATAATTGTTTGTGATACCACAGATTAGGTATCCTATAAGTATACCTTTGAATAAGAAGACTAAGGAAGGAGCATAATGCTATCCATGTATTCATGCATGATGGGCGGAAAAGCCACCATAAAAGCTCTCTAGGGTGGGGATCCTTGACAGTTCTGTTTGACGATTCATTTGACACATTTGAATTTGATTTGAAATTTTGTGGATTTGTCAGTCTTTACGGAGCTTATTTTATGTTATTTATTATTTATTCTACTACTGATAGTTGTATAAAGGTAGTAAATCTAGATGGAAATTGTGACAGAACTTAAATTAACAGTGACACTATCGCGATTTATCGAAAAAGACTAAAATAGTTGGTTGTGTAGCGTGCGGTAGATCTCGGCAAAAATTGAGTGAAATAATGGAACAACTTTTCGCTAGTAAGTGACTATATAATATACATACGTGTAGTAAACCGATCATTTATGAAATTCACTTAAATTAACTAAATTATATATTTTTCTTGCATTTTAGCTTTTATTTATTACTTGTCAAAGATTAAATGTCAAAGAATTTAGATACGTTAATTTGACTTACCTGCTTCAGTAGCGTATCGGATGTTTGTGTTAATAAATACTTATTATAACTTATCTATTTTTATTAGAATTATATATTTTTATAACAATTTTAATAAACCGTCGCGTCGCGTCCTCTATTTAAACTTAAAGGGCTAAAGTGCTTATTTCCAGTGCTTTATTGTTCAACGTCTGCCAGTCCGTTTAGGGCAACAAGCAACAAATTCTCTTAGAAGGGCTAAGTCGTCATCTGCTGTATACCTAAGCCTCTTTATAGGTTCTTTAATATTGGAAGAGATGGAATCCATATTTTGGGCCATATTTATTTAATTAAAACTAATCCCAGCTACTTAAATATCAAATAAAACTAAAGTAATAATTCAAAACAATTCAAACATAACCTAAAATAAAAGATCTCGCCGGTCGGCCCCGGGTGTCAAATACCCGCACATGCCCATTTAAGCAATTTTTAAACGTTATTTAGAAATAGCGCTTGGTGTAATTGATCCGCAAATTACGTCAGGCGGTAAGGTTATTAGCGGGTGTTGCGTTAAAAATTGACTCGCGCATATCGTAACCATGATAAGGTACGCGTAAATACTGCATGACGCTATTCGGTTTTCCGATATCTCTCTAAAAACTGTGCCGGTCAGGCGCTGTGCACAATTTTAGAGGCCATAAGTGGGCGTGCTATGTGCGCAAACTAGTAATCTAACTAGTGCCCGATTCCGAAAATTGGAACCACGAAAAACAATAAAGAAAAAACAAAGTTTATAATCTGTATAATCTGTGGTGATACTAAGCTTAAAGGTTTTTACTAGCAGACGTTGCAGTCGAACATTGTTCTTTTTAGAACTTCTTTTAGTGCGAAGTATAGAAGATAGCTTAATAGTTGTTGCAAAAAACTCATCACAACCTTATTAGAATATTTTGAACGGGAAAGCGGTAGTAATGGCCCTTTATGTCCCTTACATGCCTTTTTCCATATTATCTCGAAATAACGATTTTGAGATAAAACGGGTTTTGCAACTTGACGCCTCAAATATAAACATTTTTAATTAAAAATAAAATAAACAATACCAACAAGGAATATTTTAAAAGTAAAAAGAATAAAAGATATAAAAATAATTAAGTAAATAATTATTTTACTATCTCTTCACAATTTTACTGACCTATTGTTTTTATTTATTTATTTCAGACAAATTATTTATTAAAATGTTCCCCTTTCCGCAATAATTCCTTAAAATTTATGATATCAAAATGTGTTCGGTCTGACGCAAGCTATACACGTGGAGAATATTTTTATATCTCCTAACCGAAACATAAATTAACCGAAATATAAATATATCATATAAAAATTATTT
Source organism: Sitophilus oryzae (assembly GCF_002938485.1). Lineage (NCBI taxonomy): Eukaryota > Metazoa > Arthropoda > Insecta > Coleoptera > Curculionidae > Sitophilus > Sitophilus oryzae. The sequence goes on from NW_022146096.1 coordinate 474,816, forward strand.
TTTAGTAGAGGAAAAATATAAAATAGGTACGTTGAAAAAAATGGCTTCATAGTTGGCTTGGTAAATGATGATAGCTGTCATTTTAAGTGAAAAATTATACAGGGTGAGTTTTAAATAAGTGCAAATATTTTAGGGGTATCATGGAAATATCGACACCAGAAACGCGATTCTTACGCATTTTTCACATTTTCTTTAAATTTAGAATTTAAAAAAATGGATTTTTTTAGATTTTAGTTAAAAACATAATCTCTTCATTCAACAAATTTACAAGAAAGAAAACCCAGGAAAGATCCAGTAGTTCACAAAATTTAAGCAAAAAATATTTTTTTTTTGGAAATTTTCAAAGTAAAAGTAACTCAGTTATTTTTGACTTATTTGAAAAACGGCAAAGAGAAAATATTTTTTTATCGGAAATATGTTTCTTTTATCTATCCAACTTGATGCTGTTTTTTCTATGTGTAGTCTACAATAATATCAAAGAAAGGAACCTCAAAAAATATCAAACGAGCTGAATGAATAATTGAAGTAGTTTTCCGTTAAGAAATAAGCTTATAAATTGTAGGATCGGCGGGCTAAAGAACATAAGTTATAAATTATTGAATTATGTTTTTTGCTCCAACATCAATTATTTTGCCTAACTCACAGACTGACTAAAGCTCGTAAGTCGATTATAATATTATATAATATTATTTATTTGAAATTAAAAGTTATGCTTAAGCATATAACTTGACTTATGTTTAAGAAGGCGCCTTTCTTTTGACGATGTGTGTGACTTATGTTATAAAGATCATCAAAGCATCGTATGCATCTGCTTCATAATTGTAATTACTGCATATTATAATAACCAAAATAGTAGTGAACAGTAAACTGAGTAATATGGCAGAAGAAGAGTAAAACATAAAAATATAATTTTTAAAACGCCGCGCCGTTGAAAAGCTCCTATTTTCATATCTAAAATATTACGTATTATTTCAAACAAATCATAAGGTTAAAATTAAATTTTCCTAGTTCCCAAGCTTGACGTCAAGGAAATGGTCGTGAGATTTTCGTGTATGTATATAATTAAGAATAAAAAATATATAACACATAAATATATGTTTGTATATTAAAATTAACTGGCGAGACGAATGATATATTTTAATGGCCAATAAAATCACGTTTCAACAACATAGTACGTAGTATGTTAACATTGTTAACAGACAAAACTTTAACTAAAATTCCTATCATTTCAAATTCATCGATTTGTTTTAAAACTTGTGAAAACTTTGTTGACTACACAAATTATTATTGAATTTACAATGAAGGAAAAAGTAATACTATAATAAATTTTCAACCTGGAGCGGCTGTGCTCGTACACAATCTTGGGGTGGATCCAGACTTGAGCATTTTAGTCCGAACGAACAAAACGAACCAAGCGCCCAGGAACAAGCAGAACAAATCCTTTTGGGCAATTTGGATTCGAAAAAATTGACAAAATGCATCTGGAAAGTCTGCTCCTCAACAATGTTAATTTTATACGATGGGTCGACTAGAATTGTTGTGGTATTCAGTTAAAAATCCTATCAATATAATTTGATTTATTATGTCATATTTATCTAATCTAATCTAAAATGTAAATATTATGACACTAGCTGTTGCAGATATTCCTGTTCAAACAAAAATAGTGAGTTCAAAACACATTAAATCGCCCGTCAGCTGCAGAGTGACACAACAAACAATCTCATGTCATTTTGTCTAGGAAAGTAAAACTTTACAACTATATATAAAATACATAAGAAATAAATAAAATAAAATTATAACCATAATAAATACGTACGATCGAAAAAAACGGCGTCAAAGAAGGCTGTAACATGACAATCTTTGATAATCAAATGATATAATGATAATTTTGTCGAGGTCAAGCCCTAGACGTCATTTACTTGCCCCGAACTATTCTGTATTTTTACTGCCAGTTGGTCTTGAGAAGTTTGTAATTTATTTTTATATTCAGCAAAAAAACTATTTTTAAATAGTGTAGTTTAAATACCTGCATTAATAGATTAGAGTGTTTTTGGAAATAGATGTGTATAGAGAAACGTTCTATCCTTTTTTAATCCTTCTATAATTTTAGTGTTAATTATTATACCAACGACTGTCACTCGTCGGTTGTCTTTGACGCCGTTTTTTTCAATCATACGGTATTATATGAACAAGAAATGATATAGATTTCATTGCTGACCCTGAAAATTAAAACTAACACAAAAAAAGGAATTTATAATAATTAAAATATTCAGCACAGTAAAAGATAGATCTCATCAGAGCTCTAAAGGTTAATGGACATTAAAAAGTTCCCTTTTATAAAACGCCTCTGCTTATACCTAACTATAATAGGTTTATGAGTTATAATTAATTTACTCACACGCAACCCTTTTGAGCTATTTCTGTACTACCGTAAATGTAACATCAAACGGTTAAATTTACTTGCACAAAAGGCCTATAATTTAACTATAAAAACTATGTATGGATTGTATTTTTATTTATATTTAAATTAAAAAAAAATATATATTTATTTTTGAATAAGAAGTAGATAGGGGAAGGTTGTCTATGTCCATATTGAACTCTCTCGTAAATTATACCACCGCCATATTTGAATAAAAAACTCCTTATGATAGCCTTAAAATCTTCTGTTACAAAGGCATCATTACAGAGAATTCGCCACTATTGAGAAACGTTTTGCCTCTGTATAACGTACTTTAACATTTTTGCTATTTTGATGTAGTTTTGGTAAATAACTTTTGTGTGGTAAATGTTAAGAAATTCACCCAGTGCATTAAAAGTAAGTTTTACCTTGTAGTACTGTATTTTCTTGTAGAATCTTATTTTGTTTGTCTAATATGTTGAGCTTTTCACCAACACTAAACGCGATCAACTCAGAAACTGTCAATTTGAAGTTGTTCAAAGAATGCCTAGAGAAGCTTAACAAATTAGGCAAAGAAAATCCTCCTACTCTAGGTGCCTGCTCACCAAGAGATAATGAAGAAGCAATGAAAAAGCAAATGATCTATCTAGAAAAGGAGCGAACATTCCACTAACTGAATTCCAACGTCCTCCAACGGTCTAAGACACTCGAAAAAGTTCCTCAGAACTTACGATAGAGAAAAAATCAAAGATTTTCCTTGATTTAAGTAAAAACAATTTTCGGATTGTCTAATTCGTCTTCGGGATTTCTAACAGGACACTGTCTCCTCAACGAACATCTCAGTAGACTGAAGCTGAGAAACAACGGCGAATGCAGATTCTGCGGGGAAAATGGGGAAATATCAGAACACCCTATCACTGAGTGCGCCGAGACGAAGACCGTTCGTGCCATGAACTTTGGTACAGCTGATGTGGAGAACGGAGAGCTGACCTCTGTAGAGCCGTCTTAAATACTGGCTTTTGTTAAAGCCCTAAAGTATAATGAGTTATAACTCGTTATAACTCAAGAAAGGGGAACACAATAGATTTGTAAGGTGGCGGTGATTAACTGCCCTCCTAAACATTCTATACAAGTTTTACCTTATTCATATTCGCAATTAAAAATACCAAACTCTAATACATTGGAATGTTAAAAATATGATTCTGGAAAACAACTGGGGGTTTCCTAAATTGAACCACCACATTGCTGTGTACATTCGACTGGTCTAATTTAGCACAATATGCATTATTGCAGATTATTTGAAAGTATGTTAACAAAAAGTTATCTCAATCATTTTCAAAAACAGCTCAATCATTTTCAAAAAGGTCAGGTAGTACTACATTTTTAATATAAAATAAAAATCGTAATGGAAAACAATTGTTAAATAAATACATAGTTAAAAAATAAAGTAAATATCCCTAAATAAATATATTGTCCCTGGCAATTTTATCGGCAATAAAAATCTATTTTACAAAATAATTTACGCATTATGTTTTCCATGTTATTCAACAACTCTCAAATACCCATAACAATTTAATATAGCTGGTTTTTTTTAAGGTATTTTATTGCAAATATCTGAACTTTTACTGTCTTTATTGCAACAGATATTTTTTATAAAATACCAGCTATCACGTTTATGCATATTAATTGTAAAAAAATATTTACTATTATTATTTCAGTGCAAATTAATAGAATACTGAAAAATAACTCTTATAATTATTTAATAATTTATATTTGCGTACAGTTGAGCCAATGTATTATCAAGCCCTTGTCTATACAAGGTCTATACACAAAACTTCAAGGTTGGCACACGCACCGCGCCGCATCTAGAGATGAACTCACCGCGTCATCAATGTCAATATTGCATTTCGACCGTCATTTGTTTATTGATTGGAGATTTCTCTGATGAAATGAGCGTAAGTTTAAATTATATTTGTTCTAATACTAAAATAATAAATAATACTACGAAAATACAGGTAAAATATTAGTTTTTTTTTTCTTAGGTAAGATTTCGACAGACGATGACAGAAAAAAAGCAGATGACGTCCATAGCAATCTATTAATTTCGCTAAAAAAAGTTTCTAATATTTTTAAGTTAACTATGGATGGATTTATACAGGGTGGTCCGAACTGTATTCCGGAAACTTCGATAGCATATTCTGCAAATAAGTAAAAAAGTTCGTATAAATGTATGTATGTCCAAAAATGCTTAGTTTCGAAGATACAGGCTGTAGAAGTTTCATTTTAATTTTCATTTTTTCCAAGTAATTTCTAAAGTAACGTCAATATTTATATAGTTGCCTTAAAATGTGCAACATATTTAATGTGTATGAACAGAACTGTTCTATCAAAATATCGCGACTTTGAAAGCTTTATGTGTATTTAGTTGCGATAATGCTAAGTTAAATTTAGTCAGTTTGATGAGTAATTTTCTTATTGTTTTGCAATACTAATCATTAATATACTTAAAAGTGATATATAAAAAACTTAGCAAATATTATTATTATTATTATTAGACATTCAAAGTAAGTTCAAGGTCTAGACAAGATCATATACTTCTTCATACAAGCATATTCCATTAAGATTACACATTATACACCTTATTATGAAACCAACGACGTAGATTGTGGACTGTTAGACAAGCCTTGTTAAACTATCAAGTAGTTTATACGTTAATTAAGGCATATCACTTTATATAAAAACCAACATGCCCTTAAACAAACAGGAACTTAATTTCTCTAAAATATACAGATTTATGAATATTTCTTTAAAAATTCACCTGAAAAAAGTTTTTTATAGAGATATTACAAAAGACAGAATAAAAGCAGATCTGTTTAAAAATCACTCTTGAAGCACTCCTGCTTAAATTACAAAACTTTTCAAATCTGGAGAGGTATTAGAGTTGAAAACCATTAAAAGCAGTTCTGTCTCCGAGCAAAAACCTCTAGAGTAAAAATATAAAAAAGGGTTATGAATAAATTTAAACATGTTCCATTATACCAATGTATAATCATTGTAGAAGAGTCAACCGTAACCTACATAATATACCAATGATAAAAAAACGGCGTCAGCGAAGGCTATGAAATGAAGATCATGTAAAATTATATTTATTATGTATTTAATGTATTTTACGAAAACTGAAAATATTTAGACAGAAAAATTAAAAGTCGCACCGCGAACGTATTTTTTAAATTTAAGGGCGCATCTGAGAAATAACAATTATCAGCAAAATGGTTACACTAATACACTGAATCATTTTTAACAGTTTAATGACAGACAATTTATATTATGTTTTTCATGCTATAAATTATATAAATAAACAATAATCGTCAAAATATGACAGGAAATTGTATGTAATAAGTAAATATTTTCCTTCACTGTTTTTTAGTTTCCTTATTAAGTTTTACTGCATTTGTATTTTGACTGCTTTAATGATTGCACACACTAAAATAAAAGAACAAAATATCAGATTCATAACCAAAATAACACGTGATTTAGTGTAAATATTGTTATCGAGATAAAAAATACAGTAAAAATTAAATGAATGCAAATTGCAGTGTCGATTTATTTGTCAAATTCGTAGGTTTACTTCGCTATTTCCTGAATATTAAAATTAAATTACTTTTGACAAAATCATAGTTTGTAAACATAAGGTATGTCAGTTTTTGACTGGTATTTAACTATTACCTCTTCGGTTTTAATTTAAAAATAGATGCAATCTTTCTTAAATTACTCAAAATCGGCTGGTCCGAAATTATTCAAATTTGGCATGTATATTTACCATACAAAAACCTTTAAAAAAATTATTTGCGACTTCGCTGTAAAATGAATAGGGGAGCCAATATTTAAACAGTTCAAAATTTGCATGGGATTTCCTATGTTTCCAACGACCACCTGGAATACTGCCTACATAATATATGAGAATATGATACACTTTTTGTCATTTCGACATTAGAGTGAAAACTTACACAATACGAGTCGTTTAGGCTAATGACCTCTCAATCATTTCATTGTCCAGATATTTCGTATGAGATAATTATCTACAAAATACCCACTGACCTCAATCTTAATGATCTTTTGAAGAACTCCTTTACTTAATAGCATAGGGGAGGAAAGGAGTGACTTACAGAATTATATAGCGAACATTTGCCTACATTTTGGCCTATTTCTTCATATCATAAAAGTAAACGAAGTGAATAGTACCGTTACTGAGATAATACAAGGACGAAGCGGTCTGGCGTAAACATCGTGTGATGTCATAGAGTGGCGGCTATAAGTCTTTTTAGCAGTTTTACTAACTGATTAATAAATTAAACGATTTGTGTATTACATTCGCGTTTTCACTAAGCGATTATTGTTTTTTTTTAAAATGTCATTTCCTAACAGACAAATAAAATATGTTTCACAGACTATACAAATTGTAAAAATATGTAGTATAAACGAGATTTGGTTTAAGTATATAATACTTATTTCCAAATAGAGCCTTTATTACTGCCTTTCCGTTACACTACGCCACACGTGTCGATTTAGAGCGTATTGTTACTAGCTTTCATTGCTTCCTTAACCATTCCTTTCCAGGATTTTCTATCTAGGTATACACCTCTCTTTCTTCTGCCCTGGAAAGTCCATTAAAATATTTTTTGTTGGTCACCAGTTCGGCATACGCAGAACATGTCTAAACCACTTTAAGCTAAGTCTTTTTTCCATTCTAGGATATACCTAAGCTTCTTTAGTGGTAGTCCATTTCAACAACTTGGATTTTGAGCTTCGCGTCTGTACTTAGAATCCACAATGTGGCATAGCAAAGGACTGTCTCCACCAATGTTCGTCCAAGTCTTTTTTTAGTTGTTACAGACAAGTTTCGGTCCCACCAGAGGCTATTAAGAAGACATCCAACGACTTTTATGCTCTTCTGAATTCGGGTTTGTATTTTTTCTTTGCCCAAACCCTCGTTGTTGATCGTAGGACTCAGGTATTAATAAATAACGTTATCTGTGATAATAAAAAATACAAAAAATACATTTGTTTAAAAGTCCCTGTATAGATTATAAAAGCTGGTACATAGATGTATAATTTAATTATTCTAAACAACTTTTCGCCTTGATACTTTTTGACATATCTTGTTACATAGTCCTACTTCTTACATTTTTCAAAATCATTCCATGACTGTGATACTGTGATTACATGTTAAAATGCTAAGTTATTATTTGTTTCTGCATATATTTGTACTTTTGTACCAGTGTATATTAATCAAATTGGAATCAGACGTATATAGTAAAATTTTAATTAAATTATCACGCCCTGATTTCAATAGTCATACTGCTTCAAAACCACAAACTTACAAATAATTTGGGAATAGAAAACGACTCCATAATTACTAAAAGGCTACTAAAACGTGAAAAGTTATGGCTTCAGTATCCCTTACGGCCATTTAATAACAAAATAGGACTGGTATTTGAATTATATCACATTCACACGCACATTAATATTAAATTAATTAGTGAATTACAAATGAAAATATATACTAGTTTACGTCAATGTGAAACTAAACTGAATTTTTAGGCTATTTATTATCTCGTTTATGATGTGACTAGACCATTTTATCTCTCTATAATACAAGTTCTAAAAAATACATTATTGTTGTTTGAGATCTGTTAGAAAAGCGGTATAAACTACATACACACATACTACACATATAATATAACGTATGATCGAATAAAAACGGCGTCATCGATGGCTATTAAATGAAGATCGCTGTCATTTTATATGTAAATTTATATGAGAAATGTCATCGATTGTCATTTCATAGCCAACTGGACGCCATTTTTTTTCGATCATACGGTATTATAGTTGACGGTTGGAACTTTTGGTGTTACAACAGCAAAATAAAACACTAATTCACCACAATACACCAAAGTGCTTTACTTTTGCACTAGACGCGCGTTTTGCTAACCATGTTAGCCATCATCGGTAGGTAATAAAAACACATAATATATATTATACAGGGTGGGCCAATGGAAACTTCCCACCCCAATTTTTCTCGTTTAAAATTAAAATTTGGAAAAACGCTCGGACACGTCGATTTAGTTTTCCAGGGGGAAAAGAAAATATCATAAAATCACTTTCACACCTATAAACCCCAAGGCGGGGGCGGCGCCACACCTAAATTCTTAAATGGAAAGGAGGGCCGAGTGATACCTCATGTGAAAGGTCTTTCAATTCCCTTTTTAATGATATCATATATTATGTACTTTCGTTCAGTAGTTTTAGAGATTTATTGATTTAAAGTAGATTTTAATCTATCAGCTAAGAAAAAATCGGTTTTTATTTTTTTTCTCTCTCTCTGTATGTATTTTTTCGCAAACTATGTATACTAAAAAATTTAACTAATCAATCTGCATCGATCCACGCCCAAAAATCTTTCAATTCGGAATAAGTGAAAAATGCTCAATTTTGGCCGGGAAAATTTTTAAAAATTTTAAAAAATAAAAAAAAATGTAAGCTTTTTTATTTAAAAGCTTAATTTTTAGTATACATAGTTTGCAAAAAAAATACATACAGATAGAGAGGAAAAAAATAAAAACCGATTTTTTCACCACTTTGCTGATAAATTAAAATCTACTTTAAATCAATAAATCTCTAAAACTACTGAACGAAAGTACATGATATATGATATCATTAAAAAGGGAATTGAAAGACCTTTCACATGAGGTATCACTCGGCCCCCCTTTCCATTTAAGAATTTAGGGGTGGCGCCGCCCCCGTCTGGGAGGTTATAGGTGTGCAAGTGATTTTATGATATTTTCTTTCCCCCCTCGAAAACTAAATCGAGGTGTCCGGGCGTTTTTCCAAATTTTAATTTTAAACGAGAAACCTTGGGGTGGAAGGTTTCCATTGGCCTATCCTGTATATCCGACTATATTTCAGCTATATATAAAATCAAACAATATATTGAAATCAATAAATCTGCATCATAAATTGTATTAAAATCAACAGAATACTTTTTGAAGTCGTAACCTTGATACAGCCAATAAAAAGTTTAAAAAAAAATGGACTGTGTATTATTAGTTTATAAAATATAAATATCCTTCACAAGAAATTACAAAACAGTATATGACCTAAATAACAAATTATTAATCGAATATGAATTATTATTACTTTTGACAGTTAACTAACCTTAGACATTTCTTTTTATCTGTGAATCAAAAAGTTCATTGCTATATAATCAAATTCAAATAAATGATTTTTTTATTCATTAGTTGTGTGAAATTAATAGATAATATATAAAAGATATTTAACATCCAGCGTTTAGAGATAGGATCTAAATGTGATATAAATATAATAACAGAGACAAAAAGTCATATTGACATCGAAATCAAATTTCTTATGTCAAAACATACCCAGACGCCAATTTTCATCCAAATATCGAAGTTAGTTTTAATGGTAAAAAATGAAGAACACAAATGTATTCTGAATATATTCGACATTTTTTGCCGATGGAACTAAATTTTGTAGAGAAATTTTAACAAAACGAAATAAACTTCTACAGCCAAGATAAAACACATTAAATACACCAACTGCATACTTAAAAAACGTTAATTTCCATGCTGCAGAGAAAGAAAATTACGTAAAAATAAAACATGTCGAAATAAATTATGGTTCCGACAACCCTTTTTATCTCTACAAAGAAAAATAATTTTCTAAAAAAAGAAAGACCGCCAAAATAAAACAAGGTTTCGACTAAAAGAATACAACCAAAAATAATACTCTAAAAATGACTAAAAAGCCTGAAAATGGTGTGGGTTGGCGATTTAATAAGATCGGTGTTGCTTGTTGGTACACCTGCCTCACAAAGCAACAAGGTCCCACGCTTTAATAGAACGAGAAAACACGGCTTTGACGGGAAGGATATTTAGAGGACACCCTTTGTGCTTGTTACTTGGAGCGACATCTATTAAACACGTCTCATACAATAATGACCATACATTGGCGTTCAGAAAAATATTCGGTATTAACCGTATGCCCATTGTTTTATGGTATATAGTATACAGGGTGACAATTTGAAAACGAACAGTATTTAATATTACCTCTACCGATGATAGTATGAAAATTTGGCGAAATACGTCAATTTACATATCAAGAGGGACAATTTTTGAGGCATTTGTTGTCGTGTTACTTTCATCCCTTTGGCCCTCAGGGCACCTACCCCTAAAATGTTAAATGGCAACCCCTATTTCTTTTACCATTTTTGTGTTCCTTATAAAATTCTCAAAAAAATAATGCAGTTTATGTAGAATACTATAAGAAACACATAAATGGCAAAAGAAATGGGGCTTGCTATTTAAAATTTTAGGGGTAGGTGACCTGGGGGTTGAAAGTAACACGACAACAAATGCCTTAAAAATTGTCCCCCTTGATGTAAATTGACGTGTTTCGCCAAACTTTCATACTATCATCGGTAGAGGCAATATTAGATACTGTTCGTTTTCAAATTGTCACCCTGTATAGCGATACTGATAAGGAATTATATTATAAAGCTTTATGTAGGTATTTCAATTTACAGAAAATGAATGAAAGATTAATGAAATTATGCAGTTCAATGTACAGGGAGTTCCAGTAAAAAACATGTGCCATCTCTCATGGGTAGATTCCTTACTTAGAAATAAGATTTATTTTTATAGCAACATAGGTCCGATTCTGCTATATTTCGTAGCTACAGAGGGGTAATTTTTTTCGATTTATTATAATTTTTTATTTTTTTCCAAGTGCTTTTAGCGATTCGAATGAAATTTGGAGGGTAAAAGTTACTATAAGTGTTACATAATATAATAAATAATTATATACTAAAAAAATGTTGCCAGGTTCATCAGGGACGTGCATATGCGTCATTGGAATATTTATCTAAAAAAAACATGTGCGCCATTGATTTTTTTTTCTTTTATCAGGAAAATTGCATAGGCCCTTTAATCTAATGCCGATTAAAAGTTGTATCTTGATATTTTGTTGATTTCGATTTTATTGATAAGATAAACGTAATTTTATTAATCAAATTAAAATAAAATTAATAAATTATTTATTTAATCAATTTTATTATTACATTTTGAAGTTCAATGTTACCTACAGTAAATTCAAGAAAAAATAAGGGTATTGAAGGCAATTACAAAAGACCTCTTTTTAAAGTTTTAACACCATGTAACTTTAAAACTATGCACTTCCGCAGCCATGTATATAGGATTTTTTTCTATATTATAACGAATGAATGTTTAAAACCATTTAAAACAATTTTTAAAAGTCTAGGATGTATTTCCACCGATTTTTCTAATTTGGCTGAGCTAACAGAAATATCCTGAAAATTGTTTTCAGTTCTGGAGATAATTTAACACGCCTGCGAAAAAGATTTCAGCAACTCATTCTTCCAAGTTTATTGTTATTTGCAGATTGAATTACGCGGCCTACGTGCCTTGTACAACATCTCAGACTAATAACTGACCTTCCTTTCCTAATTAAAAATAAACAGTCAACACATAAATTTATATGATTTAAAGACAATGTAATTTATTTCTGAACAAAACTGTACAAAAGAATGTAACAATAAATAGCGTTTGATGATACAAAGCATATCAGATAAAAATATCAAGTGATACAGTAATGTATTTTTCTGTAAACATATTTATAAACACGAGTGTTCAAATACATAAATCCATATTTTTGGAATTTTTTTTGTTTTGAAGATTTACATCTATATGATATTTATTGTAATTTTTACTTCCATCAAAACATAAGACAAATCTAACATCCATACCCATAGCATGCATATATTATTTCACAAGAATTTATTTATTGAAGTCTGTCATTTTCAAGAAAATGTTACAAATGTTATAATACATTAACTTAAGGAGGTAAAAATAAATTAATACATATTGTATAGAAATGAATTATGAGTGACTATCAACTAGTATTCTAGTTAAAATACAGGAAAGACTAGACTTAGCAATTATAGTAACAAATGACAAACTAACCATCCCTGTTATGTAGAGAATTTTGGCCCATGTCTGTTTATACAGAGATACGCTAGATTTAACTGAAAGACCTTCAGGTTCTGCTATTAAGAGCCTAGAACTGCCAAGTGCAACAACCTGACTTCGGTGATCTATTGGGTAACTTTCAAATTGTAAACAGTTTAATAGCATTCGCACAATAGTGTTGCATGAAATTAGAATGCTTGATATTGTACTATTTAAATAAGATATTATTTATTCTGTATAAGGATAATAATTATATGAGATTCAGTCTCTAAGAACTATTATTTCGTAGACAATATGTATTCGTGACCTTATAAATATAATAAAACTAATAGTAAACAGATTGTACAGAAAAACAGACCTTACATATATTTCTGTTTTTACATTAACTGTCATAATACTAATTAATATATACAGGGTGAGACTTAAATAACTGCAAACATTTTCAGGGCTGGTAGATCTTGATAAAAGAAACATAATATATTTTTTTCTCTTTAAACATTTCTCTCTACCGTTTTAAAGTCCAAACAGAGTTATTTAAGTTTAAAAAATGCTTTTTTAAAATTTTGAGAGCCACCGGATTTTTTCTAAAGTAATTTGTTCCTCTAATTTTAATCTACTCCCGATGCTGTCACGTTTCCAAGATATTATATTTTTTTATTAAAAGTTTTACTTAAATGTAGTTTATTACACGCCATCCAAAGGATATTGCAAAGACGCGTTACTTTTTTAATGGCCTTTGCCAGTAGCATTGTTATCCCACACAATAAAAAGAAAAACTTACCTCTGATATTTAAATAGGATATTATGCTATTAAGTCCAGCTGCCTGATAATTATTAAGTCTTGCCTTATCTGTCCACAACACAGAACATGGAAAACCAAAATCTTCCCATTTTCTTAAGCAGTCACGAAATGTACGCATTTACTAACAAAATCTATCTTTGGAAATTCGCCTTCTTTAAGACATTGCACCTTTTTTATGTCGGTATATGGTATGGGTAGGAGTTCGCTTTTCTTGGCTTATTGTTCTAGAAACTTGACTCTTGACTGATATATCTAATTGGGAAACCAATCTTCGTTGAAGCGATTTTTTTCTTTAAATTATAAATAAAAATGAACTGAATCAACTTAAAATTACCAAAAATATTTACTCCAAATTTTAAAACTGTTTCAACTGTTTTTATCTGTTCTACGGTGGGGGAACGGTTAGGCTTTAGTGGTGTGCTTTAGTTCTTTTCAATGAACTAGTTCACGCCATTAGACAAATTTTTCGATCATAAACAAAATTTGAGACAACACAGACCGAGAATAAACTAAAAATGTAATAAGAATAATCGTATATTACTTCAAATATAAGATAAAAAATGTAGAAGAACATAGTAGACATAACATATTAAATTTCATAGTATTACCGTATGTAAACAAATGTTAACCGTAAATATTTTTCTGTAAACTTTGGCATTAGGGTAAGCGTACCCTATGCCATTTCATGGCGTAAGAAGACCTTTCTAGATACCTTTTTTCATAATAAATTAAAAACCACTAGTTGTGTTATGAATCTCAAAACGTAACTGAGATACTAAAAAAATAGTGATGTAAAAACGTTATGAGACTAAACGGTTGTAGATAAAGTTTTAAACACATTAATCGCACTTCTTTGTGTAATTAAGTACATTATCTAATAAAAACGTAATATTTTCATTTTTTATTACTCTGATACTACCATATTACCAGTGTTTTCAATGATTTCAATCTCGAGTCAATATTATCTCTATATTCGGGAGAATAATTAGAGCTGAATTATCACGTTTCACGGATTATTGAAACCGATTTCCCTGGCAACATAAAATGATAATAGTAAACGACTGGATTTCCATTTAATATACATGCACCACTGTTTTCCGGCTATGATCTTTAATTTTGTAAATTTAACATTTACCAATAAATAACGTAAATTTTTCAAAACGAATATTTCCTTTTAATTTTTTTTATTATTCATGTTATTAATGAAGTTTATATGTATATGTTTATTCACCTTCGTTTTCGCTAACTTCAGTTCAGCATACTATACTGTTTGCAAACAGTGTACCCAAATAGTTTAGATTAAGTTAGTGAATTTTGCTATTTGCTTTACTGTTTTTGATGTCTCTCTTATTGTTTTTACTGGCTGCTTCGCACATTTTTTATGCTAGTTTTATACCACTATAACTGGAGAGCCAAAACAGTAAAACAGACACCAACCTGTATAAAGCAGGCAGCAAAAACATTAAGAAACACAACAAAAACAGTAAAGCAGACAGAGAAATCAGTTAAAGTATGCTGTTTGTCCAAAGTGCGGCAAGGCTGGCTGTCTGGCTCAAGTGCCTAGTATGAAGTTGAATTCATTTTTAAAATTTGACATTCCAATAATCCAACTATAGGTTTCATTCCGATTAATTTGATGCAAATCTTGATATCAATAGCGAAAAAAACTGAATATAAATAAGAAGTAGTAGTAGAAGAAATGAAACTGAAAATATGAATAAAAGATGAAAAAAAAAGAAAAAATATTAGGGTCCTCGTTTGATATCCTCGTTGCCATATCCTCATGCCATTCGATCCCAAAGCTGTGTTTACAGCTCCATAGAAACTAATTATACTCATTTAATTACATAATTAACAAATCGCTCAAAAAGGGGTTATTTAAAAAATACTATTACTAAAACCCAGCCCCAAAAGTTTACAAAAGGTCTGTATCTGGTAATTTTTTTTCCAACACATAATATACAAAAATTTATACCGGGTGCGTCTCAAAAGTGACTCACTCCTATAACTTTTTTATTGTTTCAGATAAAAAACGAGATTTGGGATGTTAGTATATGACATAAATTAGGATTGATTGACGTATTCAATACTTTTTGGTCACTTCCTGTATCACCGGAAATGAATACAACTTTTGATTTTTAAATGACAGCCTCGGTGTTTTTTTACTTTATTCGATTCCAAGGCTCCTTGGTTAAAAACTAGTGTTTTTAACGCAGCCATGGCACTCTAGATTGAAATTTAAAATACGATTTGTTTTTAAGCAAAAATGTCAAAAGTTGATATATGATATGTCATTCTATTCAGAATGTCTTTTGATAAAAAAATACCGATGGTGTCATTTAAAAATCAAAGGTTATAGTCATTTCCGGTGAAACTGGAAGTGACCAAAAACAACTGAATACGTCAATCAATCCTAATTTATGTCATATACTAACAAACCAAATTTCGTTTTGTTATCTGAAAAAATAAAAAAGTTATAGGGTTGAGCACTTTTGAGATGCACCCGCTATATTTAGAAGTATTTCGATATTAAAAATATTGAATTTTTGAATATTTTAATTCAAATTATAACAACAATCTGCTACAACCCGAAAGATTTTGATTAATACTAATATATGAAACGTACTAGCTAAGCAAACGCTGCGCCGGCGGTATTGTTGGTGAATACAAAAAATACCGTCATCGGGCGGCATGATATTTCTATATCTGTAAATGCAGGTGGAAAATTGAATTAATTTGTCGTTGACAGACAATAGTCGTCCGGTGGTGTACCATATTTTAATAGTGTGTATGTAGGTAATTCACTGCTACCGTATTTTTTATATATTTAGCAACAACCGGCCGCACTTGAAAAATTTACCTCGTTTTTCGGCGGTACCTATGCATGTTAGTAAATATGTAAAACCGTAACTCGTAAATTGTCTATACCGCCGGCGAAAATTTATCCAGTTTGTATATAAAAACTCAATATTAAATAAATAAATATGAGAAAACTCTTCTTAATAAATTATTAAAGTATACCTAAACCAAAAACATAAAAATGTACTATATTCACTTCCCTGTAGAAACGCATATTAAATAAAGGAGACTACTGCGTAGAATGTATCGCCCTATTCGCCCTAACTTTGCTTCCCCTAAATTTGAGCGTGGCCCAATCGATAGCCCCTCCTGGCATTTACACCTTAGTGCTTTAACAATGTTGGTAGGTAGATACCACAACTGTAAATAAGTTGATTTCAAATCTGTTTTATTTTGAAGAAGACCAACTTCGGACAAAGTATAATCACAAGAACGTATAAAAGCAAGTTGGTTTATGACATAATAAAATTTCGCAGTAAAGCTTCGACTTGTTTAATAATATCTGAGAGAGTAAAATTCTCCAAAAATCAATAAGTCATAAACTCGATTCTATTTTATTTGCAGTAAAACAAGACGTAACGCAGTTTGCTTAAAATGGAAAACAGGTTATTATTTTTAACTAAATTAATTAAATTTCGTTTTAAAAAGAAAAATATCTCCTTTTATCTAGTATTTTTTCAAATAGGTGTTTTCGAAATCATTGTATATTATAACATTTTAATTCACAGGAACATTGTATTTTCTGTCGTCTTTTGGATGCCGTCTGTCAAAACCTTCCCTCGTTGCACAAACTTTATTAGATACAACCAACATCATGGTTTGTTAATAGATAATGTATAAATATTGAAATATAATAGAGGGAGACCCCATTTGCCTTAAGTAGGCATTAGTTTTGAATAAAACACATTGCATTTCAATACCACAGACGAGATCAGAAATGCATAATAAATACATAATCATAATGTAATAAAAAAATGCTCTATATAGTTTGGTTATATACGCTTTTATCCCCTTGTGCTTTATTCAAAACTCAGTTTCAAAAATTAAGCCCCCCAAGAAGAATTTAAAATTATCAACTATAATAATCAGTGGTGGCTCGTGGTCATTATTGTAGGTAGGTCAATATCAAAAAATATTACGTCGATTTTTTTAAGACGCGCCCTCGGACGCGCCCAAATTTAATTGGTTTCTTACAAGGTACGTTTAGTCTGTGGTTTAGTTAAAGGAAAATAAATCTAAAAGTAAATACAAATTCTGTTAAAATGAAACCTACCCTTACACCTTACATATTTAAACAAGTGCTCTAGTGCCATTTCACTAAAAAACTAGTCAATGTAGTATTGGTATCTCTGTAACCGTAGTAGATACGAACATGGTTAAATTGGGGCAAAGTTGCTCTTTAGGATGTTCACCAAGATACCATCAAAAAAGTTTTAAAAATTTCAAGGATTGCTGAGTTTTTTAGAAAAAAAAAACGGATTTTTTTGAAAATCAATTTTATTTTTTCCTGTCATTACTTTTTAGAAAATTAAAAAACTAATTGCACATTCTCATAGCCACTTTATTAGAGCTATCTGATGGTGTTTTTAGATTTTCAAATTAGCTCATAATTTGTGAGATACAGAGGCCAACTTAATTTTTTTAAATACGGACCTGCATTTTTTATTTCAGGTTTTGAAAGAACTCGGCCTCCTGAATACAACGATATGCCACACTTTTTTTTTGTTTTTGGGTACCTTAAAAATAACAAAACTATTTAATTGTTATTTAAAATAATTTCAATAATTATATTCATCACAACAATATTGATCAGCGCTAATTAACATTGAATAAGGAAAATCAATAAAAATTGCTTTGGGCATTTGAAATCAATACATTTCAACATTAAGAGTACAAAAACAATTAACGTGTAATAAAAAACAATTAAAAAGTACAAAATGCATTCGGAAGTATAAGAAGAAGATCTGTTCAAAGAGCTATAAATAAGATTGAACGAAAAACAAATGTGTGCATTATGGAGGGTGGTAACCGTTTCGAATATGCAGAGTATTAGAATTAGAAACTAGTTTGTAGAAGTTGATTTATTTATAATAACTACGATTAATATTATGTATATTATTAGATCGTACACTGAGATTTCAAATGCACAATAAAAAAAGTTAAAAATAATAGATATCTTTAAATTGCTGACCTGGATATTAATTAATTGGTCACACCTAAGCTTATTAAATATCGTTGTTTCAAAAATTTTAATTATAATAATTTTTTGCACTCGCTGCATTCTCTACCTTGGGATGATATTCTGTATACGAATAACATTGATGATAAAATTGGAGTTTTTAATGAACTTATAATAAGTCTCTTCGATCTACATGCCCCGATAAAAGAATCTAGAATAACAAAACCCAGAGCGCCCTGGTTAACTTCTGATATAAAAATATTTATGAAGCAACGAGACACTGCCTTGCAAAAATATAAGAAATCCAAGCTTAGTGAAGATTGGACCCATTATAAATTTTTGAGAAACTTTACTCTCTCTGCCATCAGACGAGAGAAGAAAAAATATTTGGACTCTCTATATAAAGAGAAAAATACAAGGCGATTATGGTCTGGAATGAGAAATTTCAATATATGCTCGGAAAAACATTAATTAGCGTGATTTTCCTTATTCAATGTTAATTAGCGCTGATCAATATTGTTGTGCTGAATATAATTAAATTAAATAAATTAAAAAACCGGAGTCGGACTTCAAATTATTTTAAATAACAGTTAAATAGTTTTGTTACTGTTAAGGTACCCAAAACAAAAGAAAGTATCAAGTGTGCATATCATTGTACTCAGGAGACCGAGTTCTTTCAAAACCTGAAATAAAAACTGCTGGTCCGTATTTAAAAAAAAATATTATTAGCCTCTGTATCTCAAAAATTATCAGCTAATTTGAAAATCTAAAAATACCATCAGATAATCCTAATAAAGGTTATGAGAATGTGCAATTAATTTTTTGATTTTCTAAAAAGTAACGACAGGAAAAAATAAAATTGGTTTGGTTTGGTTCAAAAAAATCCGTTTTTTATTTTCAAAAAACTCATCAATTCTTGAAATTTTTAAAACTTTGACCGATGGTCTTGATGGCATCTTAGTGAACATGCCAAGGAGCAACTTTGTCCCAATTTAACCATCTTCGTATCTCTTACGGTTTCCGAGATACCAATGCTCGTACCTCGAATTTGTAGCACCCTGTATACACACACTCAATTCTAAAATATTTATTTCACATTTTTTACATTTTAAGTCAATGCGGCGTTCTTTCTCTAAACGTTTTTCGAAATTTAAGCAATTGTTTTCTTTTAACCGCACGATTTCACAAACTAATCACCATATTGTCTATTTTAAAATATCTATTCCAGAATCAGTCAACAACAGTTCATCATTTCATCATTTATCCAGAACCCGAAAATTACGAATTATTACCTTTGATTATTACCTACACAAATTTCGCGCTATACCTCAAACACTCGGCTATGACAAAGCGGGAGACGGGATTTGTTTCGATATTAAAAATTTAAATATTGCTTTATATTGAGTAAACCAGACATTATACGAGATAAACGATACAAAAATCTAGTTTGTTTTATAATTTGAGTTTTTATAAACACCCAAACTGCCCAAACGACGAAATTTTTCCAGCGATATGACTGAAATCCTTTTATAAATGACGCGGTCAATGGCCAATATAAACTATATCTATCGCACCTTAACCCATTATATTTTCTATACATGGTATACCTTACCTTGGCGTCACGAGCCGCGGCATTTGGAGTTTAATATGTGCAAAACATAGCGGGAACCAAGGACCAAATTAAATTTTGACCGGCAGTAGAGAAAATGGGTAAAATAAAACGTTTTCAAGCGAAAATTGGACAAATTGAAGATTTTTGGGAATAGTTTTGAATATCTTGGGATGAAAAAAAGTGGTTTAAAAAAAGTATAATTTAAATAGGTTTTTCTAATTTTCTTCTGATTTTTTTGGGAGGGCATTATGGATAAGCTGCCACTGATAATAGTCAACTTCAAAGCTAAGTAAATATAAAGTCAAAAGAACGACAACATTTCATTAAACGCAATAAGATAAATAATCTTTAACAGTAACAAATCTTAACCTTGACAATGAAATTAGCCTTAATCTAACACACTATTAACTTAACCAGTAAAGTGCCTTCAAATTAAATAAGTATTCAAATTGCAATTGCAACCAGTCTAAAAATATATCCTAAAATTATAATAGATTCGACGTTTCTATTATGTGAATCAAACATGTATATTTTAAATAAGTATATACCACTTTATACTGAAACCTACTCAGGTTATTGAAAATAATATGTTAAGTAAGTAAATCTCTCTCCAATCGTGCCTCATAGCTGAGGACCGTGACTTCTATGAAAATATCTTTCGGTTGAAAAGATCTTTCCAGGCTATGCTGTCTTCAGTTCGATGGATAGCTGAGTGTACGGGTTGACCCGTTGTTTTTCTGACTTGATCGATCCATCTTGTTGGGGATAGACCTCTATATCTTTTTCCTTGGACATCACGAATTATAATGAAATTTCCCATGATGTCGGCAGTTCTTGGAGCAATGTGTCCAAAGTACTTCAGGATAGTCGGGTGCTTATGTTAAGCTCATTTATTATTGACAGATTATTTCTTCTAGCTCTCCAAGGTATTCTCAGCATACGCCTGTAGCACCACATTTTAAAACTGTCTTATCATGCGCCGTTCCTCTGATTTGATGGTCCAGAATTCCAGTCCATAAAGAAATATTGAGAAGATGTATGCAGCAAATTCTTTTTGTGTGGGTTGTTATTATAGACTCTGCTCTGTCATATTCTTGTAAGATGAATTGTGGTACTTTTTGCTAACTGTATTCTGCGTCTATATCGTCGTTTATGTCAAACCCTAAATAAACAAAATCATGAAATGTCGTTCATGATTTTGTTTAAAGTAAGTAAAGATAGTCTATCAAATAATATTTCAGAATATTTCACTTAGATATTAGAAATTTCATTATCCCTTCCATAAAAATCCACTTTACTTATAAATCGATACTCAAGCGACCTTGATTATATTCTTACTAGACTTCTAATCTTGAATTTATAATCTCTATTTCTCTATTATAAAAATACCTACAAATTATACAGTTTTTCACATCATTATTATTGAATGCTATGTTTTAGCTATTTATTGAAAAATATTTCAACATAAAACTACATAATTAACTACTAACTAGAAAGACAAAAACACAATAAAAGATGTTAATCCGCTCAATTATCCCGATAACAAAGTATTTGTTTTAGCTATGCGTATATCATATTTCCATAAATTAATATAGACATAAATTCTAAGAATTGCAAGGAAACCTTATAAGCTGTACATATTACCAGACCGATTTTTTACTTATATGTAAAAAGAAACGCAGTCTGTTCCATAAGGCTAAATAAAACTAAAGAGAAAAACATCTCTCTCAAGAGGTAAATAAGATTTCCTATGAATTCAACATAATATGGCAAATAACATATAATATTAATAATCAAATCTGCATATCAATAGCGAGAAAGGAAAGGTCATTAAGTGTCTGATCCAGGTGTATAAACTAATAGAGTTAACTGATCTTTATATAAGATAATTATTTAAATAAGTAAAATATTTATTTATCTTAGCAACGTGATTCGCATTAAACCATCCAGATATTTATAAATTCTTAAATGCTACTGAAAAAACATGTAAGGTCGATGATTGAATCATCAGCGTACGTCTTTTGTTTATTATCACATTATTTATCTATAACGTTAAACAATTCTTCTGAAAAACGTGATAAAGAGCACTAAGATGTTGAGTAGAGAGTAATCTGTGTTTTCCATAAATTTTAAAAATGTATTATTTATATTTTTCTCCACGTGCGTCAAGGATAGTTTAAAGTAGATACTAGTTTAGATTCTTGGTAGTCTATTTTTTACATTGAAACATAAAATGTTGTAATTAAAAAAAGCGATAAAACGGTGTTTTTTATTATTTTAAAATTTAAACCTATGTATGTGATGCTCGATGGCATAGAGGTCTAGTTCACGTCTACCAACCTAGATAAAATTTTAGTAGTGCGCCTTCTTTAAATCATACTAAAAAATTTTATATTGCCATTTGCCATCTTTTTGAAGCAACAATTTATCAAAAAGATTCTTATTCATCAGTTATAGTGATTCTACTCTGGTGTTTAAACAGTGGTTCATTTCTACAAGAAGACTAAAAGATATCTGTTATGATGGGATTTGGGACATTAAATTCATATCTATATTTACCGGAAAACACCGTTAAAAGTAATTGCTCTTTGTTCGAATTGAAGCAAATTTTCTGACAACAGTTGAGGAGCACTAGACTTACTAAATGCATTTTCTCCATTTTTTAAGGTGGCATTGCAAACTACATACACAAAGTTACAATATGAAAAGTAAGTTTCTTGCAAAAAGCGTGGCAGTTTTTCTTTGTTTGTCAAAATTTGAAAAAATGGACCAAAATGCATTTACAAAGTCTGCTCCTCATTTAATCATCAATTCTTGTACAACCCTAAATCGCAAACAACAAATCAAGCAGCCGACTCAAGATCCAATTGTGCACAAGGTATTGTAACCTTGAACTGACGACTTCTAGACGTGGCAAGGTGATTGTTTTTAATTTGTTTAGATACATGAGGAGCAGACTCTCTAGACGCATTTTGCCCATTTTAATTTTGGCAAACAAAGAAAAACTGCTGCGCTTTTTGCAAGAAAGTTACTGAAAGACTAGTATACTTAAAACCTAAAAAAAACTAAAAATACTACACCCACATGTGAACAATCTAGTTTTGATGATATCTGAAAAAATTGAAAAAAAAATGTTGAGTGTCCTTTAGACGTGAAATTTCTCGTTATTTTTTCTGCTACCACGGTCAACGGCCAACGGTCCGTATCCCCAATGTAGTTGGGGATACGGACTGTTGGCGATACATTACCCAGTCGTAGTTCTATTCATTAGTTTAAGTAGTATTATTCAAAAAATAGAGAAGTTCTAGTACAAAAAAAAACACTCTTCATCTGGCAATGGCAAACAAACAGCAGTATGTTCACAGCACAAAAGGACATACTTCTGGTTGTCTACCGTCAATGGACATACATCAAATAGGAAGTCTAAGGTATTTTCGCCATTTAATTCGAATGGGATAAAATGAATTTAGAACGTCTTTTCTGGTAGAATAATTAACTGTAACTCTCTGTATGTAGTTTGCAATGACACCTATGGTTGAAAATCTCAAAAAATCGACAAAATGCATTTACTAAGTCTGCTCCTCACATGAATTTGTACAAGAATGTTTCGAGGTGAAGAGCACGTAGCGCGACAAACTGAATTGCTCCACTATGTATTTTACATCATCCCATTATTTATTCATTGAAAATTTGGATTCTATAGGTCGACTTAGGGTAACAATATTAATTAATTCAATAAATTTAACCAAATATCGGACCAGTAGATAAATATTTCACTAAGCAATGGCCAAACATCAGTTATTTCGCCTTCTGCCACGGGAATGGGCTGCTATTGTTTAAAAACGAAGAAAAATATTTTCTTCGTCTAGATGGCTCAAAATTTGTATACTTAAGTAAAATTCCTGTAGAAAGGGAAAACCAAGTTCTGAGGTTTTTTAACAAGGAGATTCTGGGCCTTCCAGGTCCTCTTTTCCCTAAGACCTTTCCCTGGAGTATCAACTGAAGTAGACCTTATCTCTTTTGGTTCCGCATTATGTGTCCCAGATATTCTAATTGTTTTGATAATGTCCACTATTTCGTGGCATTTTTGAAGCATTTTCAAAACGGTCTTGGGTCTTGTTGAATACGTGGTGTACCCAGGAGATTTTCAGAAGCCGTCTGTATAGCCACATCTCAAAGGCTTCAAGTTTTTTTGTGGACGCTTCTGTCAATATCCAGGACTCACTACCATACAGGGGCACAGACCAGACATAACACTTAAGTAGTCTCAGTTTGGTCTGTAAATTAAAATCTCTACTAATTTACTAATTACCATGAACTTGTTTTTTTGTATTAGGAGATATACATACATATACTCAGTGCTGGTGGTAAAGACACGGTTCATTACTTCTTGGAGACCTTCGAGGGAATTAAAGCTATTTACCAAAGTTTATTACTTTAGATACCCAAATTTTGACCAAAATTAATTAATACAAAACAAAAAAAGACAAAGTTGAAAGGCTGTACTAGAAAAAATAAATATATACTCAGGGTTGATTAGATCTCATTAATTGATGCTATTGAACTCCATTTGGATGCGTAAATATATTTGTATAAATAAATAAAGCAACCGTATTGAATAGCCATCGAACTCTCGGTACTACTTTTTAGTTTAGAGTTCTGATACACTATTAATATAAAATAAATGTGTTTGTTTATTTCAAATAAGTACAACAAAGTACAATATATGTTCGAATAAAAGCAACCCGGTTAGATCAATACCTCCAAAAATACTAAAGCATCAACGCCTACATTACAAGACGCGTGAGAGCATTTCTGAGTGGGTGGGATGTTTACTCTGCCATAATTTGCAACAAGGAGTACAGTAATTGAATAAAGTTGTATTATAAGAAAAAATATCGTAAGAAAAAGTATAAAGAATTTCAGAATTATTCTCCCAATATCTTTCAAATCAAACATTCACCTGAATCTTTATGAAAAATAGCGGTAAAAATCTTTATTTTAGTGTTGTAATAAATAAACTTTTGTGCAATTTTTAAAATTTGTACTAATAATTCACCAGTGTAACTCGTGTAGTAGTTGTTACTAGTGTAAACTAAAATAATTTAGTTTAATTTTATCAATAAAATTAATAGATTTCTTGAAAAACGCTGGGTATTTTTCGCCATTGAATAAAATCATCTATCATTTCAAAATTGTTGTAGGAATATTGTGTCGAAGTCTCACATATTACGTGGTGTTGCTAAATATCGTTGAAACCCCAACAGAGTCTGTTTCTGCTTCTAAAAAGCGATTCCTAAAGGCAGAACTGGCTAAACAAGATTCTGCCAAAAATAACCAGGTAAATTTTGTCCGCAGTAATTACCATATGCGTGAGAACATTTTTTTCGTAGCGAACTGTAATGAAATGAACCAGCTAAAATTGTAGGACTAAATTTGCTTGAAAGCCTAAAAAACTTCTGAGAAAATGTACCACTCGTATTTCCCTCAATTATACGAAATGTTTCACAAAAATAACCCTTCTTGTTAGTTATCAAAAATGGTCAGAAACTTTACGGAATGAACACACTCGTTGCAGAAAAGTAAACTCATATGCTCGTCATAAAGTGGGATTTTTTTAAATATACAGGGTTGTTCACCACATACGACACGGAGTATTGTAGCTAAACGACTAGATTTTTGCAAATTGTAAGTTTTGTGTTCGTTGAAGGACTTTTAGAGCTACAATTTAAAAATATTTTTACAAGATGTAGAGTGTCCCAAATAAGATGTCCCTGTATATTATTACATTGTTAGTTTCTTCAACTAAAATAAAGGCAAATTTAATTAAGGTTTATCATACTTAAACCTTACCGTTTTTGAAATATTTTCAATTTTATGAAATTGCTGTAAAAAATTTAAGGCTTCATTTCTCCAAGGGTATCAAAGTTTTTAATACTAAATATTTACTGAAGTTTATTTATTGATCAGATTTTGTGTTGCAATAAAAAAAATTATTCTGTCTTATACAGAGTGGAGCGTGGATCTAGCCAACCGAGTCAGAGCCAACTGAGCGTAACAGTTAGATTTCCGCCACTAGAGTAATAGGAACAAAGAACTTGAAGGAATTGGACCGTTGTCTCTGTTCATACTATTAATTCTGATGCTTTCATATGCATCTAATTGCCTGTAATTTTAGACTTATTTAATTAATTTTAAATTATTAAGATCTATAGAATGTTCTTTATCAACAATATGTTCGGCAACGCAAGATTTATCCGGTCTACCATATCTTATCTGAGCTAAATATTCTTTATTTCTAGTTAATATTGATCTTCTAGTTTGCCCAACATATTTCTGATTACAATCATTACAAGAAATTTCATAAATACAAGAAATATGTTGGGCAAACTAGAAGATCAATATTAACTAGATTTAAAGAACATTTAGCTCAGATAAGATATGGTAGACCGGATAAATCTTGCGTTGCCGAACATATTGTTGATAAAGAACATTGTATAGATCTTAATAATTTAAAATTAATTAAACAAGTCTCAAATTACAGGCAATTAGATGCATATGAAAGCATCAGAATTAATAAATGTAAAGATAGTATGAACAGAGACAACGGTCCAATTCCTTCAAGTACTTTGTTCCTACTACTCTAGTGGCGGAAATCTAACTGTAACGCTCAGTTGGCTCTGACTCGGTTGGCTAGATTTTGCCACGCCCACTCGGTGTCCACTGGGCGAGTATATAAACGCTCAACTTGTGGATTGTACTTTAGTTTATAATCATCTGCTGATGATGCTAACATGGTTAGCGAAACGCGCGTCCAGTGTAAAAGTAAAATTGTTTTGGTGTATTGTCGTGATTTAGTGTTTTTATTTTGCTGTGTAACAACAAAGGTTCCAACCCTCAACTGTGATGATAAAGTTTTAGTTAAAGCCTTTTAATACGGCTAGAAAACACACACATATTTTCCTCGAGAGTGACTCATTTAATTTAAACATTTATTAAAGTTTTCTACTTGTCATTACTAGAATATTGAAGTGAGTTAGATTGTCATTTTTCAGTTGCGTTTTTATTATTTTTATTCGTTTCGACATATTCTCCATAAATCATAAAAAGTTATAGTAGTCTTAGCATTTAAAGAGGAATAAATGGTTTAATGTGAAACTGAAAAGATGATATACGCCAAATCAAAACAGTAAACACATTGTATCTTGTATATATTAACAATGTAACGTTATATTGTATACGTATTTATCAAAGTTTAAAGAACACAGCAAATCAAAACAGTAAATACATTGTATCTTGTATACGTGAATATAGACATTTCCTCAAAACGGTTTATTTGATATCATTCCATTAACGTTATTACGATACGAATGGAAACGTATAATTTCACTTGCCTTTTATTAATGCTTTTTGTAAAATCAAATATACATATGTGCAAAGCTTTCTCTACTTATATAAAAAATAGGTATGTTATGCAAGAAGTATGATCGGATACATGCCTTATTCCATATGGAGACAATAAAATTTTTATCTGTACACTGTCTTACATCTTACCATTTAATTATAATGAGATATGATAAAAACTATAATCAGATGAAAACAAAAATATGTATTATTACTATTATTAGTGACGATCAATCCAATCAAGATATTAATAGGCCAGTCGCCAAGTATTAAAAAATAGCTTATGGCGGGAGCAAATCCGGACAAGCTAGAATAA
This sequence comes from Sitophilus oryzae, assembly GCF_002938485.1. Taxonomy (NCBI): domain Eukaryota; kingdom Metazoa; phylum Arthropoda; class Insecta; order Coleoptera; family Curculionidae; genus Sitophilus; species Sitophilus oryzae. The sequence goes on from NW_022146096.1 coordinate 502,450, forward strand.
ATTTTATTTTGTTTAGTTTAGTGTAAGGAACCACTTGTTAAATTTGCACCACCCCCAAAGCCCGGAAAAAGTGGCTAAAATTCGGTTTATTTTTCATTATTTGTCAATAACTGGATTTCTATCAACTTTAATGCAAAATATGTAGAGACCAAAATTAAAGAAGAGGAAAACACTCTATAAAAACGTTCTAAGTACTTTTTCCGTGCGATGACCCGTTTCCAAGTTATCTCGCTAAATATATTATAAGCAGTTATTATTTTCTCTATTCTAATCAGTTACTAGGTACAGCTATGGTATGGGAATGAAAAATCACCTCTAGATTGGGGATGAAAAAATTCAAAAAATGGGTTGATGCCCATTGCTACTTCCCAAGATGCAGCTCCCCAAGAACTATTAAAAAATCTGATTTCATGTAAATGTGCCAAAGGTTGTAATACATCTGCAGTTGCCGCAGAATGCGAAGCAGGTTTGCGTTGCTCGGTAATGTGTGTACTTTGTCAGGCCGAATCATGTTAGAATAGTTTAGAAGTGGCAAAATTAGACGAAGATAGACGAGGACAATTTTCCTCTCGATAAAGATCAACCAAAAGAATATTCTGCACCTTATGAACTAGATCCGGAATATGATACAGATGTGGAAGACATTCAGGAAGATTATATTGAACAGCCAGTAACATAAAAAAAAACGAAGGAACTCTGATCCACCTCAAAAGAAACCTAAGTTGACGACATGTGGATTGGGCCTATTGGAAATGGGGAGACCACTAAAAAAACGCGTCGGGTACTTTACCTCAAGGCAGCTCCCTGATAGATAAGGTGGTTAAACTTGCTTTTCCATCAGTCGGGCAACAATAAAAATTTAGTCCGTTATTGCGGTCATAATGCAAATTGCGTTCTTCCATTATGACCGCGACAGCAGGCTACTGCCAACCAGTAGCAAACAAGTTTTTAAGCTTTATATCTCGGGGGTGCCGCTCAAGATGGTGTAAAAACAAGTACAGTTAACCCCGGATATATTGAACACGTACCTTATATCAAACTTTAATTTTGTTTTCATAAAATTCGATACTTTGGGTAGTCGCAAGAAAAAAAAACATAACGTTTCTTATAGAGTTTTTCCTCTTCTTTAATTTTGGTCTCCACATATTTTGCATTAAAGTTGATAGAAATCGAGTTATTGACAAATAATGAAAAATAAACCGAATTTTAGCCAATTTTTCCAAGATGGCGACCAAATCCGGGCTTTGCGGGGAGTGCAAATTTAATACGTGCTTCTCGACACCAAACTAAATAGAATAAAACTTATTCCAGATTGTCCGGATTTGCTCCCGCCATCGATGCACTTGCCGACTGGCCTATAAGGAATACATTTTATTTGAAGAATGAATTAATTTTATGATGTTTCCAAGATAATATGTACTTATGGATGAATGAACAAACTCTAATAAAAGAAAATTAACTAATGCTAGCAAGAAAAATGGATAAAATAGTTAACTCAAATAACTGGTCATTTTAGAAGATTGGTCAGGATAAAGTAACAATATATGACTCATGTTCTATAATCCACGTCAACAGAGTTCTAATATCTTGCCCATAATATGCAATATGCTAAATGATCTTATAACTTATAAAGCTATCTATAGTTGTCGATTATAATCAGAATAACATTACAATACTTTCGTTACAGTTGTCATTTAAATATTAAATTTTCATAAAAAAATTTATGGTACATCATATTTATATTTTTAGTTATGAATACTCCTAAGCATAAACCCGAGTATAAAAAATACCGAGGAAATTACAGAGGCATGCAAACCCTCATGTAGCAAAATTGTACCACTCAATCTAATATGTGAACTCTAGACTGCGTAATTATCCCCCCAACTAAACGAGCCTCGGAACTACCCTTATCAGTCGCCACTTTAGCAATACCATCCACAAGCAATAATAATTATCTCCCTGATGTTACCCCTTTACTACTATTATCAGCTGTCGCTTCAACCTTACCGTCAACAAGCAATAATTCAATTTGGAAGTCTACAAAATACAGCCGCTCGCATAGGAATAAAAGAAAAATTTCAAAAAAAGTTTCAGTATAATCAACCTCTTATAACCAACTTTATTTCGATATTAGAGAAATTAAATTCTACTCTCAAAGAAAATGGAGAAATATCGAAAGCTCTTAACGAAACGATGATGGTTTGTCTAAATGAACCCGATAATGAACCTGATGAGAATAAGCCAGAATCGAAGCCAGAATCAATGCCAGAAAACAAATTTTTAAACATCTTGCTAAGACAGACTTTGGTACTAATTTGGTATTTTTTTGGAAATAATTTGGTATTTTTGGTACTTTTTTCCAAAAATTGGTATTTATTGTACACCATTTTTGGCAGCAGTTTGCCCCTCGTCGATACCTAAGCCTATTTTAAAACATTTTCTGGAAATTTGTATTTAAAATTCTATTCCTGTTCTATTAAATAGAGAAGCCTCCAAAAATAAAAAAAAATAATCCCAATAGGCGCTTCTTAAAAAATTATTTCTCAGTGCTTTTAAATCACCCGTCATTAACAAATAATTTTATTTATTAATACAATAATTATAACAAATATAAAAAAACAAGAAATTCAATAACTAATAAAACTAAAAAACAAATTTAAAATGTATTATTTAGCATTTCAGATATATTTTACAGAATCAGCATTAATATTTTATTTTATTTAACAGTCGACATTATCCAACTTTGGGATGCTTCCAATAATGAGTTTTGGAGATTGTAACTAAAATTTATTTATATTCCTCGTTATAATCGAGGCAGATAAAAGTATGCTATTATAAAATAATTCAAACACATGTTGTATTTATAATAATATATAAATATTATTATTTCATAAACCTTTATCTAGATCATATAGTATTTTTTCTAAATTTGTTGCTAAACAAAACATATGTACTTCTAGTTTTATTTTGTTTAAATAATTTAAATAAATAAGACTTGATCTCTATAAAAAAAAAAGAAAATAACATGAAATTATGGTGGCAAATAGCCTAATAAAATTGTTGGTTGATAGTTTTGACGCACTTTGTTTCAAATTCACAAACAGATGAAGGAATTATACAGCCTTACCAATTAGTTTGTTATGGAAAGTGCTCACCATAATATTGGATTTTATGAGTTTTGCGTATGTAATTTGTATTTTTCGCCGACAAAGTCTTGTAACAAGTTGTAGAGAATTACCTAAAAATCATCTTTCGTCGTCTTTGTAAACAATATTTATTGCCATTAAGCTAAAATGTGTTAAAAATTAGAAAAACGACACGTATTTTTTAACCCATTGATCATTTCTAATTAAAATAAATAACATAAGATTGATTTTTAGTAAAAAAAATCACAACGTTGATTTAAGTAAGAACACTTTCTGGATTGTCATGGGATTTTTAACAGGATACTGTCTCCTCAATTAACACCTCAGTAGACTGAAGCTAAGAAACAATGGCGAATGCATATACTGTGGGGAAAATGGGGAAATACCAGAACACCTACCACTATATATTATTTTTTTATTAAATTTGCCTTGTCATGGGCTTTCTAAAAATATAATATACCCTAGACTTATTTTCATAAATACGGTAAAAAAATACATTTTTAACTTACCCAAAACGAAAAACTAGTTATGCCACTGGATTCTACTTGAAAATGTCTACTAGGCTCAGTTTTCACCTTTTCGATAAGTTATAAGATAAACAAAGTATCAAGGGGGTTAAAAAATGCAACATTTTCAATTTCGCCCTGTATTTCAGGAACTAAGAAGGCCAGGACAAATTTGTGTGTAGTAGCTTTAGTTTGAAAAAAAAGTGTGAAAACTGCATCTTGGTATACACATAAGCGAGATACCCTGTAAAACACACGAAAATGGCACCACGTACACAAGCTGAAAGGAATCAAATTCTCTACAAATTTTATAGAGTACAGCCATGCAAATAAAAAAATCAATTTAATTAATTAATAAAGACAAAATGTGCCAACAGCAACAAACCAATTTTTTTGTTGAATAAATAGCAACAAAACATTATTTTTACCCATATTAACCGTAATTTTTAACCAAGTACTATTTTTCGATCAATGTCAAAAATTGAAAACAAGTTACAAATTAATTTTGATATATTAATCAATTAATTTTTTATCTCAAAATTGGTGTGTAGTACATATTATATATTGGAAAATATGAAACGTATAGCGTTGTAGTTCAAGGTTCGAATTTTGTTTTTAAGTTATAGATCAAAAAAACCTTGAGAAGAAAAAAACGGAGTTAAATACCGGGAAACAATACAATCCATAGGAATTTTTCTTGTTTACAATTAACAAAATTTTGACTAGTTGGATATAAAATAGATTTATTGTAGATAATATCTACCTACAAACAATCATAACACCATTTGAATAGTCATTCAATAAATATTAAGATTTCTTAAAAGACGAACTCAAAATTATAGATGTATTTTTAATAAAGTTCATGAATGAAAGAGCTAGTATTTATAATGCTAAAAATTAAAAAAAAAAATATACGGACACAGTAAAAAACATAATTTAGTCAAAATATGTATCTCCTTTTTCAGTCAGGTTCCATCGGTTGGATATTGGCCTCTTCTAGGTTTTTTCATGCTGTCCAATCTCTAGCTAATCTCATCCATCGTCGTCCTGCTACTGTTCTAACGCCATAGGCCCACCTCACTTTTGGTTGGTCCATATTTCTTGAGGTTCCCTTAGCTTTCCATAGTATGATTTTTAGAGGCCATCGATCTGGATCCTGTCGCACCCACTGATATCCGATCCATTGCCACTTCACCTGTGCAACTCTTTTAACAACATCTATTATTTTGTTTGTGTTGATATATATGGGCATTCCGTATTTTATCTCTCAGGATGACTCCAAACATGATTCTCTGCATGGCTCTTTGCGCAACTCGTAGGTGTTCTGCTGTTTTTCAGGTAATTACCGTAGTTTCTAAGCTCTTACGGATAGCTTAGGATAGGTAGGATGCAACTGTCGTATGCCTTTTTTAGGTTGATGGGCATCTTTTTACTTTGAACTTTTATTTATTTATTTCCGTATTTTGGTTATCTTTATTGCCTGATTTGATTTAGTAATATGTATAACTAAACAACAAAAGCTAGAATTTTTTTAGAAAGATTTCAAAATAATGTTTTTCTTAAGTTCAGATATTTTTATGAGGCTCACGGTCTTTCGAGGGGATCTTCTTTTCCACATTGAGTGTAAATATATACCCTCTGCATAGTCTCAATGTGTAGCTTAAGGTGATCTGTTGTTTCCGCCGTATTTTTGCCGTCACCTTCTCTTAGGCCCTTTTTTCAACCGGTATAGAAGAGGACCGAGAAGAGGACAGTGTCCAGTTAGCAAGCTTGTAAATTGCCTCATGTCCTTACAGTTTAAACTATAAGAACTCTAAGAAGTTCTTTGGGCAGAACGTAAAGTTAAATAGTTAATTTATTATAATAACTAAGCAATAATAAAAATATAAGAAGTAATTCATGTTTTTTTCATTGAATTTATTTAAAATACAAACCACTCACAATTTATATTTCTCATTTAATCTTTCCTATTACAATCTTCCAACGTACATAATTATATTACGATTTCATAGAAGCTGAAAATTGTCAATTTTCTCCGTCTAACTATATTATTTTCAATTTTCTTATTCAAGGATAAACCTCTTGTCTTGCGCCCACTTATAAAATAATTCAACCAATTTCAAACAATTTTAATGAACTCGTAAAATGTGCTTAATTATTGTATTTTTCATAACAAAAAATTGCCAAATATTGAATTCGACGTAATTGTTAAAACAGTAGTAATAAAATTGGGAGTATTTATGTTCCTTATTCCGTATATAGTTTTAACGTTTAACAAAAATTTTAAATCACGATCAAATGTTACTGTCATTGTCAACATCTTCAAGGGCAGATAGTAGATCAAAAGTACCTAATATTTTACTATTCAGACGATTTCATTCTTCACAAAATAAATTTTGTAAAATATAAATTTTGTATATTAAATTAATTTTGTTTTATTTTATATATTTATTTTTTAATTATTCGTTACATATTGTTTTTGTTAATTTTTTTGTAATTACTCTTAGAAATATATATTTACAAAATATATGCAAGTAAATAAAGTACAAAGGAAATTTCAAGTATATTTAGAACAATACAATTTTAAGATGTTAAAAAATTTGTTAAGTAGATGCTTTATTTTTAATTTTAGATAAATTCCTGACAATTATTATCTACTTTATCTTAGACAATCCCAATAAATTACTAAATACAAATACATTTAATGTCTCCCTCTCTCGTTATATTATATTTTTATTTTATAACTTTCACTGTAATTTAACTGAAAAATATTACTTTATTTGAAAATAAATCAATCAAAATTTAATATCTGTTTGCTGCCTACTGTTCCCATATTCTGTAAATATATTTTAGGCAAATAAATAAACAAAATAAAACATACGTGCAATATGTGCGATTTTAATATATTCTGTTGTAGATTTAGGCATAATTTACATTTTTTAACTGTTTTTGTAAAAATATTTTTATAGTAAAGATATGTTTGAACAGGGTTAACTGAGAATAATGTTTTGGTTTTATTTATTGGTTCTATTAAATCTTTGTTTGGTTGACTAGGTTAGGACTAATTTAAATTAATTCCATTCATAAATGGTTGTTTTCAAACGACAAAAATTTCAATATAAAATATCTATTTGGACGCCATCTTATCCGATAGTCAAGCAACATTAAAAGCGATCGACTCAGTGACCATCAAATGGAAGTTCTTCCACTCTGGGTGTCCGACCACCAAGGAATAGTGTTGTAAACGATTTAGCTAGAAAAGGAGCGAACACTCCACTAACCGTTTAAAATTAAAGAAATTTCAAAAAATTTCAAAATACTGACTCTTCCTTCTTTATTCATTTTTGAATCCGTTTGCTTAATCCGCAAGCACATATCTGCTATTCCCGAAAGGCCATCTCATAACTATCCACTTATAGGAATGCGGAGCACGATCTTTATCTGCCAACCCCGAGCTCAGAACTAGTTAAAGATTCAATATTGTACAATGCCAAAAAATGTACAATCATCTGCCTTTGAATATCAAATCGCTTTCATTCTTTCCCGCATTTCGCAAAGCTCTGAAATCATACTTACTAGAGAGAGCCGTATATGCGGTAAACGACATTTTTGTTGATGTTTAATCATGAACAATTTTGAATTTTAAAATTTTGATCATCTCACACACTGGATAAAGGTCTAGTATTTAATATTTTATAACTATTACATGATTGTATCCATTTACATATTTCCTTTTGTAAAATTTTATTGATACGCCTGTGTTCTGCAATGTACATGTATGTTTTATTTGTAATTTTAATGATGTAATTTTTTTTGAATTGTTTTGTATTGTATGATATTTTTTTATTATTTGTATTTTTTTTTGTGCTTTTGTTTGTTGTGTAAATGCTTTGACAATGAAGCTATTTTGGCTTCTTGTACAATAAAGCGTTGTTATATTTTATTTATTTATTTTATTAGTTCGATAAACTGAAGAAAAAGCTGAATGCAGTATAAAAAATTGATTTTCCAGGATTCCTTTGAAAACCCAAATTTCCCATATTCCGAATACTCCTAGAACTTTGTCAAAGAAAAAATTATATTGAAAATAAATGTTATTTTGGCATTCCTATTCTAAACGTTTAGTAAGAAATAAATTGAATCGTAGATATAACAAATTCGGAATAAATAAAAAATAAATTTGTGTTTTTTTTTCGATAAAATCCAGTTTTGAAAGACAAATACTTCCTAATCCTAAAATACCCTTTCTTATTGTTTCCAAGAAATGTATAAAAAATGCTAACTTATTATATTTTTAAGTAGATCCGCACACAATGTTAAAAATAATCTATAATTAACAATAAATACATTTCAAAAGGTATACATGTCCGTAATCGAAAACAAAAGAGAAAGAAAAAAAAGTAATACAAACACACAATTCTTTAAAAATACGCATAAAGCAGAAGGGTTTTTACTTGTAAAATTTCTGGAGCGGCAGAACGAGCCCTTATAGCAAGCACAACAAAAGTAGGTCAGGTCAGGTCAAACGGAGCTTCTAAACGGGAGAGTTCGATAAACTGGAGAAAAAGCTGAATGCAGTAGAAAAAATTGATTTTCCAGGTTTCCTTTGAAAACTCAAATTGAAATTTCCCATATTCCAAATACTCGTAGAACTTAGTGAATATTAAAAAGAAATGTTATTTTGATATTCCTATTCTAAACGTTTATAAGAAATAAATTGAATCGTAGGTATATCAAATTCTGAAAAAATAAAAAATAAATTTGTTTTTGTTTTTTATTTCGATAAAATCCAGTTTTGATTTGTATGTAAATACAGATACTTCCTAAAATATCCTTTCTTATTGTTTCCAAGAAATGTAAACAAAATAGAAGATACTTGAAAAATATTTTCTCATGACTTTTAGGAATCAATAAAAAATGCTATACATATTATATTTTTAAGTGGATCAGCAGATCATTATGTCAAAAATAATATATAATTAACAATAAATATTATTTGCAATCTGAACCGAATAATGTACAGGGTGTTCCAGTTTCGTGTGTTTTATGGAGAAAAAAAACTAGTTACGCCAGTATGCTCTATGCTTATACCACTTATACCTATAAATTTACTATATCTCTCTTAAATGTACTATAAAGAAGTAGTTCCTTTTGTGTAATATGGTAAAGATGCAGAAGTTTAATATTATAAAACTATAGACAGATTTAATAGCTTTAGCAAGAAAAAGGTAAACATTAAATTTATTTGGCCTTATCGTTAAAATTACGCCCTGTATTTCAGAAACAAGAAGACTAGGAGTGTGTATATTTAGTTTCATATCAAAGTAACATAGTGATGTGAAAACCGCATCCGAGACCGCATCTTTGTACTCGCATGTATCTGCATCACAGGTGCCATGAGAACATGTCCAACAGCAGCAATGGAGGTCATTCTAGACCTAACACCACTGCACATTGTCGTCGGTAGTTATGCCAATGCGACAATGATTAGAATGGTTACTGACGGAAACAGTACTGGGAGAATTTTCAGGTCAGGGGCTTGGAACACCCTCAAAAAGAAAATTCCACTTCTCCAACTCCCAGTGGATGACATACCAAGAATTTACAACTTTGAGAAACACCTCACTGTAGTATTGAGTAATAAAAAGGATTGGAAGAAAGAGACGCCAAACCAAACCAAAGCAGGGACAGGGATAGGAGTATTTGGGCCGAAAACTGAATACTCCGAACCAATGGGCACCTACCCCAGTATCCTTCAGGCAGAAATTTGCGCTATCGAAAGATGCGTACAATTTATCTTAGATAGGAACTATCGAAAACAGGAAATTGCCATCCTATCCGATAGTCAAGCAGCACTTAACGCGATCAACTCAGTAACCATCAATTCGAAGTTGGTCAAAGAATGCCTGGAGAAGCTCAACAAATTAGGCAAAGAAAATAAAGTCCTCCTACTCTGGGTGCCTGCTCACCAAGGAATAGAAGGCAATGAAAAAACAAATGATCTAGCTAGAAAAGGAGCGAACACTCCACTAACTGGACCAGAACCGTTCTGTTTTCCAAACGGGAACCAACTGAAAGCGGAACTGAAGAATCTGGAAGACTCCATCCGTAACTTGGAATGGGTGTCCTCCAACTCCGGACACTCGAAAAAGTTCCTTAGAACTTATGACCGAGAAAAATCAAAGGGTTTCCTTGATTTAAGTAAAAACAATCTTCGGATCGTAACAGGACACTGTCTCCTCAACGAACACCTCAGTAGGCTGAAACTGAGAAACAACGGCGAATGCAGATTTTGTGGGGAAAATGGGGAAACACCAGAACACCTTATCACTGAGTGCGCCGAGACGACGACCATTCGTGCCATGAACCTTGGTACGTCTGATGTCGAAGATGGAGAGCTGGCCTCTGTGGAGCCGTCTCAGATACTGGCTTTTTTTAAAGCCCTGAGACTGTATGATGAGTTATAACTCGTTATAACTCAAGAAAGGGGAACACACAATAGATCTATAAGGTCGCGGTGATTAACTCCCCTCCTAAACATTTTACAACATCAGTACTCGCATAAACGAGAAACTGCCAAATACACGAAAAAGGGACACTGTACTTACATATTACTTTTTTTATAGAAGTCGTTGATATGTCATCAATATCATAAACTAGACCCGATATTAATATATATTATAAAGAAACTTGATCAATAAGAAAGAAATCAATAAATGCGTAAATATGTAATGCGCATTCACAATGCCAAAACCGAAGTCCTATAAAATTTACAAGAAACAATAATTATGAAAATTACTTATATATTATACATTATACATCCCCTATGTGTCATATTTCAATATACATACCCGATGACAATTTAAAAAAAGAGACAGACAAAAAATATTATCAGAAAAACCTTTATATTTGCTTATCTTGTCAGTTTTTTGGTGAACAAACTCATATTTGTGAAAAAAAATGTTGCTTATTTTGCAAGCAAATGATGCATCTACATTGAAGCATAATTTTCCTTTAATAGTCTTAATTTTGAAGCCGTTATTAATACAATGAAAACTGACTCTTAATGTTTTTGCCTAATCCCAATAATTCTCAGTAAATAACTCAATATTCTTAAAAACAATAAAAACTATGGCAAGTATGCATATTATAGGGTTGATCTTAAAAAAATTATTTTATATTAACACGTTCATCATTCTTTTTTAAAACACATGGATATTCCACCTCATAAGGAAATAGGAAATGCATTACTCAGCAAGTTTGGACAATTAGAAAAAGTTGCCAATTGACAAAATGAACTACAAAAATACAATTCTTCCACGTTATGTCCAAATTTAAATAAACCTCATTAATACACACTTGATTTAGTCATAGTAATATCATTATCATTAATTAATTAATTCAGTACATCGTACGATACTAACAAACCAACAAATAATCGTCATGAGATAACGTCATGAAATATAGCTGTTTATTATAATATTTTTATTAAATGATGAATAAATATTCACTACATATGTGTAGTACTTCGACATACCTAATTAAAAAACTGTATTAACTTTATTTACTTATAACTAGTTTCTATTAGATATTTATTTTTACAAAATGTCATTATCCTATCATATCATTATTACATAATTTGCAAATTAATTAAATTACCTAAATTCATTCATTAATGGTTTTTTTTGCATTTTTAGTAATAGTTAGACTACATATCTACTTGGTAGCATTTTCTTATGTTAATTTTACACAAAACGCAAAACTCATAATCTATAGTAGGAAATCCTTAATTAAATTTAACGTGGAAAAAAGGAAAACTGCTGAACAAACTGGTATTTAGGTTATCCTTGTCCAATATTTTAGATAAAAAAGTGCAATGTACAGGTAAAATGTCATTGCTATTATAGTGGAAAATTTTACTGATGCAGCGGCATCGTAAATGCATTCCGTAATGTTAACGTTGCAAAAATAAGCATTTTTCAGATTTATATGAAGAAAATTAAAAGTTATATAGATAGTTATAAAAATGTGCTGCGTCCTGATACTTTTACAACACAAAATTATTATATGGAAACATGTTTACTACACTTTTATTTTTTTAAATATCTCATCTAAAATAACGTCCAACTTGGTTGATCCAATAGTAAGCTCACCGAAATAGAATATTGCCTCCATTCATACTACTCGATTTCACAATAAATCTATCTCTAACCTTCATCCAGAAAAATATACGCTTTAAAACTAAATCTTAAATAACTTAAACGATTTATTTGAGGTATAGGAACATGTATAATCAAAAAGTCACGAATTGAAAAACCTTTTCACTAGTGAAATAAATAAAAAATCTGGGTTTCTATTTGAAAAATAAAATTATTTATAATAATTTTTTAATCGCTCAATTCCATGACAGCCACGGCCAATATTATATGATTCGAACAATTTAATTTTCGAAACAGGTAGCCACATGTCATCTCTTTATGTCACAATCGCTGTGGTAATCACTAAATTTGACGTTTAGACAATACACATTTTTTTGACGGACAGTTTTTTTCGTTCATAAATTTTAATCTTTTTTCTCAAAAAACGGTTAATGTTAGGTATGGAGTGACTGATATCAAAATTCACACACACATAAAATTTTACGTAAAATTTAAGTATGTAATGAAAAATGACCCTCTCAAATAGCGCCGTTCGGATTCGGCGATAAACTGTAGGTCCCATGTCATTTAAAATAAGAAAATTGCTGTCAACTACCGGTATTTCCGCCATATTGAAAATATTTTTAATTGATAAATCTCGTAAAACAATGATTAGAATTTTTTAGAATTTAGAATTAGTGGGAGGGGGGTTAATCACTGCGACCTTACAGATCTATTGTGTCCACCTTTCTTGAGTTATAACTCATCATACAGTCCCAGGGCTTTGACAAAAGCCAGTATCTGGGACGGTTTTATAGAGGATAGTTCCCCACCTCCAATGTCAGTCGTACCAAAATTCATGGCACGAATGGTTGTCGTCTCGGCGCACTCAGTGATGAGGTGTACTGGTGTTTCCCCATCTTCCCCACAGAATCTGCATTCGCCGTTTCTTCTTAGTTTCAATCTACTGAGGTGTTCATTGAGGAGACAGTGTCCTGTTAAAAACCCCGTGACAATCCGAAGATTGTTCTTACTTACACCCAGGAAGATCTGTGATTTTTCTTGATCATAAGCCCTTAGAAACTTCTTCGAGTGTCTTAGACCGTTGCAAGATTCCCATTCCAGTTTGCGGATGGAATGTTCCAAGTTCTTGAGTTCCGCCTTGAGTTGGTTACCACTTGGAAAGCAGAACGGTTCTGGTCCAGTTAGTGGAGTGGTCGCTCCTTTTCTAGCTAGATTATTTGCTTTTTCATTGCCTTCTATCCCTTGGTGAGCAGGCACCCAGAGTAGGAGGACTTTGTTTTCTTTGCCTAATTTATTCAGCTTCTCTATGCATTCTTTGATAAAACAATGATGTGCAAAAAATCTCCGATCTAGATATTGTAGTTCTCTAGAAACTTCTAATGCATGCTCAGCCTGGGACATCCTGTATACCAGCTTTCCTAGTGCTACAGCCGAGGCTACAGCTCTTTTGAGACGATTTTTTTTTCGTTTTGTTTTAAATAATGATAGTATTAATGAAAATATATTATGAATGCTATTCTTGAATACCCTGCATAGAAACATCGCACTGACCTTGATATCTGTCCACAAACGCACACAATTGGCATCTATAAACAATTAGTTTTTTAATCTTTTATTCAATAAAGTGCTTTATTTTTGCTTTAAAAACAAATTACTGGAAAAGTATATTTTCAACAAAAATAGTGCTTATTATTTTAATACAACAATTTATGCATGTACTGCACATTTTATGTATTTCTTTAATGAGTTAAACATATTAATGGGGCTTATGCAACACCATTAGTAAATATTTGTGAAAAAAAAATAATCAAGAACTTTTTGCTTTTATCTTTTTGTGCGGTTAATTTAACATAATTACTAACTTTTTACTTTTGGTCTGTGTGTGGTTGGCGTTTTTTATTATAATATAATACGGTACGACCACAGCTTATTCACTAGGCCAGCTAGCCATCTTCGATAGTCGGTAGTCTTTCAATACCCGCGCTTCACCTGCCGCGTCTGTTTTCGTAGATATTTTTATAAATACATACATACATGCTGCCATTACTCGCTGACGAGTATTCGACACGCATCAAAAGATGGTCACGCAAGGCGGTTTCTTTCATGAGCTTTTCTGTGACTGAAAAGCCCGATACGTGATGTTATTTGCCTACCGCACTCCGGACATTCAAAAATCGCATTGCTTTGTTGCCTCTTTACTTTTTGGTTGTCGCTGTTAGGCAAAATTCTGTAAAAAATCTATTTACGGAACAAACGGACGGAAGAAGGAAGAATAAGGAAGAAGGAAAAGAGGTAGGCCGCGAAGATTATCGAATGGAACCATACGGTAAACAATGGTGGCCCATAGATAACTAAGTTTCAACACTTAATGAAATTGATATGAACACAGAGAAGAAAATACGCAGCATTCGTTCAAAAAACTACAGCTTTAATGTAAAACTAAGCTTGATTTGTATTGTATACATATTAAGAACAAAATTATTCAAATTTAACTTGACTAATGTTTTTTTGTTTGTATTAATACCAAATCAAAATAGAGTGTTTAACAGCTAGGGTTATTAAGTTTCTAAAAATAAGTTGTAAATATTTTCATAAAGCATTAAATGTTGTGGTTAGCAAAGTAAAAAGTATCTATTATTCTACCTATTTTCTCACCTTTATCGCGAAATATAATTAATGTAGGTACCTACCTATATAATTTCTTTGTAGTTATAAAACAATTCTGTTTTCTTAACAACAATAACAGTCTTTCTGGAATAGTCTCTTACATGTTTTTTTTTATTTTTATGAAGATAATAAAAATTTTTGTCAATACCTTCCTTCTCGCTAAGTTCAGTTGCATAATTCCACATTTTTCAATATTAAGCAAAAAATAAAAAAAAAATCGACATTTCCACTACAAAAAACTATTTATTTGTGTGGAGAGACTAAAAAATACGAAAGCAATTCCAAATACTTCCAACTAATAAAAAGTAATACAAGTAATGCCAAAAATGCCAACTAATGCCACTAATACCACCAATAATACTACTAATACCAAGTAATTATCAGCATCTTGGACACCAAAATATACCAGCAGTTTACCCCTTGAATATGCATATGTTATTAAGAGGAAATAAGTGATAAGTAAAGAAAATACCTTACTATTCTGAATATTTTAAAACGAGTTTTAAAATAAATAAAAGTTTTCCTTTCCTTTTCAAGTTCCACATCTAATAACAGTGTTATTAGATTGTACTTAATATAAAATCCTTTGAAACAGAACTACGAATAGAAATACTTCACACAGCAACGGATCCCAGTAGTAGTAGTGCTTCAATACTGTTGTGACTCTTTGATAGACAATAAATAAAGAGAAAAGAAATGTTTGTTTGTTCCAGTAGCTAAAAGTATCAAAAGGCATTTCGTAAATGTATCACACTATCACCGGCATAAATACCAGCCAGATACGTGTGCATATTTGCTATAATATATTATGTTTGTTACATTTGAAAACCAAAAGGAAATTTACTAGTATGTCCCATTGTAAAACTGAGATATTTAAAGAGTGCCTATTATTTCGAGCAACAATACATAACGAAATAGTTGGCTTTCTACCAAAAAATTCAACAAATACAAATTTATAGCTTTCCCTCTAGACGTTATGACTAATATTAATTCAAACAGATGTAGTTTACACCGAGATGATTGGCTATAATATATTAGTAAATAAATTAGTTGTTGGCTATTTAAAGGTTAAGAAGTGTTTAATTCGTTATGATGGAGAATCAATCATAGAGTTATTTAACTATTTGTAAACAAATGGTGCATTTCACTATTCCAGTCCTTTAGTTGGCTAAAAATATGAACTTTTATGTCATATTTCATCAAAAATATTGATGAGTAATAAAAATATATCATCACCATCATCATTTGCAGCATATTCAACCATTTCCAATTATGGTATAACCTCCTTTATATATTTAGATAATCCCTTTGTAATTGGCCCTATTGTTGTCTATTGTTGGCTATGCAGGCCCAAGTTATCTCTGATATAATAATAATAATAGCTCTCGTACATGTATAGCGTTTCACGCCTTGGGAGTAGCAAGGTACAGCTTGCCATGCTAGAGCCGTTCGGTATACAAGAAAGGTAATGTGGCTAGCACTACGCTTCAACCACCTATTATTACCTCAGGTTTGTGAATCCCAAGTATACTCATTTAAGGCTGAGTCGACCTAGATTTCTTATCCCTGATAATTTCCTAACATTCTGGTCCCATCTCAGGTTTGGTCTTCTTCTATGTCTCTTAATTCCTCGTGTGTACAATGCTGTAATTTTTGTGGTTCATCTGTTGTCTGGCCTTCTTGCCAGGTGTCCTGCCCATTGCTACTTGAGGGATTTGATTCTGTGGATGACATCAATTACCTGGGTATTTTGTCGTATCCACTTTATTTACGGGTTTCCTTGGTTATTCCCAGCATATCTTATTCCATCGAGCATTGTGAGATCCGCAGTTTTATCATGCCCGTTGTAAGTGTCCATGTTTCGCATCCATATGCCATAAGTACTGGAAGTCCACATTGATCGCATATTTTCTTTTTAGATAAAATGGCATATTAGATTAGAATATGATTGAGTGTCTTCTATAAGTACTCCTTGCTAACTTAATTTTTCTTAATAAAAATATATAGTGTACATTAAGTCACATTCAGGCTGAGAGCGTCGAGCGTCGCGTCGCGTTTGCGTCGCGTTCGCTCCATTGAACTCAGCGGACGCTAGCGCAACGCCAAAGGCGACGCTGTCTGCCTGAATGGTCTAATTTAAGAGTGAATTGATTCCATTTCGACACGCGGACGCGACGCAAACGCGACGCGACGCTCGGCGCTCTCAGCCTGAATGTACCTTTACTCTAAGATCACTAATACTAGCCTTTGCAATTATTGAATCAAAATTTAAAAATGGTACACTTTATGTTGGAATAATAACAAAGAAAAGATGGGAAAGCATTTGGTCAGTAGAATCGTATCTTCCTAATGGATGTTTGGGAACTGTATAGTACTCTTCCTTTCTTCCAAATTTCCACACAGTATTAACAAAGCTATCGATTGGTGGGTGCATAATACAATAATAAAAATTTAATTTATCGAAATATTGTGCAATGACGATGAGTTAATGAAAAACATTAATATGGTTAATTAGTTGAGAGACTATCAGCAACTGAAGCCAATTTAGATATTTGAGATTAGAGCATGACCCGTATTAATCTGGAGAAATAAAAAACATTTTTGAAATAATTACATTGCAAAAAATTTCCCAATATCCGGATTTGGGTTTAGTTCACTGTTACAAAACAAACCCATTTCTTAAAATAGATTTACTAAACATATTCAAATATTTCTTTAAATGGCGATTGTTACTGAAAATTAAAGTTTCTGTAAATTTCTAGATATCTAAACATCACTATATTTCGTTTTCTTATGAACATTTTAATACCAAAAATTAGTACATATATGCGTTTTCTAATTCACATAGATTACTGCATAAATGATGCATTAGCTCTAATGCGCCTTTTTCGGCCTGTAACTTTATGGTTTGTGTAAAATCATCCAAAGTTTTCACAAAGGTCATTCTTTTAGGCCTGGTTTGGCCTTTGTACTTGTACTTGGTTTGGCTCAAGTGTACTTGGATCAAATACACGTAGCTGGACGCTGCTTGGATCGTACCGGCTGATTTAAAATCGGTTGATACGACGTAAGTGGCGTCCAAGTAAGACGCGCAGCGTGATTTCAATTGATCTAAGCACACTTTGATCGTGTCAACTAAGCTTTATGAAATTACGTTCTCCACCAAATGAAGGAAAAACTGTCTTGCCATTCTGCAAATGCCAATTTTTGGAACAGTCTTATCATTATTTATTATGATTTGGAACAAGTCACCGAAAATAGTGCTATAAAAAGTATGATGTTGATATTCTGGATATGGGGTTTCAAAAAAAATGGTTAAAAAGATAACCATTTCCTGGAGTTTAAAATAATCCTTTAAGGATTACATGTTTGGAATGAGTGCTATTTGCCGACAAATCGTAACTTGGATCAGTCATGCCAAAAAGCATATATTCTACCACTGTAAACTGTAAATTATTTTATCAGATATATCTAATCTATAATATATTTATATAATAAAAAGATGTTTTCAAATAGTCTTTATTGTTGTATAATTTATTTATGTTGTAAGTTATTATGTTGTGATATAATATGGCATGATAAAATACACTCGCTAATGATATTGATCGTTAGTAATTCGGATATTTCAATGCAATGAAGTGGATGGAAGTAGTATAGTAAATTACCCAATCTAATTGGTAATCAATGTCTCTCTGAAGTAGGATAAATTGATTAAATTGAGAGGCCGCATTACTTCGCTAAATAGGTGCGTTTTCCTTGGGATATACTAAGTAAACGTTCACTGCACAATTCAGTTAAATCCATTTTTTAAAAAACCTCAAATCTAAGTGTAAAACCACTTAGTGTATTCATAACTTCTTTTTATTTTTATAACACTGGATATTATTTTTAACATCAGAGGTTACCATTCCTCTAATGTTAGGAAAAATGTTATGAATATAAAAACTTATGAATATACTAAGTGACTTTACACTTAAATATAAGATTTTTCAAAAATGGAGTTAATCGAATTGTGTAGTGACCGGCTGAATTATTATTCATATCGTTCCTGTAAAACTAGATCCAATTATATTAATACAGGTACATAGCAAAAAAATACAGCCAGCAATAAAGTGGGTATCAAAATGAATTTAGCAAAAATTAAAGTAATGTACAACGAACTAGTGGAAAGAAAACACATTCTAATAAATAATACAACACTGGAAATAGTAGAAGAATATAATATATATTTGGGACAACGGACAACTAATACACGGCTCGGGATCTTTACTACCAGAAATCAACAGCAGAATTAAGTTAGCATGAAGTACTTATGAAAAAAATTCAATCATATTCAAAACTAGAATGTCACTCTATCTAAAGAAGGAAATATTCGACCAATATGTATTACCAGTCATGACCTATGCATGCGAAATCTGGACACTTAAAACGGACATCATAAGGAAACTGCTGGAAATATGCTGGGAATAACCAAGAGAGACCGTAAAAGAATAGAGTGAATTTAGAATGAGTGGGAGGGGGGTTAATCACTGCAACCTTACAGATCTATTGTGTCCCCCTTTCTTGAGTTATAACTCATCATACAGTCCCAGGGCTTTGACAAAAGCCAGTATCTGGGACGGTTTTATAGAGGGTAGTTCCCCACCTCCAATATCAGTCGTACCAAAGTTCATGGCACGAATGGTTGTCGTCTCGGCGCACTCAGTGATGAGGTGTACTGGTGTTTCCCCATTTTCCCCACAGAATCTGCATTCGCCGTTTCTACTTAATTTCAATCTACTGAGGTGTTCATTGAGGAGACAGTGTCCTGTTAAAAACCCCGTGACAATCCGAAGATTGTTCTTACGTAAACCCAGGAAGATCTGTGATTTTTCTTGATCGTAAGCCCTCAGAAACTTCTTCGAGTGTCTTAGACCATTGCAAGATTCCCATTCCAGGTTGCGGATGGAATCTTCCAAGTTCTTGAGTTCCGCCTTGAGTATGTTACCACTTGGAAAGCAGAACGGTTCGGTTCAGTTAGTGGAATGTTCGCTCCTTTTCTAGCTAGATCATTTGCTTTTTCATTGCCTTCTATCCCTTGATGAGCAGGCACCCAGAGTAGGAAGACTTTGTTTTCTTTGCCTAATTTATTCAGCTTCTCTATGCATTCTTTGACCAATTTCGAATTGATTGATACTGAGTTGATCGCTTTTAACGCTGCTTGACTATCAGATAAGATGGCTATTTCTTGTTTCCGATAGTTCCTATCTAAGATAAGTTGTACGCATCTTTCGATAGGGTAGATTTCTGCCTGATGCTACGGTAAGTGCCCATTGGTTCGGAGTATTTAGTTCTTGACCCAAACACTCCGATCCCTGTTCCCGTATTGGTTTTGGAAGCATCAGTATACCAAGTTATGGTATGGTCTTTTAACTGCTGGGCAGACGTTTCTCTCTTCCAAAATAGAGTGAATACAAAAGACCCAGGTAATAGATGTCATCCACAGAGTCAAATACCTCAAGTGGCAATGGGCAGGACACTTGGCAAGAAGAACTGACAACAGATGGATCACAAAAATTACAGCATGGTACCCACGAGAAATTAAGAGACCTAGAAGAAGACCAAACCTGAGATGGGACCATACTATTAGGAAATTAACAGGGATAACTTGGGCCCGCATAGCCAACAATAGATAACAATGGGCCCAACTACAAAGAGAGTATCTAAATATGTGAGGAAGGCTACACCATAATTGGAAATGGTTGAATACGTTGAAAATGATGATGACATAGCAAAAAAAAATTATTGTCTGATATTCTTGACTTATTAATTACTTATCTTCTTCAAATAATGAAAAAGTCGCTTTAACGTATTATAACTTATAATTAGATAACTGATACCAGACTCAGATAAAGATAAGTAGTGATACAAGATTTAAATAAATTAGATAATCTTTGGAGATCATAAAATTTCATACGACCTATTTTTAATGGACATAAAAAGTGTCTTAAAAGTTTTACATTTTTTTAAAAAACACCTTTTCATCATACATCAATAAATTATGAAAAATACTAATAATAACATCCCAAAATTCGAAAATTCTCATTTAATTTCCAGTATATACAGAATAAAAAACACCAGAGGTAGTTTTTGGTTATTTAGGTTCTTAAGAATGATAACTGCATGAGTTTTTGAATATTTGATATTCATAATAATATAACATCTCGTATATTAAATACTATAAATACCGAGATAAATACTTATTGTAGAGATAAAATTTTTAAATAAACATGTTTAAGTGAAATGTAATAGAGTTTATGTTGATAGCCAGTTATGCAATTTTGTATTAGACAGTACTACAAACTACTTATTATAGTTGAATTGAAATAGATAAAGAAGTCGATGATATTACAGCATAAATAAGTATAAAAGCTGTATTTAAAGATTATCAGTTTACCTCTGAATAGTGCGGTTGAAGACTAAACTGTATAATATACAGCTAAATATATAAAAAATATGTTATTGGAAATAAATGTATTTCTTTTTCAATACATTGCATAGTCTGAACTATATATCCTTCCATAAAAAACACTAAAAATAAATAACCAAAAAATCTATACGTATAGTAAAAATTACTTATGCCTAGGTATATAATACTCAAATTTAAAACATCTGTCAAACTGTCTATCGTATTCATTGTAATTCAGGTTAAACATTTTATATTAAAAGTTTCGGTTCATTCTATTTAATTTACTATTTTTTAAAATACATATGCTATAAAATTATTGGCGTACGATGGTACCATTCTAGATTAAAAAAACAGGCTGAATAAATTATAATGCCAAAAAACAACTTACCAATTTTACACAGTAATTCCTTTTCAACTTCCACTGTTCATTTCACAGAAAAATACCAACAATCGCACAAGAACAATCGCTTCGTCAATCACAATAATTTTAGGTAGTACCTCGGAAAAGTGGACCCCACGTGGCACCGGCCCGAACCAAAACAAACTAGACCGACGAAACGGAGAGCGGTACCGCTAAACTCGGCTAGTTACTCACTGGGAACAACCTTCGCCACGTTGCCGGTTCTCCGGCGGTTCTGGCTACGCACGCAGACGGTTCCGCTACGAGTGGTACTGCGGTCGAACAATTGGGATCACACACGAGCGAAGGTGTCAGTCAACTTGGCCTGTTAAGTTATGCGCAACGCCGCGCGACACCACTTTCGTACGGCAGACGGTCGTGTCGACTTGGCCTGTGAATCGACTGGGTGAGTGGGTTTACGCAGTTGGCAGAGAAAGTAAATAAACTTATTTAGTATGGACCCGAGATTGGATGAGTTTAAAAGTCGGCACTATTGATTTAGAAGTTGTAACTAACCAAAAAATAGGGATCACGATTAACAATGTCGGGTACAGTCGATATTACGGACAGTAAATATGTCAAATTTTCTATACAGATTCAGTAAAAACATTAGATATTAGCACTTTATTACTTCATACAGGGTGGTCCAAGCTGTATTCCGGAAACTTCGGCAGCATATTCTGCAGATAAAATAAGTAAAAAAGTTCGTATAAATGTATGTCCTAAAATACTTAGTTTCAGTGATACAGCGTGTAGAAGTTTCTTTTCGTCTGGGAGTTTTTTGACCTGAGAAATTTGATTTGGATGTCAATATGACTCCTACTTATAGTGGGCATCACCCAAGGCATCACCTACATATTTTTTAACTAGTTGAAAGAGTAATGAGTTTTCGTCTGTACCTGTATAAAACTACTGAATAAAAAGATATACATTTACGACGCTTTTTATGTAAAAAATATGTCTTGGTAAAAATCCCTACGTGTAATTGTTCCCGAGATATTTGGAATCTAAATTATCAATTAAACATCATGACTAAATGGTTATTAGACTGAAATCATAAATTTGAAATGTGTTTGTATCAAAAGTTCAATAAAAACTGTTTTATCATCATTTTTTCAAAGAAAAATTTATAATTAATAAAAAAAATCCCAAATTTATCATTTCAGTCAAATAACTATATCTACTCAACATGTTTATTTCTTGTCAATGACATGTATTGACTATTTCCATTCTAAATATCTTGAGAACGGTTGCTCGTAGCGATTTTTACCAAGAGACATTTTTTTACGTAGAAAATCGCGGAAATGTATATTTTTTCACTCAGTAGTTTTGTACGGGTACGAACGACTAACCTCAAAACAGTTAAAACACATGTAGGTGGCGCCCCCTACAAATAAGAGCCATACTGACATCAAAATCAAATTTCTCACGTCAAGGAAGTCCCAGACACCAATTTTCATCCAAATATTAACGGTACTTCAGAAATTATTTGAAAAAAAAAACCGAAATAAAAATGAAACTTTTACACCCTGTATCTCCAAAACTAAGCATACACTTTTTTACTTATTTTTATCTGCAGAATATGCTGCCAAAGTTTCCGGAATACATTTCGGACCACCCTGTATACAGGTGGATTGATAAAACGATGTTAATAAAACGTCTTTGTAAGCATTAAAATATAAGAAAGTTATGTGATTACAACATCCCAAGCCAGGCAGCCATTGATTTTTTGGACTGACAGTTGATCGACGGCCTTCATATACTATTTGCAACGTTGTTAATACAATTGTTTTATATGATTTTCTTCTGAAATAAGGTTGATGTTATCATAATTTAGCCCTATTGCTTTGGTTTTACTCTGTTTATTTTCGGTTTTCTCTTTTTTAATACGAATTGCTTTGGTTCAACCTTTTTTTAGTTGTTTTTTTTTTCGTTTTTTTTTCACAGACAAAACCACAACTAAAATTGGATTTCATTGCATCTATTGCATTGCAATTAGTGCGATTGCGTATATATGAATGAGAGGGGAGTTAATCACCGCGACATTACCGATCTATTGTTTCCCCCTTTTATGAGTTGTAACTCATCATACAGCCTCAGGGCTAAAGCCAATATCTGAGATGATTTTACAGAGGTTAGTTCTCCATCTCCAATATCAGCAGTACTAAAGTTTATAGCACGAATGGTCGTAGTCTCGGCGCACTCAGTTGTGATGTTCGCATGATATGTTCTGGGGTTTCCCCATGTTCCCCACAGAATCTACATTCGCCTTATTTTTCAGCTTCAGTCTACTGAGGTGTTCATTGAGGTGACAGTCTCTTGTTAAAAACCCCGCAATAATCCGAAGATTGTTTTTACTTAAACCATCTTTGATTTTTCTCGGTCGTAAGTTCTGAGAAATTTTTTCGAATGTCTTAGACCTTTGGAGGATTCCCATTTCAGGTTACGGTTGGAGCCTTCCAGGTTCTTGAGTTCCGCTTTAACTTGGTTCCAATTGGGAAGCAGAACGGTTCTGGTTCAATTAGTGGAGTGGTCGCTCCTTTTCTAGCTAGATCGTTTGCTCTTTCATTGCCTTCTATCCCTTGGTGGGCTGGTACACAGAGTAGGAAGTTTTTTATATTACAAAATTATGATCATGGGACACTGACTTGCTGAAATTTATAGGTAAATTGATATTGAATTTAAACAGAAAGAAATTGTAGTTAATTGCAGGTATAATTGGATTGTTATTATGGCCGGTATAATCGAAAATATTAAAATATATTATATAAGACACATAAAATTCTAGTTCTTCCTCTGTTCGTACTATTCCAATTTTGGGTAAATCATTGTTACCTACTTACAATCAATTAGTATTGGTTGAATTGGTTTAGGTACGCTCAGTAACCATGCCAAATGAACTTGATAAGTTCAAAGCCAGACAGTTCAATTTTAGGCCAAATTGTTCAATTTTTTATTTTTTTAATACATTACTATATAAATTTTACAGTTTTAATATTTAAAAAGCCATATTAAATATAATGAGAAATCTAAGATTGACGAAACATCGAGACTTTTAAGTGTTAAATTAAAGAATTTAATTGAATGAACTTAATCTAGATGAAATAAAAGTAATACCTAAATTAATTTTATTCCATCTAGATTAATTTTATGATATTTTAGTTCCATCCTCTGTTTAAAAAGACTATTTTCCACTTCTCGTTAGAGGTTTAAAAAAGGTAAAGAGAGATGAGAAAAAATATTTGTTCTAGTCCGTTCTAATTCTGAACAAGGAAAGCTTTGAAAACTTCAATGAAAAATTTTCATTAAAAAAAGAAAACGTTTTCTTAACACTCAACTGACGGTACGCCAACAGATTAGAATGCAGAATATTTGAACAAAGATTTTGCTTTTATGGGAAAATTTTAATATACAAATTTTTAATTTGACATTTTTTGCTTCTGAAGATAACAACAGAAAATTAAAAATAATTTTCGACTTCCCTTTAGACAACAAATGTCATGTGTCCTCTACTCATTTTTTAATTAAAAAAAAACAGTATATCAATTTAAACAAACTTAATATGAAAATATGTGACTTTAAAATGCATTTATATGAATTGAACAGAACGTCTAAATTAGTGATAGTCATTTTCAATTAGTAGAAAAAGTTAATAAACTTTTGATTTTTCCACTAATTATACTTCAAAATTTGCGAGGAATGTCATTTTGGCCTTTGATTATCACCCGTCAAGAGAAATTGTGGTTAGAAATCAAAAGTTTATTATTTTATAACTTTGAATAAGAATAAGAAGACTAAGGAAGGAGCATATCAAAAATCCTAGTCCACCGCGATGGGCCTCAAATATGGCCGACTTAATTTCCGGTTTATCAGTGCCGTTCTAATTTTATTTAAAAAATGTAAAACTATGATGTAGGGTAGACGTTATAGGTAGATTCAATAATTTTGTTTTTAATTTAAGTTGTGAATAAATATTGGTAGTTATTAAAATTCTTATAAAATATAATTCTAATAAAAACAGATAAGTTATAATAATTATTTATAACCAGAAACATCCGATACGCTACTGAAGCAGGTAAGTCAAATTGACGTATTTAAATTCTTTGACATCTAATCTTTGACAAGAAGTAAATAAAAGCAAAAATGCAAGAAAAAATATATAATTAGTTAATTTAAGTGAATTTCATAAATAATCGGTTTACTACACGCATGTATATTATATAGTCACTTACTAGCGAAAAGTTGTTTCATTATTTCACTCGATTTTTGCCGAGATCTACCGCACGCTACACAACCAACTATTTTAGAGTCATTTTTGATAAATCGCGATAGTGTCACTGTTAATTTAAGTTCTGCCACAATTTCCATCTAGATTTAACTATCAGTAGTAGAATAAATAATAAATAACATAAAATAAGCTCCCTAAAGACTGACAAATCCACAAAATTTCAAATCAAATTCAAATGTGTCAAATGAATCGTCAAACAGAACTGTCAAGGATCCCCACCCTAGAGTGTTTTTTCCGCCCACCATGCATGAATACATGGATAGCATTATGCTCCTTCCTTAGTCTTCTTATTCAAAGTTTTATAAGCTAAATATTTGGTTTTCTCTATGGATACTGCAGCAAGCTGTTGCTAGGATATTCTATTAATTTTAATTGTGTTTTTTAGGCATTGTGAATGATCGTAAAATAAAAACGTAAAAAGAGTAATTGAAACCACTAATTTATTCTACTAATTGCGAGGTTCTGAATGAAGCTTTAGTGTCAAAGATATGCAACTTAGTAATGAAAATAAGTTAATCGTTGTTAAAAAATTGTTTGACATGCGTTACTGTTCTACTAGACACATACTTTATGAAAATAAATATAGCACATGTGTCTGTATCAATAACACTTTTCGCAGTCGTAATCATTTTGATTAATCGTCTCAATAATTTTAAATATATTTTATATTAAAAGCATATAAATAAAACATTCATGTTTTTATGGAATTATTAGAGCTCAGAAGAAAATATTTCCATTTTTTTTAATAATCACCAAATATTTTTGAAATATGCCCACAATCACCGTATAGATTCATTTTCAACTGTATCTTCTCAACAAAAATTACATATACTCTCTAATTTTTATAATCAAATAAAATTGTTCTTTAGATTTGCTTTCTAATTTAAATTAAGTGGGACGTCAAAGTAGCCCACAGTATTTTTTGTTACATTTTAGCAATGCTAAACATGTGTGTCATTACTACATTTGTTGCAAATAAATAATTAGGTCACGAACTATAGATAAAAAACCCGCACTTTTTTACAACAAAACATGCACCATAAATACGATTAATATTTTACGTTGTCTTACTGGGTTTCAGATATGAAAAATATAACAGACCTGTTTAGTAAAAAAATAAGAATCTCTATACCAAGCATTTTTCAATAGTAACAATTTAAATTTCAATCTCTAGCCATGGCTATAAATGTATGAAAAACCAAGTAGATATGTGATACCAAATTATTCATAAAAAATTAAAAGTTATAGTCATTTACAGTGAGACAGGAAGTGACCGAAACTAATTGAATACGCCGATCAATTCCGATTTATATCATGTACTAACCTACCAAATTTCGTTTTTTTTTAATAGAAAAAATAAAAAAGTTATAAAGGCAATCCATTTTTGAAAAACACACCACAGAAAAATACAACCATTGAGTGATGCAAGTGATGCACTATAGTGATGCAAAACTATGAGTATTAATTTTTGCAGTAGCAGATCTATGCTGAAACAATAAATAGGCAATCTAGAGGTATGTGTAAAAAAAGAAACTAAAACTGTTTAATGCTCAAAATTAACCAATATTTTACATTTTAAAAGGCATTCACAATTCACACGCACAAAAATTAAACCGGTTTCCATTATTTTCTTTCTAAAAGGTTTTGCAGAAGGATGACTTGAGAAAAGGTAGGGCTACCTGATCTTGGGAACATTGTAAATTCGTCTTTGACACTTAAAAATAAGACGAGGGTATTGCTAGACAAAATTAGGGGATTGTAGTAAATCGGCATCGTTACGACAGTTCAATACATTATGCAGTTAAGTGCTAGAAGAAATGTTAACTAAATTTAAGCAAATAATGTACAAATTTATTATTTATTTTTCAAAATATTTCCTTTTTTATTATCTACTTGCATATTTCTTTATAATTTTAAGATCCAAAATCAAGGCATAAAGAATCACAGTAATTTAAATAAGAGAATAATTAAAACTATAAAGACCTATCATTAAATAAAAAAGAAAATTGGAAAACATATTAATGCATTAATTCTAGTATTTATAGATATCCCGATTCTGTCTCACCAAAATCATGGTCAACATGTCATTTATACTAATTCTTTTAAATTAAATCTTCATATGTTGTATTATACCAAATAAGTGAATGGATCATTTGAAAAAATGGAAAGAATATCTTTCCTCTACTAACAATTCTTAACTGATTTTAAAAATAAATTCACTCTACTAAGTAATATTATTTGATTAATACCTATCATGAACAAACGTACATATCAGGGTTCATTGCAATAACAAAATGAGATTTGCTTACTTGTGAAAAAATCATGTAAAGATTTTGCAATGACACGCCAAAAAAAAAGTATACTACTTTTCAAATTTGAAACACCTGAAAAATTCTTTTAAAGTATTAATGCAATTGAGGCGTCAAGTTGCAAAACCCATCTTATCCCAAAAATATTGTTTCCAGATAATATGCAGAAAGTGTTTTAGCAAATGTTCGGAAAAGGCGGGTTTTGTTGCAGTATAATGCATATTGCAGGTTTTGTTACAGTAAGATATTTGCATCCTAACTTGATTTATTAGATATGCTATTTTATTAAAATTAGATAAGGACATGAAATGGATAAGACGTCAGTAGTAGTATTATACTTGTGTAAAAAGTCTATAAAAAAGCGGGATTTGCAACAATAATAACAATAAAAAGCGAATATGTGGATAAGACGGATTTTGCTGCAGTAACGTAATTTGCAGTGAAGTTTATATAGAAATAGGCGACTTTCGCTGCAATTTGGAACTATGTTTATGCAGATTTCATGGTCCACTATTAATATATGTCATTAGATCATTTTTTAAAAAAATGGATAAGGCGGGTTTATACATATTATCTATATTTTCTTATCTATCCTTTTTAGAAAAATCTACAATCTCCAAAAAATCTATAATCTCCAAAAACTAGACAAAAATGGATATTCAAAAATGGCTCAAGTTATCAACATAATCGCAACTCAACACCAACATATTTCAACTAACTGATCTTCAAATATTTTCACGCAATTTTTATTTAATTAATTTTCTCCTTTTTGTGCTAAATAATTAACACACGTTATCACAGAATATATTACACAAAAACCAATGGGTAAAATTATAATCTTGTTTATATTATTATACTAAAACAGTTTATTTATAAATAATCAACATACAAGCACTAAAAAGGTATTATTTAATATATGACGATAACCACGAAACCGTAAAAGTATTCCGCTTATGAAATATATAGCTTGAAAAAATAGAAAAATATTTATAAACAACCGTTTTTAAAATTCACAACATAAGTGATAAATAAATATATGCGGCACGTCGCGTTGCCGCTACGAAAATGGCATGCAAATCGCTAACGAGTAAATTATCACGTACGATTTTCGCGAAAATAATTCGTACAACACATGAAACGTCTTGCCAACCGCCTAAACCCAAAACACAACAATCCCTTTTGGCACTGCACCTGCTATTATTATTTTTTAAACCAGACGGAATTAAATGTTCACTGATCGGAAAGTTTGTATTCGATTACGAAATCGCTTCGAGATAATGAAAAATAGAAAATAACATCAAGACAATTTAGGGTGTTTCAATGAAAACTCTGTATCAGACCGGAGTCCGGAAATCTAGCGTCCGTGACGCTACGCGACTTTCACGAAAATGAAGCCTGCTCTTCCTTGCTTCTGCCTTTTTGGTTAGAGTAGGAATAACACGTGCGCTGTTGCCGCATTTAGCCACGCCGGGAATCGTGGGCGACATTGTTTACACACAATCGGGCCATTATGTAACCAATCAAGAGCAGTTCTGAAAGCGGAAGCTCGCATTCGTTCATCTTGTTCGAATTGATTTCGAAAAATTCGACAAAGATCAAATCATTTGGCCTAATAAGCTAGTTTTGATTTGTAATATAACTATGAGATTTTATATGTATAGGGGAGGGTTGCTCGACTTTTATAGCAACATTCCGAAAAGGCAAAAAAATGAAGGTAGATATACCGTGTGGTGCATAGGAACACAGGACATAGAAAATCCCATGTAAATTTTTAAAAGCTCAAATATTATCTCCCAAGATGATTTCATGCAAAAATTGCATTAAACATTTTTGAAGAGACGTTAAAGTCGTGTCTATAATTTAGTATTATATAGGTCTCGTCTCCATAAATAAGTACAATGTAGTTCCCTTTTCTCCGTGCGGCGACCACACATTTTAAAGCCTAAACAAACAAATTTCAACATGCCCCTCGCTTCCCTGCTCCCTTACCTCATTACATGCCCTAGCATCATTTCTTATTTAGTCTTTTTTTTTGTGTGCGGTACGACCCACATCGAATATCGCGTAAAAGATATCGATCGGCTCTCGCTCCGTAGAGCGGAGTGTTTTAGATTATCTTAAACGGATGGATAAGCGATTAAAGTTATTAGAAAATAAAAACATGCGTAAAAGAAAAAGATTAGTGACAAGTTTGGAAGAGGAAAGTGTAACAAGTTTTGAGAGGCAGGCGAATAGTAGTGATTATTCGCAAGATTCTGAGGACGAGATTAGAAGCAGTGTTTGAGATGTTAGAAATAAAGGTAAATAAACATATAACATATACATATACAATACCTGATAGTAGGGGGAAATTTCTTCTAAGCTTGGGTATATAGGTATTGTGGGTGAATACCTTAGTGAATGCTTATATTATCTAGATTTTTCCACTTATGCTTATATTACACTAATATGGCAGAGTACGTTGGTGGTTACTCTAGCTTGGTTTATAGGACATTAAATTTATTCACGTTAATTGTAGCGGAGTACAGTGGTGGTTACTCTAGCTTGATGTGTAGGTATTGTTGGTGAATACCTCAGTGAATGCTTATATTACCTAGTTTTTTCCCACTTATTACATTAATACAGCAGAGTACGTTGGTGGTTACTCTAGCTTGGCATATATGAATTATTGATGAATACTTATCGCATGGCTGTCTTATTATACTAATATGGCAGATTACGTTGGTGGTTACTCTAGCTTGGTTTATAGGACATTAAATTTATTCACGTTAATTGTAGCGGAGTACAGTGGTGGTTACTCTAGCTTGGTGGGTAGGTATTGTTGGTGAATACCTCAGTGAATGCTTATATTATCTAGTTTTTCCCACTTTTACAGTAATACAGCAGAGTACGTTGGTGGTTACTCTAGCTTGGTTTATAGGACATTAAATTTATTCACGTTAATTGTAGCGGAGTACAGTGGTGGTTACTCTAGCTTGGTGGGTATGTATTGTTGGTGAATACCTCAGTGAATGCTTATATTATCTAGTTTTTCCCTTTTTTACAGTAATACAGCAGAGTACGTTGGTGGTTACTCTAGCTTGGTATATATGTATTATTGGTGAATATTTATCGCATGGCTGTCTTACTACAATAATATGGCAGAGTACGTTGGTGGTTACTCTAGCTTGGTTTATAGGACATTAAATTTATTCAAGTTAATTGTAGCGGAGTACAGTGGTGGTTACTCTAGCTTGGTGTGTAGGTATTGTTGGCGAATACCTCAGTGAATGCTTATATTACCTAGTTTTTCCCACTTATTACATTAATACAGCAGAGTACGTTGGTGGTTACTCTAGCTTGGTATATATGTATATTGGTGAATACTTATCGCATGGCTGTCTTGCTTTTATTTTCAAAGTTGGTAGTCCCATAAGGGCACGTTGGTGGTTGTCCTTATGGAGTGACGTTTTGCTAAGCTAGCTGTATAAGATTTATAAACTCCTTAAGCATGAGTTAGCCCCAATATGTGTTTACATATCATGATATTTTCTTATAGGTGAAAGCGCTAGTACACTTATTAAAAGGTATTGGAAAGAGCCTACCTAAACTTTTGTAGGAAGGTTTATTAGCGGTTTTAGGAGATAAGGTAGACGGGAAAAATACCACGACACCACCGATTCAACCGGAAATTGCAGAAAGATGGATACACATTGCAAAAACCGGCCTTGAAGAACCCGTTCTTAACCTATTAATGGAGAAGTACCCCTCTCCAGAGAACGCCACCACCATAGTTAAATTTAATGCGGAAACAGGCCATACATGATAATGTGGAGTGCAGAGATGAAATTGGCTAAAATTCAATCAAGATTAGCAGCCAGTTTGTCGGCTATAGGCCAAGTAATGGCAAAAATTTTAGAGGAAAAAGGAGGGCGAGGGAGAAAGGAATATAAAGCATTATATAGAGACCCTAAACGACACAGAACGTCTTATAACTGGTGTTATCCATTCCGAGTCAATATCGAGGAGGGAACTAGTGTCGTTCATAAAAATTGGAAAACCACTCTAACGGAATCCCCTTTGGATACCTGGTTGTTTGGTGAGGATTTGGAAGGAAGATTAAAGGCGGCCAAAGAGTTGTCCGCCTTTAACTGTCATCCAGTCAGTTAAAGACTGTCAGAAGTACTCCAGGAAGAATCGTATCAAATGCAGCCAGATCTCGGTCCACGCCGCATTTAAACTTCAAAAGTCTGCCTCAACATCAGCAGGGAGGGAAACGGGACAGACTCAATGTTCGAGAAACTTCCTACAACCGCCCACGTCAAAGGCGGACCTGGAACCGAATACAACACTTCGGCGTAAGGTCGCGTTCTCAGGGAAGATGTATAGGGATAATAGATGTATTATGGCATGGTTGCAAGGTTTTAAAATTCCGTTTGTGACGAGACCATCACATAACATAATCTCAGGTAGACATAAATGGTCGGTGCAACAACATAAGACAATTGAGGGCAACGTTCGGAGATTGCTTAGTATAGGGGCTATTTCTAAGGCACAGCCATGTAAAAATCAGTTTATTACAGAGATATTCACGTTTCAGTTGTTTATTTAGATGATTTTTAATTACTAGGAGATTCTTATGATGCATGTTTAGCAAATGTATTAGAAACAATTGGACTACTCGAATATGGGGTTTATTGTAAACTATA
Organism: Sitophilus oryzae; assembly: GCF_002938485.1. Lineage (NCBI taxonomy): Eukaryota > Metazoa > Arthropoda > Insecta > Coleoptera > Curculionidae > Sitophilus > Sitophilus oryzae. The sequence goes on from NW_022146096.1 coordinate 535,064, forward strand.
AAAAGAGTATTATCTCCACAAAAAATTGTGACGTTTTTGGGGTTTAAATTAAACTCTATGGATATGACTATTTCTGTTCAAGAGGAAAAAATCACAAAAATAATTTTGCATTTAAAAAAGTTTTTAAGATGGAAGAAATGCACTACAAGGGAGTTTGTAAGGCTAACAGGGAAGTTGATATCCATATGTCCAGCCATAAGTACGGTTATTTATATACCAAATTGTTTCGAGAGAGAAAAAAATTTAGCGTTAAAGAGTAATAAAGGAAATTATAACGGAACTATGAAAATTTCTAAGAAGTTATGTGTTGATACCGATTGGTGGATTCGAAACATACCTATTAGCAAAAACTTATTATCATATAGTAAATACTCTATGGAAATATTCTCTGACGCATCAGATATTGGATGGGGTGTTTGTTGCAATAACATAAGTTCTCAAGGTCTCTGGCCTACCTACGAATGAGAAGAACACATAAATTTTAGGGAGTTACAAGCTGTTTATTTTGGCTTGAAAGGCTTTGCTAATGACTTATCTAACGTTTCTAGCTTGTGCAAGGTAGACAGTGTTGTCTACCCTATATGCCAGTGCAGTAGTGTTACTGCACTGGCATATACCTATATTACATAGAACATAATGTGTTCAATTTCCAAGTTAAACAATATCCCTCGAATAATTTGGCAATGGTGTGAGGAAAGGAGATTATTTATCGTAGCCTCTTATATTAGATCTCAAGAGAATAAGGAAGCTGACAGGGCTTCCAGGGAATTTAAGGTCGAGACAGAATGGAGTTTAGCGAGCTGGGCATTTGGGAAATTGGTCACTATAAGTGGGGTTTACCGGAAATAGATTTGTTTGCTACGCATATAAATGCTAAATGCAAGAAATACATATCGTGGCACAGGGACCCAGATATGTACGCCATTGATGCCTTTACAACAAACTGGGAAACATTTTATTTTTTGCTTTCCCTCCATTTTCAATGGTCCCAAAGGCTCTGCAAAAAGAAAAAAAATTATTTCTGATCAGGCAGAAGGTATAATGGTTGTACCCAACTGGGTTTCGCAACCTTGGTATTCGGTTTTAAGGGCGATGTTAATAGATGAGCCGATTATTTTTTTAAATTAATAAATATTTACTTCTTTTAGCGGATCTCCCCACCCGTTAGCCAACATCTTTCTCTGACGGGAGGTCCGGCTATCAGGCAAGCCTTGCTCTTAGGGAATGTTCCAGAAGAAGCGCTGGAAATTTGCATGTCTTCAATAACAAGTAACACCTTAAAACAGTCTAACTCAGGGCTTAAATAATGGTGGGAATTTTGTAGCGTTAAGAACTTAGATCCCTTCTCGGTTTCGGGTTCCAACGTTCTAATATTTTGACTCAACTCTTTAACGAAGGCGCATCTTTTAGCTCATTAAGTTCTTATAGAGCAGCCATAGCACAGATAGCGGGCCCAGACCTCTTACAAGATTTTCGTATGCAAAGGTTTTTTAAGGGAATATATATGTTGAGACCTAATAAGCCCAAGTCCGAAAATACCTGGGATCCTACGTACGTAGTACTTAATTATTTAAAAATAAAAAATAATTATGAGTTAACCTTGGAGGGGCTTACGCATAAATTAGTGACATTACTGGCCTTAGCATCGGGTCAACGTTTACAAACACTATCGCTTATTGATATAAGGGAAATTTTTCGGAAGTTAGGGGAAATACATATAAAAATTAGCGCAAGATTAAAAACATTCGGTAGAAATAAGCCGCAACCCTTTTTACGCTTACCTTATTTCAAGAAAGACGCTAATTTATGCGTAGCTAGCACGTTAGTAGAGTATCTAAAACGAACAGAGAGCATTAGAGGAAGTATAACTTCTGTTTTCGTAACAATCAAGAAACCGCATAAGAAAACATCCACTCAAACCTTGGGGAGCTGGATTAAAATTGTCCTAAATAAGAGTAGGATTGATACGGATCATTTTACCGCTCATAGTACACGGCATGCTGTAACTTCAGCAGCTGCCAGGAAAGGGTTAAATTTTGATACCATCAGACTCGCTGCTGGTTGGTCTAAAATTCTAGAATGCTCGCTACTGTTTACAATAGATCCTTGATGGATAATGAGAATAGTTTTGCTGAGAAATTAATCTTTATATATTTTCAATATAGAAATGGGAGAAAAGATTATGTTGTTGTTATTACTTTAAAAATCTACATTGTACTTATTTATGGAGACGAGACCTATATAATCACAAGATTAAACGAACTTACCTGAAGTGAAGTTCAATCTTGATTATATGAAAGGTCTCGTCGAAATCATAAGTTCCCCCACCTCAACCTCAATTTACAACAACATAATAAGTATCTTTAAAATTGACTAAATAAGAAATGATGCAAGGGCATGTAATGAGGTAAGGGAGCAGGGAAGCGAGGGGCATGTTGAAATTTGTTTGTTTAGGCTTTAAAATGTGTGGTCACCGCACGGAGAAAAGGGAACTACATTGTACTTATTTATTTCGACGAGACCTTCATATAATCAAGATTGAACTTCACTTCAGGTAAGTTCGTTTAATCTTGTGATTATTTGGAATAGGCATCTAAAAGATATTTGCAAAAATCTACCTCCAAATTACTAAAAATTTATAATAGGGCCCAGAGAAATCTATAATTAAAATACCAGCAAAAATATGATTTTGTCATTGTCAAATTCGATGTCACTATTTTTGCTTTACAAGATTTTACAAGAATTTATGTGGTTTGGAAAGAGCGGTTATTTTTTTCTGTATTGGAATGCTTGAATTGGAATCTACAAAGGAATTAGTTGAACTGAGATTACTATTCGCGGTGTATGAGTTGTTTGCTGTTCATCACTCGCAGGCCTCGTTCATACCACATATAAGGGAAATTAAAACAACTTTCGTTGCACGTCATCAATGACACCATGCGTCGTCTTATGGAGTTTTCTGGTGGTCGTATTATGATATTATTATCAAAGAAAGTTATTTTAATTTCCCTATACATTCACAATAATTTAACAAATAAAAGAAATATTTCTAAATAAAAAAACTTTATTAAACTATATTAATAATTAATAAAATGTTTACTTAACCCCCCATTCGCAGTCAAACAATACCCCAAATGAAAGTAAAATTCACGCCTCACAATACAAAGCTCTGCTGTTAAGAGGAGAATCTTTAGCATTCTAAAGAGATTTCGTTTTTAGTTGATCTAAATTTCTGTATTTAATATGTCCATGTCCATAAAGACGGTTTTTGAGTATGCTCAATAGAAAGAAGTCGTTCGGCGAAAGATACTGTGGTCTTCCCCTACTCTATCTCCAATAGACGAGAGACAATGTTTTTCTTTTCTTCAACATGAAGAATGTTCAAGTCATTGTCGTTTTCTTAATGTTCAATTATTTTTGTCTTCACACTTCCATGTGCTTAATACCAGTTAGTTTCAAACCTCTGCTTTGTTTTATTCTTTAAACTGTTGACTTATTCGCTATATGTTTTCTGGAGACTGACGCAGCAGGAATACTATTTCCAGCAAAATGCTGTTTAACCGTCATAACTTTTTCAGAAGTTGCGAAAATATTAATTATTTTATACAAAATTACTCTATTTGGACCTTCAAATTTTTGTAAACAAAATGTGACATCGAATTTGACAATGACACAATCACATTTTTGCTGGTATTATAATAATTGTAGTTTTCTCTGGGCCGTATTATAAATTTTACTAATTTGAAGATTTTTGCAAATTACTTTTAAATGGCTGTTCTAAATGAAACGAAATTCTAAACAAAAGTACAAAACTTTAACGCCTAATACAACTTTTGCATAAAATTATCTGGGGAAATAATATTTGACCTTTTCAAAATTTACATGGGATTTCCTATGTCTCGTGTTCCGATGCACCACACGGTATATCCATCAATATCTATACAGGGTGTCCCAGAAATAGTATAGTTCAACCCCAGAAACACGCCTATGAGTTTTTTTCGCAAAAAAAAAATTTGAAAATTCGGAATTTTTTGAAAATTTTATTGGAAATTTTTTTAGTTTTTATTTAAAAAAAATAATTTCTTGATAATATGGCAACATAGGTAGTAGGTTAAATTTACAAGAAAGAAAATCCAGAAAAGATCCAGTGGTTCTAAAATTTTAGCAAAAAATAAAATTTTTTTTGGAAATTTTCAAAATAACTCCGTTATTTTGGACTTATTTGAAAAACGATAAAGAGAAAATATGTTTCTTTTATCGAGATCTACCACCCCTTAAAATACTTGCACTTATTTCTGGGATACCCTGTATATTTCAATTTCTTAATGGTCACCAATTTTGTTGATTCTTTTTTCAAATGAAAAGTATATATTTGCAGATTGTTTATGAAATATTTTTATATTGTTTAATCGCTATTTCTTTATGTATGTCATCCGGCAAAATCTTGTTTGGCAAAATATCAGTCTTAATAATTTGCCGATGATGCTAATATGGTTAGCGAAACGCGCGTCTAGTGTGAAAGTAAGTGTGCTGGTGTATTGTGGTGATTTAGTGTTTTATTTTGCTGTATAACACAAAAGGTTCCAACCCCCAACTGTAAAATATTGTTTCCTTAACGTAAACGTAAGGTGGCCGGTACACTACATATCTGACAGTATGAATTAGTTCTGATTATTACGACCACTAAATAATATCTTTCAGAATCAAAACGTTACGTTCAAGAAACGAATCGTGCATGATAATGTGCAAGGGACTCACGAGCTAACCGATCTCATCCAGTCTCTAACCGACGCGGCATAATTGAATACTGAACCTGAATAAAGATATTACATTCTTATTTTAAAACAACAACTCTTCCATAAACCCAGCCCGTCTAATGTCGCTTAATTTCGGTGATCGATCGAAAGCGGGTGTTGTAGCTAGGACATTACTCCTATTGTATTTTAAGAACTTTCTAAGTATAGCTTATATTCTTATGGTACTTGATTCGCTGTTTTCAATCGATTGTTCTGTGTATTCAATCGTCCAAAAATATCACCACTAAAACATATATATGTGGTGCATCGGTGTTGGAAACATAGGAAGTCCCATGCAAATTTTTAACTGTTCAAATATTAGCTCCCCTGTTGAATTTATAGCCAAGTCGTAAATAGGATTTTAAGGACAGCCGTATTTTGAATATATACCTACCAAATTTGAACAATTATGGACAAGCCGTTTTTTACTAATTTAAGAAAAACTGCATCTATTTTGAATTACAATTGAACCGGTAAGAAGGCAACACCAGGCAACTGTCAACATACCTTAAGTTGTCATTCAAATGAAGCTAGAAATGCATTTTTGTAATTTAAAACTTGTTCAAAATAATAAAAACTCTCAACGTTTAAAAAAAATACAATTTTTCATTGATAAAATCATAGGATGACAACTGGTTTTGTATTATTACCAGTGTTAATTGGAAAAGAGATGCAGTTCTTAAATTGCTAAATATCGGCTTGTAACGCTTTTAGTTCGTTACATGTCTTTTTTACATATGATATATGATGTCTGGCCTATCATCACCGGACTCCCTCTCGTTCAGGCCGGATAGTTTATTTGACGCGTAATTTTTACGTTCCCTAGTCGCCAACCCTGTTATCATTCGACACAACCCTGTTACTATTCTGTGGAGGCGCGTGCTGTCAACGTCGCTTCTGTCAACTCTCTCCGTGCTTAACCTCACTTTGTTTTGACGCTCTGTTGTATCCCAGCTTTTGGAAATGGTGATTATTTAAGTCTTGCTGTATAATTTGAATCAGCTGCTATTTCGAGGCTACAGGTAAAGATGAGTTATACCTTTTATAGATTCGATATTATTATTGAATATTTTTAGGGTAGAGTTACGGATGTCCCAACTTGTATTTGTGTTTTGCTGGCACGTTGGCGGCCCTTTTCTTTTGTCCTCCAGAATGTCACATGGAAGAAAGGACATGTTGTTTATTATTTATTGATCCCTCGGAAGTATTTCGAGGTAGGTTTATTTTGTTTATTAGACCTTGTTTGGTTTTAAACAAGAGTTTCATATTTTTAGGGTCCAAGGTACGGACTGTGTCCAAGGTACGGACTGTGTCCAAGGTACGAACTGTGTCCAAGGTACGGACTATTTCCAAGGTACGGACTGTGGCCAAGGTACGGACTGTGTCCAAGGTACGGACTATTTCCAAGGTACGGGTAGTGTCTTATGTACAGACATTATCTTATGTACAGATGTCCTGTGGACGAGTGTCCCCAGTAAGAATTATTTTTCTTACATATAAGTGCCACAGCGTGGATGTAGCTTGAGTCCCATGCTGCTTCACTCCCATTTGTAAGCCTAGTCAGTAGCTATGGCTGTAGTGATTCACGGTGTCCTCAATCTGGCCCCTTTTGTTGTTTTGGCCAACAGGATGGCCGACAGACAGTACAGAGATGCTAGACCACCTCACGCTGCTACTGTTTGAAGCAAGGTTACATAAAAGAACAGCTAAGTGTATATTTAAGTTCTAGTTTTACATTTAACATCTAAAATATTTTCAGTCTTAAACAGTAACGTACATTTTAAATAATATCGTATGAAAAGCTCTCCGATGAAAAGCTGCCGTTCGCAGTGGTAGTTGTTTAAAAAACGCTACAGAGGCTTTTCCAAAATTGTCCAAATTCGGCATGTGTATTCAGCATATGTATAGACCTTTAAAAACCCTATTTACGACAAGGCTTTAAAATCAACAGGGGAGGCAATATTTAGAAAATTCAAAATTTGCATGGGATTTCCTGTTTCCAACGATGATGCACCTTCCAGTATATTAAAAATCAAATTGCCTGTACTCTTAAGAACGAAGATATTAGTTTAACGAATCATTAATATTATAGATTTGATCTAAGTAGATCTTCAGTTAATTACAAAAACTAAGGATGACTGCCTGAGAATCTGTAGATGTATATGTAGATATGCTATCACGATAAGATAATTAAAAATGCACAAATATGCAACTTTTATTGACAAGATAAATTTCTGTTCAAAGCTACTGAAGAAATGTGCAAATTCGCAACAGAGTAAATTTGATATATAACAGATATTTTGATTTTGATTTTTAAGTGGTTTTGTTTTAGCGGCGATATTCTTAGACGATTACAGCAAGTACTTGTTTAATATTGCTAAGCAATCAAAACTTGGTTTCGACTGATTTGGAATAGATTCCGACTAATTACTAAGTACATATAAACATATAGAGTTTAATTGCAATGGATCCTTACATATTTGTGTATCTGTTTGATCTTACGTCACTCCTACTACCAATAATAAGCGCATAAATAAACTTGCAAAGCTTCAAAAGCAAACAGCTCTATAACAGACGGAATTCTAAATTATAAGAACTATTTCTGACATTTCCGAAATATGTATATTTATAAATTGAGGAATATTGCTGACCAATCAAATTCACGATTGAAATATAGTTTCAATAAAGTATTAGGAATCCTAAAGAAAAATTATTTCCTATATTTCTACAAATATCTGTTCAAATGAGTTTCATTTATAACAAAACTTTAATGTGATAGTAATGTTATGTTTGATATATTATGAATTTATATTGAGACCCGAGCAAGAGATTGGAAAAAAAAACCTAAAAATTTTAAACTGACAACTAATCAATCATGAAAACAGTCAACTTCCAGTCTGACTCCAAATTTTCTTTTAGTTCTTTAATTAATTTAAAAATTTTGGGAATTATTTCTTCGATACTAAATTATAAATAAATGTTCTAAGAACAGAAAAAATGGGATATTTAAAGATTTAATGTCATGACAAAAGGCAGGTTTTAAATTATCTATATAAAATAAATTGACGCACGAATGGAAAATAAACAATAATATATGTAATTAACTTATTAACCTCTTTTCGATTTCGTATCGCATGTTTTCATTGAATTTACTTATTTAAAGGTTATATATTTAATATTTACAAGCATTATTATAAGACCAATAAAAGAATAAAAACTATTTAGATCATTCGTTGTGTTCAAATCTAAAAAAATAATGAAAATTATAATTAAATTTTTAAAATATGCGTTATAATAATTTCCATGTAATAAGAGCTTATCATAAATCCATTAAAGGTGTTAAAGATAAAAAATGTTTGTTCTTCTTTGAAAGAACCACTTTAAGAAATTTATTCTTGTTGATTCTGAACCACAGCTTTCTTAGTACCAGCTGGTTAACTTCGCTTAATTTTCAAAATCCGTGTCACTGATTGCGCTTAATCGCTTATACATACCAGAGTACGTAGATCGCCGAGTAGCGACAGAAACCGTCGGCCCTTTTAATGTGGTGGGACCAAATTTTCTTTCTCTCTCTTTTGACGTGTTTGACAGATAGACTACGTATTTAACTGCTCAACTTATGAAGTGGTCCTATAAACATGGTATACACTGCTCACAATTTGAAGTGGAATTAATTATAATGTTTTATACATATCTTTTTTGTTTTGTTTTATTCTTATTTCTAAATTTGAATGTATAAAATATCTTACTGCTAATAAATAATTAAAAAAACTATTCGTTGCCTGAGGTATACTTGAAATAAAGTATATAGAGATATTTGATAAATGGCAACAGTGGCAACTTCGCTTCTTCGTATGACAGATAACCTACTTATTTCGCGCAGCCGCAAAGAAAATTGAAAACGGGACTGTCGCTAATCGGCGGTTTAGGTACTCTGTACATACTAGCAGTCAGAACCAGGAATCTTTCTAGATGCACAATCGTGCATATTTTGCACAATTTACACTCATGCACAATGTGAACCGCAATGGAAAAATATGCACAATCAAGTAATTTTTCAAAATATCAAAAAATTTATAAAACCTCTAATATTATATGACGAAAAAAGAAAAAGCTAATAATAGGAAAAATAATTCGTCGACTTAATTCGAAATAATTCAAAAAATATATTACAAATTCTATTGTTCCAGACAAAGGGAGAAAACTACAACCCTCCTATCTAGGAGGGTTGTAGTTGCATAGAAACGAGTTTTGATTTTCAGGATCTAAAAAGGGATTAGGATTAGGATCTTCCTCTAAAACGGTATGGAAATTTGGAAAACTATAAACGGAATTAACCATTTTAGAACAAGCAAATTTTTTATTTTTATAAATTTTAAGTTATTCCTTTTCTCAAGACGATCCGGAGACATGTGTGTAGTTTATTAATTTAGTATAAAATCAAAATATAATACAAAATAATACCATGTTGTGAAAATAAAATATAGAATTTTCTCTATAAATTTTGATGATTTTCCTATACGTCTTCTATATCATCATCACCATCAGTTTCAGCTTATTCAACCACTTCCAATTATTGTGTAGCCTCCCTCACATATTTAGATACTCCTTTTGTAGTTGGACCCATTGTTATCTATTGTTGGCTATGCGGGCCCAAGTTATCCCTGCTAATTTCCTAATAGCATGGTTCCATTTTATAGGTTTGGTCTTCTTCTAGGTCTCCTAATTCCTGGTGGGTACCATGCTGTAATTTTTGTAATCCATCTGTTGTCCGTTCTTCTTGCCAGATGTCATGTCATGTCCATTGCCATTTGAGGGCTTTGACTTTGTGGATGACATCTATTACCTGGGTCTTTTGTCGTATCCACTCTATTCTTTGGTTATTCCCAGCATATTTCGTTCCATTGTTCGACCTGCAGTATTTCCTACATTCCAGTCTTCTATATATTATGTTTTCCTATATGTATGACTATTATTTTTAACACCAAATTATGAAAAATTTATGAACATTACCAAGAAAGTCGAAAATTTTGACTATCCTAATATATCAGTACTTAATAAATTGTTTTTCAGATAAATAAGTGGTATTTAATATAATGCTGATTTCGTAAAAAAAGTATAAATACTTCAATACAATCCTAATTTATTTTATACTTAAATTATAACACATTTAATATTAACAAAACAACAAATACACTAAATTTAAATACTAACAAAAAATTGATCAACCAGTCTTATCCCAAAAACGACGCGACGTTTCGAGATAATATGCAAAGACTGCTTTAGCAAATGTTTGAAGCGTTATTTAAAAAAAAAACGGGTTGATTGAATGAAATCATTGTTTTAGCTTAGGATCGACTATTAATATATGTCATTAGATCATTTTTTTTAAATGGATAAGGCGGGTTTCGTAACTTGACGTCTCAATTCTTCTTATTCTACTGTAAATCAGATGCTTATTTTAATAATTGTGTTATTATACCATTGTATATAAACTGTTTAAATCAATTATTGTACGTTAAACCTAGAGAATGAGATAAAATATGGCAACATCGATTCGTACACCCGTTCGCTCCCAGACGATGGGTCTGTTTCCCGTTGGCCGTGAACCGGCACTGGGACTGGGACACAAAGGGCTAACCTTGAAATATAATATCGCAATGCCGGTCAAACCGCATTCGATCAAAAAAGACGGAATAGAGAGTATCGCAGGGACTTGGAGCAGAGACAAAAGAAATTAAGCCCTTTAGTTGAGATATGTAAAACCTTTACTGCGAGTAGTTTTAAATTCAAAATAAAAAGGGAATTTGCATTTAATACCCCGGAGATAGATTCATTCCTATTCAGGGATTAAATTAAAAGGATTCTCTAGAGCGTATCGTGAAGATTAGGACTGAGCTACCAGTAAAAATGAGAACAATATCAGTATTCTAACTAAATATTAAAAAAAAACTGATGTATACAATATTGTATGTTGAATAATGATATATAAATTTGAAATAATAAATTAAAACAGTAATGATATATATAAAACAACCCCAGAGTTCCCACCTGGCAAAGGAGTACGACAGGGAGACGCGATATCCCCAAAACTGTTTACAGCAACATTAGAAAAAATCTTCCGTCAACTAGAGTGGACCAACAAAAAATTGAAAATAGATGGAGAATATATTTACCATCTAAGATTCGGTGATGACATAGTCCTAATTGTCAATAGTTCTGAAGAACTACAAGTATAAATTAATGAACTAAATACAGCCAGAAATAAAGTGGGTCTCAAAATGAATTTAGCAAAAACTAAAGTAATGTACAACAAACTAGTGGAAAGAAAAGACGCTCTACTAAATAACACAAGACTGGAAATAGTAGAACAATTGGGACAATTAATACACATCTCTACTACAAGAAATCAACAGAAGAATTAATATATACATGGAATACTTATGGAAGAAACTCAATCATCTTTAAATCTAGAATGTCTTTTTTCTATCGAAAGAAGAAAACATTCGCCCAATGTGTACTACCAGTCATGACCTATGCATGCGAAACCAGAACACTTTTAAACGAACATCATAAGGAAACTGCAGGTCGCACAACGTTCAATGGAACAAAATATGCTGGGAATAACCAAGAAAGACCGCAAAAGAAAAGAGTGGATATGTTACGCACAATACTGGAATTCGGGTAATGCCCGAAAAAAATGCACAGAACTAGTTTTGAACAAAAAATATTTCCCAAACCCGAAATTGTACATTTAAACGGGTATTGCGCATTACAAAATAGTCAAAACTAGTATTGTGCATTTTGAATTGCGCAAAACTAGTTTGGTGCATTTCAAAATGTCCAATACTAGTTTTGCTTGTCCTATTGATCAATAATATCCGTTTTATCGCCAACATTGTTGTCAATAAAAAAATTATTATCAGCTAATTGAAACTCATTTCTACAATAAAGTTTATGTAAAACTCCAGCCTTTGTTGCTAATTTGTAAAACCCATCATCAGCCGATTGTACAAGTCAATATCGTTAGGTATTAGTTTTTCGACATAAGGCTATGTTTCGGTGTTTTAGCCATCATCAATCGACTTACCTACTTCAATTTCGAAATCGGCTTCCATTTTTTCTTGCATTTTTATATTTTATTTTACCAAGTATTGCGTATTTCCACCCACAACAAAATCAAAATCAGAATACTTTAAAACCTAAACAAACTGCTAACCTTACTTTTTGCCGTCTTATTTAAAGAAAACGAGCAAAATTAGTATTGGTAATTTTGAAATGCACCAAACTAGTTTTTGCACAATTTAAAATGCATAATACTCGTTTTTGCTATTTTGTAATGCGCAATACCCGTTTAATTGTACAATTTCGGGTTTGGGAAATATTTTTTGCTCAAAACTAGTTCTGTGCATTTTTTTCGGGCATTACCCGAATTCGAGTATTGTGCGTAACAGATACAACAAAAGACCCAGGTAATAGATGTCATCCACAGAGTCAAATCTTCAAACGGCAATGGACAGGACACCTGGAAAGAAGACAAGAACGGATAACAGATGGAGCACAAAAATTACAGCATGGTACCCACGAGGAATTAGGAGATCTAGAAGACCAAACCTGAGATGGGACCATGATATTAGGAAATTGGTAGAGATAACTTGGACCCGCATAGCCAACAATAGAAAACAATGGGCTCAACTACAAAGAGATTGTATAAGGGAGGCTACACTATAATAATTGGAATTGGTTGAATAAGCTGAAAATGATGATGATGAATATTGATGATTTTTTAATATTACAGCTGGGGATTGGAACTTTTGGTGTTATAAGAGCAAAATTTGTGATTTTTTTTAATAACCAAACAAAAATTTCCTGGTTCTGTTATACTTTTAGTGAAATAAAAACTCATCTGCCATCCCAAAAAGTTGTAAAGTTACGGTAAAATGATTTTACTAAACGAAAAACTTTAGTTTCGCTTGTCTTGAAAAGTTGAGAAACTTTCTTAGGCTAAAAGTTTCTTTTATCAATATTTCAGATAAACTTCTAAGTATACTTTGTGCAAATTTCAGGGAATATTACCACTGAAACAAAAAAACTTTTTCGTTCTGTGGGATTTAGAATCCAAGTACAATTTCTTAGCGGTTCTCTTCGCTAAGAAATTTAGTATTTTAATTTTAAATTATTTAGTTTTAACGTCATTAAAATTATTAATTTATGTATTTTGTTTTAGATTAAAATTATCACATAATATAAATAGCAAAATACCTGCTGAAAATAGTGGATTTTGGCATGTTTGTACACCATGCATAGGGTTTTTCCTTTACTGTTTCTTTAAATTATTTTAAACATTTTTTCCTTTATTTTTTCTTTTTATGAAGGGTGATGATATTCGAAGACGCAATTTTTAAATTCATTGTTGCCAACCATGGATATATTCGGCGCCGGGATAACTAACTGGAATTTAAATTTCCCGCTGGGAATTCAGGTGGTAGCTCTGCTGTAAAACATGTCAAGTTGCCACATTTATTTATTTATTTCCGGACATTGTCATTCGGTTTGACACCTCAGCTTTGTATTACGAGTTTTAAGATTAAATGAATTGTGTTGTGATATTTTAAGCTTAAACATTTTTACTAGCAGACCTTGCAGTCGAACATTGTTCTTTTTAAAACCTCTGTTCAGGAGGTTAGATTTGTTGATGTAAATAATAACTGTTTATATATTTATAATTAATTTATTTTTGTTTTGTATTTTGATTAAAAGAAAATATGTAACACTGTGTCGGTTAAGCTTAATCACGTGATTAAAAGTTTATTTGATATTAACTATACCCCAGAAATATTAAAGAGCTTTTTGTTCGCTAGAAAAAAATCCGTTTGAATTCTAATCCAGCGGCAATTTCCAAATAAAAATAATAATTTAGTTCTATTTCAGTGACAATGTATACATAACGATAGATACACGAACAAACACTGAAGAGTCAACAAAGAACAAAGTTAACACAATTGAGGTACAGGTATAAAGCGAAAAGGATTTACACTTTACAGTGTCTATCTCTAAAGGCGGAGATTGACGTGAGCTGAGTGCTGTATGTATTGTATTATGACAAGAGCATTCGCTAGTCAATAATAGGAAAATAATCGGTGAACCGAGTGGTTCGCAAACAACGATGGTGTTCCACTCAATTGTCGTTTTTTAGCGAATTTCTTTGATTGTTACATTAGAAGTCTGTACAGGTTCGACGAACGTTCGTACTCCAATCATATTACTAGTAGATACAGTAGCTTTAATTGTGGTTAAACAATCTTCTGTTAATTGGTGGTGTTAGAAATATAATATAATAATAGCTCCCGTATATAGCGTTTGACGCCTTGGGAGTAGCAAGGTACATCTTGCCATGTTAAAGCCGTTCGGTATACAAGAAAGGTAATGTGGCTAGCACTACGCTTCAACCGCCTATTATTACTTCAGGATTGTGAATCCCAAGTACTAACTTAAGGCTGAGTCCACCTAGGTACCCAAACTATTTTTATTTTAATAAAAATAATCGGCTGATGAAATGCCGGGTGTGGGATATATAATAAATATAAAAATATAGAAATATAATAAATAACTAAAAAATTGAACAAGTGAATACATTTATTCTATTTGTAGAATTTTTTTAGTCCCTGGTTTAGTCCTTTTTTTAGTCCCAGTCAATAAATTATTTCACTTTCTATTAATATTTTACATAGCTATTGATAGAAAATAAAATATTAAAAACTTTATCGATATATCGATTAAAAAACATCAAAGAAAGCATCAGAGAACTTCGTTTCAATGAGTTAGCCCAACGTGAATGTCGATGTTAAAGAGATGGGAGTGAAGTGTATTGGAATGCTGTTGGGTTTAAAAATAGTAGTTCGCATATATGCTTCCCATTTTTATTTATTATGTATGTCCGGAAAACGGAAACGTTTATATTAAAAGATGGTTCAGTTTATTAGTTATTCAAAAGATACTATTCAAATTTCAATAATCCATGTCATCATCAAACAACTTACTTTGTATCAAACTTTTTATAGCATTCGCCATATGAATGAAAATTAGTTTTTTTTCAAACGTCAGAAAAGTATTAATTTTTGCAAAGTGATTGACAATATAAAAAAGTCTAATTTACGCCTAACCACAAAAGTACGAAAATATATATTTTTTTTCATAGCAACTGTTAAACTTGCCTTATATCTATCAAAAATAGTAGATAAAATAGTACTTTAACCGCAAGGATAGATTGATAAATGATACTTTAACAGCGAGGATGGGTTAAAAACTTTATTTCTTTTCACCCGTTTTTTAATTGCTTCCATTTTTGAAAAATTTTGTATTCCTTTTCATCAGTTATTCGGGATTTAAATGGAAGTAGTTTGGATATGGCGTTTGTCGCCTCACCATGAATATCTGTTGGTAATTTACTTATTTCGTTTTGAGCCATTTCTGGCTCCAATTCAATCACCAATCGACACGAAAGAGAATTAAAAAATATTGACTCAAAACTGACAACTAAAGAGACAGCTTTATTTATTTGTCAAATTACATAGAAACCAACGCCAACACAGCACAATATTTTTTCTACTCGTAATAAATTCCTTGAAATAATAATTTGTGAATATTTTTTAAAACGTAACTCGCTATGAAAAAAGATATTATTTTATACACGACGATAAAATTGCATTATCGTCTGGCGAAATTAATTCAATCTTTTCGGTCGACGATAAAATACCACTTTATCGTCTTGTATAAAAAAATAACTAAAACTGACATAAAGTGTCAAATTCAACGAGCGTAACCAGTCTCTCGATATATAATTACATACAAGGTATTACTTTTAATCGTTTTATATTATTGGAAAATATATAATTTTCGGATAAATCTTTCAAAATATGTATCCAAAAAATTCACATTTTTTCAAGGACACTACATTTTTATGGTACGTCATTTTTATGGTACGTAGGCGTATGTATCAAATTTTGAACAACTCTTTATTTTGACTAATTTCAATAGTTTGCCACATAATCCCACTCTTTACATCTGTCAATATGACATTTTTCGCATGACATAGATAATGTCCAATTTATTCTTTTGTTATTGGGCATGCGAGATGCTAGTAAGTAATTCCGCATAAGTTTTTTTTTCAATAATTCAATAATAAAATACTTTTTTATTTATTATATTCATTATTTGTCCTTTGAAATCATTAAAAAAACGTTATAAAACTTGATAGATATATTTTTTGTGTAGAAACTTTTGTGTAAAAATTTCAAATGTAGTCATACATTTCGGCGTATATACAGGGTAAAGTATGTGCAAAATTAATTATGAAAACTTTGTTCGCCTATCGGTTTCGTTAAAAAAGTAACATCTCGTTAATGTCCCCATGAGCAACCGTTTGTCAGAAAAATGCAATTAGCAAAACCGGATTTAGTACCAGCAAAAAATCAGTTCTTTAGATAAAAAATTATCTTTTAATTTATTGAAATGCATATTAATTCAATGGATACGTCTCATAATATTGCCAATCCAAGGGATACGATAATTAATCATGCCAACATCGAAAACTAGTACAAAAAAAGAAAATTAAAAACTTTTATGCTTATAGAACGAAGTTTGTAGAATGAACCTTTGCGAAACTTTTAACAAAAGGAAATCAAAAAGCAAACGCTAGCTGATAAGAATAATGATACTTCAAGTTAGCCCAAATAAAAACAAGAATCGCTTCCTCGCAGAATTAACCATTTAGTTCCATAAAACATCTATCTTAACTTTTCCGAACAATGTATATGTTACAGTGAAAATCGCAAATCCAGTAAATGTTGACAATCATTAGAAAATGCTAACAATTACGTATTGAACAAATGAACGTTCTATTTTATATAAATGTATCGGCATTTACTAGTAAGTGTTAGCAGCTTAATATACTTTATAGTGAAAAAGCCTCACAAAAGTACAGCGATTAGCAGCTCTTGGTACAACTGGAGCAAGAAACAACACAGCGCATGCTGCGCTAGAAGCAATTCTGGACTTGCAATCAATCGATTGGTTCGTGAAGGATCTGGCCACTAAGGGTGCCCTAAGATTAAGGGAATCCAATCTGTGGAACCAGACAAACTACGGTCACTCGAGGATATTGCCAGTGATAGAGAAAATCATGGTGAACACGAGACCACATCTGCTAGACCAGAAAACGGAATATATGCTCACCAACCATCTTTTAGGAGAAAAGATAAGGATACGCATCCCGACAAGAGAAGAATGGGAAAGCAACCGAGTAATGAACTAATGAACAAGAGATAGCAGTCTACACAGATGCTTCCGCAACTTCAGGAGGCAAAGGTATAGGCATCTTCTCAGAGGAACTAGACATCCGACGATCTTTAAGGCTATCGGATGGTTGTAATGTTCTACAAGCAGAGGTTTACGCCATAAAGAGAGCGGCTAGTTGTGTACGAGAGAAAATTGCTGATAGACCAATAGGGGATATCGTGATATACTGACAGCTTGGGTGCTTTAAGAAGCATCACCATGCAATCGATGAGATAGAAAACTGTGATGGAATGCCGAGAAGCACTGCGTCAAGGCGGGGCTACTCTGTGTTGGGTGCCAGGCCACAGCAATGTGGTGGGCAATCAGGAAGCAGACAGACTCGCTAAAGAGGGAGCCAGGGCCGTCGCAGATGACCCACCACTTGTGACGATCAACACACTGAAGGAAGCTATAGGAACTGTCATCAAGGCCAAGCAGCAAGAGACGTGGCAATACCGTGAGGTCTGCGCTACAGATCGAAGACTATGGCCACTGGTAGATAGCAAGAAGACAAAACAACTACTAGAACATAAAAAGAACCTAGTACGCATAATTATAGATATCGTCACTGGAAACTGTCCCACGGGGAACTGTCACAATCTCCTGAGATGGAAAATTTCCAACGACGACTACTGCAGAGAATGCGGAGAGGAAGAAGAAACCATAGAGCACCTGCTGTGCCACTGTCCGGCACTGGAATATCGACGCTTTAAAACTTTAGGGCAAGGTTTTTTGGAGGGACTAGAGGAAGCTGCAGAAGTCAACATCAGCGGCATCGGGAACTTTGCAAGAGCTGGAAGTGCTTTAACGCAAAGAAAGAATGAGGGGAAGGTTTGGTACAACAATACAGGGGGTTTTGCAATGGGCCCAAGGCCTCCGAGTGAGGGATCAAACATGATCCTAAATTCCAGCAACCTAACCTAACCTAACATTTAATTGTTGTCAGTAAACGTCATTTTCGTTCAACTGTACAATAAAGACAGCGTTGGTGAAAGTTGTATAAAACTTTTAAAAACATTGAAACACTTCCATATTTAAGCTGACCAACTCATCTTAACAATTCAAGAAAACGATAGTAAAACAGAAACACCAAAATCAAAACATTTGCCTTTATACTTAACCTAAAAAAGCATCAAGCGTCTTGCAAGTGACTAGCAATCGACACCGAGTTGCACAAATGGGTTTTGATTTTTGATTGTATAATTAGTGACAAAAATTAAAACTATGTTACCTTTTTCTACTAATTCAAAATTACTACCACTAATTTTGACGCTTTCAATAAGCTTATATTGGAATTAGAGGAACAAACTTTTACACTAATTGAAACTACTAATTTCGAGGTTCTGAATGAAATATAATAAAATACAAATTATGCTTTTCTACTGATCACATTTTATTATAATTTGTATTTTACTTTATAAGCACCTACAGGCAAAATATTGTAGGCATGCAAAACGAAATATTATACAGTTAATTTTGATTCTTATCCTTGAACTCTTTCGCTTTTTTTGTCTCTTTATTTAAGTACGTTAACACACCGTTTCGTAAAATATGCCGTATAACCGAATAAAATGAACTTGGTTTCGCAACTCATTCGACCGACTCCACAATATTTCACGCCAGGTCCACTCACCTCGACCATCAGACATTCTCTTAAAATAGTTTTGTGTGAGATTTGAAGTGATGAATAACATTGTGAAAAATAACATTAAATCGTCGGTCTATCATCAATGGTCAAATGATTTTATTTTTGACGTATATATCATCTGACTAGATTTCTTCTAGCTCATATAGCTCCATATTTTGGAATAATCTACTAAGTCCTCTAAGACTATTAGTTTCAGTTTTAAATTAATTCCATATTCATTAAGTCCGTCATATTTGTTAATTCGTTATGATCTGTTATTATTGGATATCAATTAAACTTTTAGTTACGTAATCGAGGGCGCGATTTTTAAATTCATTGTTGCCAACCATGGACATATTCGGCGCCGCGCTGACTAACTGCAATTTAAATTTCGCGCTGGGGATTCAGGTGGTAGCTCTGCCACACTGCTGTAAAAAAATTCAAGTTGCCACATTTATTTATTTATTTCCTGACATTGTCATTCGTTTTGACACTTTCGTTTTGTATTACGAGTTTTTGATTTAAATGAATTATGTTGTGATACTTTGGACTCAAAATTTTTTACTAGCATACCTTGCAGTCGAACATTGTTCTTTTTAGAACCTCTTTTATTGCGAAGTATACAATAGGTTAATAGCTGTAAAAAACCCATCGCAACTTTATTAGAATATTTTATTATTGAACGCGAAAGCGGTAGTAATGGCCCTTTATGTCCCTTAAGTGCTGTTAAGAAGGCGAGTTTTGTTGATGTTAATAACTGTTTATATATTTATAATCAATTTATTTTTGTTTCCCAAAATATTTTCATTAAAAGAAAATATGTAAAAGTAGGCAACGCTGTGCCGGTCAAGCTACGTGACTAAAAGTTTATTTGGTATGAACTGTATATTTGCCTCTGTTATAGTTGTTCTGTAAAAATGCACTATCAATTATTATTCTTGTTTGGGGTGTGTTTGCTTGTAGACCGTATTTAAATTAAATTTTGAGAGCAAATATGTAGGCTAATCTAGAACACTCTTTTTTAAAAATATGCAGGGTTCTACAGGTATTCCCAAAAAGTTAGGCATCGAAGTTGTGTTTTTTGTAATGTAATACGCTATATAGATTAATAATACATTTTCGGATTCTAGAAAAAATATATAGAGGTTCATTATACAGGGTGAGTCTTAAATATTTTTATTTTAAATTTCAATAAAAGTTACCTAAATTGTATATTACCCTGTATAGGCTGACATGTATTTAAAATAAAATATCTTTTGTACGTTAAACCAAATTAAAACTAGATATGATTCTATTGTAGTGTACATTCGCCAATTAAATGGTGAATGTATATTAAACCATTATTTTATTAGTTTAAATATTAACCAAAATGCCCAATATACCCACATATGCTTGTTAAGTTCGATACCATATCGGATCAATACTTATTAACATGGTCTTGCATTAAATTTGCGTTACCGTTTGATATATCCCACATCTACTTCTCTAAATTATGTACCGGAGAGGTCTAGTAACGAGAATTTCGAAATCAATTGTATCTATTTGCCCCGGAAAATTTACCAGTATAATTTTCCCAAATATGTATTTAAAAATATCTCACTAAAATGCTTTATAGGGGTATTTATAATAAACATTTATTAATTAATTTAAAAAAAAACTAATGTAAAAAGATATTATAAAATACTGAAACTCTTTTTGACGAGTGGATTCCACCTATCAGTTTCATTAAAGCAGTTGACTGATTCAGTGTTACTGAACGATTGCGTTTTTTGGCTTATTATCAACTACAATTCATTTATTTTTGTAGTACCAATAATTTGAGTGCAATGTAATAAAGAGAAAAAATACTGTTTCAACAAATGTCTAAAAATCTTCAAAATTGTTGTAGTTTTATGTAGTAGCAGAAAAACCAATGACAGTTTCTTGGAATTAGTAAAGTATAAAGTATAGTAAAATTTGGAAACTAACATAGTTTGACATAGTGTCTTTATACATAAACTACAAACGATGCAATTATTGATTGTAGTAAATCCAAATTTTTTGTAGTACTAATAATTGTCAGAAAAAGTAAACATTTGAGTGCAGTCTAATAAAGAGAAAAAGTTATTGTTTTGACAAATGACTAAAAAACTTTATGAAACTTGAATTATGTAGCAGCTGAAAAACTCAATGAAAGTTTCTTGGAATTACTGAAGTAAAATTTAATTACTAATGTCTTTAGTTGTGTATAAAATACAAACGATGCAATTGATTGTAGAAAAAAATTAAATGCATCGTTTGTAGTTTATATACAACTAAAGACATTATGTCAAACTATGTTAATTTCCAAATTTTATTATACTTCTCTAATTCCAAGAAACTTTCATAGAATTTTCTGCTACTAGGTACATAAAACTGCAAACAATTCTGAAGATTTTTAGACATTTGTTAAAACAATATTTTTTCTGTTTATTACATTGCACCCAATTATTTACTTTTTCTGACCAATAATTATTAGTACTACAAAAAATTGAATTTACTACAATCAATTGCATCGTTTGTAGTTGATAATAAACCAAAAAACGAAAAGTTTACTATAAAGCGGCTTCCAACGTGACGGAGCTACACAAGCGCCGTTTTCAGTCAGACTGCTTCAGTGAGACAGAAAGATGACAACCAAGAGCTTTAAGATATGAGTCGTGTTAGCTGATATTAGCATTTAGCATTATAATTAAAAATTATTATCATTAGCGTCTTAGCGTGTGCTCTTCATCTAAAGTTTTCAATATTATTGATTAACACAGTTGCATTATCTGTCTTGTTTCTTGTTTAATACGTTTATAAACAATAAGCAATTAAGAGCATCAGTGTTATATCTGTGTACTGTGATATGTTTTATCTGTATTTTTATTGAAAATGAATTATTATTGTTGTGCGTCCAGTTATGTACCACTGATACTGTCACCGTCCTTCGTTTTAAAATTTATGGATATACCAGTGTATTAAGTTATTTATAAAATGGGTCAAGATTTTCTTATTTTGGAATGAAATATTATTGTGCCATTTATTTTCTCATGTGAGGACGTCCAATCGACGTAAGAGCTTCTTGTTAACACTAATCAGTGTTAATAGACTGTACAATTAGTAGATACCGTATGATCAAAAAAATCGGCGTCAAAGACAGCTGGGAAACGACAATCGATGATGATTTCGGCGAAGTCAATCTCTAAACGTCATTTACTAAAAATTGACATAAAAATTATCAAACATTAATATTAATTATAGGAAGATTAAAAAAATTATAGAACGATTCCAGACACACAATCTATTTCCAATTTTTTTTTCTCGAATTATACATATACCATATAAAAATCGTTTTTACTAAATATACAAATAAATTACAATCCTTTTGGCCAGCTGTAACAGTAAGCGCCATTAAAAATTAAAGAAGAGTACGGGCCAAGTAAATGACGTCTAGAGCTTGAACTTGCCAAAATAAATCATCGATTGTCATCCCCCAGCCGTCTTTAATGCTGTTCTTTTCCATATAGTTTCATATTTTATTCAAAAATACAATTCACTCTACGAATCATTAATTATTATTACAGAATACATATTACGGTTCCATATAGAGTTTCATATAAAGTTTAGTTCCCTCAACAGATGAAAGTGTAAATAGAACAGATCTTCATGGTTTAACGTAAACCAAACTATAAAAAAATATGGTTACTAGTTGAAAGGCGAAATATCATTGACATATCATATGTCAACTTTTGACATTACTTGTTAATAGCATTTATAATTTGAATCTAGAGCGCCATGGCCATAAAGGTACGCGCACACTGACCAGCGCCGCACTCGCCACACGAATCGCACTTTTTTTTCTTGTCGCGCACACTGACCCGTACCGAACGCGCCGCATTATCGCTATTTTGTTTCTCTTCACCCCTACCACATCCGTATTTGCCAATCGAATTTCTGATCAGTCGCTTCCGGAGTCCTGTCTGCGGTGATAAGCGTGTTTTTTTTTAATATTTCTCGACAATGAATGAGCACGGACAAGAAATAATTATGAGCTCCTTGCTAATAGAAGAAGAAATCACGAGAAAGAATCGAAAGTTATAGGTTCACAATATTTGCAAAAATCCACATTATATTCATATTTAATTGAGGATGAACTAAACATTTTCCAATATTTCAATATAAGCCATGAAAAATTTGCGAACTTTCTTAGCATATTGAATTTCTAATCTCATCTTCGGCTACCTATGTAGAGTGGAAGGAATTGCGCGTGACGTCAGCAGCACTAGCCGCATTTATCGAAAATCATTCTGGCCCAACAATGCTGGCCGCATTTTCGTCGATGCGATTCGTGCGGCTCTGGCTAGTGTGCGCACCTTCATTGAAAGTAACACAAACAATATTTTTTTCGGCCAATGCGGTGCGTGCGGCTCTGGTCAGTGTGCGCGTACCATTTAACGACAATATAACTCGAAATAACAAGTGTGTAGTGCCAAATTATTCGTAAAAAAATGCGTTTTCCAAATAGTATCCCAATGAGCCACCCTCGTTCCCATTTGAAACAATTGAGTTATGAGTAAAAATATGATTTAGGCATCTTTTAACCGGTCAGGAATAGCCACCAAAAACATTAAACGATCAGATCTATTTTTCCAGAGCTCCTTGATTAAACATTAATGGTTTTAACACAGCCATGACACTCTAGATTCAAATTTAAAATGCCATTTTAAGTTGGAATCCATTTGGGGGACACTAAGCGTAGGTACTATAAATAGTAGTGTAGACCGCACAACAAATTATATTTGACAATGATAAAATCATAGGTTGACAACTTAAGGTATGTTGACATTTGACTGGATTTGCACTGTTACCTGTTCAGTTTTAATTTAAAAATATATGCAGTTTTTCTTAAATTACTTAAAATCGACTTGTCCAAAATTGTTCGAGTTAGGCACTCATATTCAGCCCTCATAGATAGACCTGTAAAAAAACTATTAACGACTTAGCTGTAAAATTAATAAGGGAACCAATATTTGGACAGTTCAAAATTTTCATAGGAGTCCCTATGTTTCCAACGTTGCGATGATGCAACACCCGGTATAAACAAAAGTAAGAAAAGCATATATGGATATTTCTACATCATCCGAACCCACATGTCTGTTTTATATTTTTTCGGTCTTTCTTTCTCCCAAACCGCTGCGCTCAACCAATTCTGAAGGGACTTTCAGTCTTATTTGGATGGCTTATGTTACATTTTTTTTTCTTCTCCTTCAAGCTGGGTATACACGTGTTAGACATGTTTATTTATAGATCACGAAGAAAGCCGAAGTAAGCAGAATTAAGAGATGTAATAAGAAAGTAAAAAAAATAGATACGTATTAATGTACTTGGATCAAATACATTTTGACGCCGCTGGGATCGTGTTAATTGATTTACAACTATGATTTTCAAACATTGTAGCAGTGTCCAAGCGTACTTGATCCAAGTACTTGTACCTTGTTAACCGGACTTCAAAACTTATGGCTTTGATATATCCACGTAAGTATATAAAATCTTGGCTTGGGACATATACGAACAAAATCATCTCCAAATGAAATCCAAATTACAACTTAGCTATAACAAAAGATTTTGGTCTGTGCCAATTTGGCGTTATACTATCACTACCTCGATCACTACGGAATATCTTCCTAACAAATAAAGGTATATTAACATATGTATTCTGTAATAATTATTATATCGTCCCATTTCTGCCAAAAGTCACTAACTTACTTTTTATTACTTCCGAGAAAAATGCGTCTAAAGATGAATTGCATTGCATAAAGATGTTATAGTTAGTAACTATTCGGTATTAATCTAAAACATAAATAGCCAGAAATCGTAGTTAATGACTTTTGCAATCGATTCTCCGCTTCAAAACATAGTTAGTGATTGAATTTGGTTGTTCGGAAAAATGTTAGTGACTTTTGGTAGCAATAGGACGATATGTAGGGACTAATTTTAAAATATAGATGAATATAAAAATATACCTAGAATAACTACCCCCAGAATTAATTTGATAAATTAATTTATCTTGTGCCAAGACCATTTATTTTCATCGATTCTTCGATAATGAATAAAAATCGTTCTGTATAGTGCATCATTAATTATTAAACCTTCAAAGTATTTATTTTCAAAAATAAATCTCGTTATTACTCTTGTAATTTATAATTTCCGTAAATCTTTCAACATTCCCCATTTTCTTGGACGTAAAAGATCCATAAGATTTATGCACACTATTTACGAAATGCTACCGATATCCTATTAATCAGATAAATCTGAATTTTCATTGAAATGATAAAGGAGATGTAGGATAGATCATCCTAAGTTATATCTTTATACAGGGTGAGTCTTATAAGGGCAAATATTTTTAGGGCAGGTACATCTCAACAAAAGAAACATATTTGCTCTTTACCGTTTTTCAAATACGTCCAAAATAACCGAGTTAGTTTACTTTGAACATTTCTAAAAAAAAAAATTTAAATGCTTAAATTTTGAGAACCGTTGGATCTTTTCTGGATTTTCTGTTGTAAGTTTAATCTACTTCCTATATTGCCATATTATCAAGAATTAATGTTTTTTAACTAAAAATTAAATTTACAAGAAAGAAACTCCAGAAAAAATCCAGTGGTTCTCAAAATTTAAGCAAAAATTTATTTTATTTTTCTTTGGAAATTTTTACTTTCAAAAAAGTAATATAACGCCGTTATTTTGGACTTATTTGGAAAACGGTCAACAGAAAATATGTTTCTTTTATCGAGATCTACCAGCCCTGAAAATATTTGCACTTATTGAAGACTCACCCTGTATATCATAATACATATAAACAATGATGGCAACTATTCCATCTAATAATAAAGAGTGTAAGTAAAATATTCTACGTATTTCATATAATAGGATTGAATGGTATTAAAATAAGAAAAAGAATTTTTAAATACTTACTTAGGGAAAAAAAAATCTTAAATCTTTTCAAGGAGACTTAGATGAAAAAAATCATCTAAGTCTCCTAATGGGTTTTAATGAAATCCGTAATCTAATATCTTTGTCTTTGTGCATACAAAAAATATTCCAGGAATGTCTTCCATCAATTTATTAGAAGCTCAGAGTAATATAAAATTTATAAATCAATAATTATAATATGTATAGTCAAATAATATTGATAAAATAAATAAATAATAAGCATATTATGTATACAATGAAAATATTTTATAGCAATTTTGGCAACCAAATTAAAAATATATGTATATACAGGGTGAGCGTTGCTATAGCGGTTGCTAAGAAGAACCGTAAACAAGAACAGAAATACTTTTCTCTTGTCAAAGTCCGAATCTTCAAAAATTATAAAATCTTTCAAAATTTAAGCTGCCCTCATTGAAAAAATACCGAAAAGTGTTTAAAGCGTCCATTTTCAAAGTAATTATTGCTATCTTGTGAGCTTAATTTAAATTTTAAATTACTCAAACCCGTGATAATTGTGAAACAGTGGCATTAAAAAGCTGTGTGAACTGTCATAACGTTGATTTCCAATGTTTCATAGGTATTTCACACATGTCTTTATATAATGCTATAAAGTTTCTTATATGCAACACACTGTATTTTATTTAAAAAATTAAAAGAAAATAATAAATTTGAATAAACAATATTTGGCGGCATAATTCCGGAAAAAGCCGAACCGCTCCGAAATGATCAAAAGCTTTGGAGAGCGACCGTTGTAAGAACAGCGCCAAATAGTATTTACATTGTCCTTATGGACACTTTCCAGTCTAAAATTGTTTCTTTTATCTATGTTTAATCCAACTCAACGGAAAAACTAACGCTAAAGTCAAAGACTATCTAAATCAATAAGTAAGAATAATTAACCTTTGCGGCGAACTTGTCGGTGACACTGTATATGAAGAACGTTTGCCCTATAACCTAGTTCAGAACAACGACCCCTATTCCGAGAAAAAATATTCGATAACTAAAAATAAACTGAAACGTAATTTTCTTCCGGAAAACAAACTACACCCTCCGATTTATTGATAAACACAAATAACTTTGTATAGGAGGAATATTCCAAAGCTACCAAAAACTGTAAACAAACTATTTTTAAGCATCAGTCTTACGCTCGAGAATGAATTGTTTGTGAGAAATTACAACAAAAATCGAATATAGCAAATGTGTGCCAGTTTTTCAAAACCTGGAACACGCATTTCCAAAAACCCGGGTCGCTGACACAGCAGACATGCAAACACTGTTTTGGTAGGTGTGTCATGATTTGTAAAAACCGGCTTTTATGTTTTAAATTAATAGGTACATCCACCCATATTAAAATCTGACTTTCCCATCTACTAACTATTTTATCGAAACGTGACAACACTGTTGTCCGGAAGTACATCGTACTTATCAAGACAACAATCCCGAGTTTACGTAACCTGATCATGCAACAATACAAGTCACAGATATATTACGAATAATTGTAACGCGTAATTGTTTGTTTACATGACACAGAAAGAATTTTGTGCTATAAAAGAAAGGCGTATTTTTTGCAACATTAATAATTATTGTTCAACCGGAAAACAACAAGTATTGCATATGTTTTGATATTAAAAACAATCACAGCTAGTAAATATCAAAAGTGAATGTTTTGGGATTTAAAGGCCTTCTATTAGGTCAAGGTTATAAATATTATTATAAGAAGCAAGATACGGTTTTATGCAACCAGTTATGAACTACCAATAAAGCACCATCTGAGGGGACTATACCGTACAGAATTACAGGTTTCTGTATTAGAAAAATCGATCGGAAAGCCTTAATTCAATATTTTATCTTTTAAAAATATCTTATTACTTATTACTATTATAAGGCTATTATAAATACTATACCAGTGTTTTTAACATCCACAAATGCACATGATGGTACTTACCGGGATGAAGAGATCTCTGAAAAAAAACCAAAATAAATTAAAATTACAGATAAATATAAATAAAGCAAATGATGCAGCAGATATATGAATATGTAATATCACAGACCTTATAAGTCAGTTTTTGGTAATTTAAAGCTGGGTTTCTCAAATTACAAAGACGACGAAGAAGAAAGTGAAATACCAAATAAATTCAATTATTTTAAAAACAATTTTGGTTGCATTTAATTTCAATTTTTACTCTGCATAACTAGTTAATTTGTGGCATAACCATAAAGAAGTATGAAAACACAATCTCGTCTAAACCAATTCACGTCATGTGTTTATATATTTTTTTCCGAAAATTGTTTTAAATTTTGCCATCACAATTCTAAAATTCTATTAAGAAAGAATTCTCAATAATATTTTTTATGGATCTAGAAACAATTCGTTATTCACTGAAAAGCTCTATTCGATACCAATTAAACTTTTAGTTACGTAATCAAGGGCGCGATTTTTAAATTCAGTGTTGCCAACCATGAACATATTCGGCGCCGGGCTCACTAACTGGAGATTAATTTTCCCACTGGGGATTTTCCGGTGGTAGCTCTGCTGTAAAAAATGTCAAGTTGTCACATACAGTGTCGTGTAGTACATAGTGCGTCGGGCATCTGTAGCTCCTAGAATAAAAAACTTGGGAATTTTCTTTAAGTGTAAATCTAAAGTATGTACAACGATGTATTTCAGGAAAATATTTTAACTTCTATAGGGTGGCTCAAAAAAGTGCGAGTGGATCAGGATGATTTTTTTAAAATGAAACACCCTATATATTATTGCTTTTTGGCTTCCTTTCAGATCACTTTACATAATCCTAAGATATGGATAAACATATTTCGATAGTTTCAGAGATATTAATAAATAATTAAAAAAATTATATTATTCAACCTTAATTAAAAAAAATATTACAAATACAAGAACTGGCCTGAAATCAAAACTATATTAGGTATTTACTTTAGATCTTCCCCTAGGAGATGCAAGACCTTGTCGTTGGTGGGGAAGCTCCTTGTCAGGTGCTGGCAGAATCTCCTCTAGCACTTTGGCTCGGTCCAAGAAGCATCTCACTCATTGTCTTGTCTCTGGCTGTAGTGGCCAGGGAATTGCACCAAGACATTTAAACCAGGCACCTTCTACTGTCTGTGGTCATGTCTCGCGGGTAGAGGGTGTGGGGGGGTCTTGGCTTAACCGCCTGGACCAAGAGGAGACAACCTCACCAAAAACCTAAATCCTACGATGGCGGGACCAGGTCAAAGGGATGCGTGGCTAGATAGGGGACTAGCCATTACTGGTCTCAACCTTGGGGCATCAGGGGGCACCCCATTGTATTTACCCCTTACTTCTACATGCGGGGCTCTGTAGAAGTGGACTGACTTTCCCTAGCGACTCGTGGGAACACTATGAGCAGTAATAAAAATAAAAACACCAACACCACCGGAGAAGCTGTGGGGAAACCCCCTAGCGACACTGGGAACAGGAACAATGAAAGTTCCAGGGGGTCAAACCCCCCAAAGAAAACTACAGGAGAGGTGGCTGACACTTGCGCGGGACCGTCCTGCGCTAGTGATACTCAAGCTACCACCTCCTTTAGCAAGGGTCGGGAGCTTACCTCTAAACCCAACAGGCGACACAGACTACCGTTTAGTCTACCTGGCCTGGGTCAACCAGGCGGGTTGGACGATCCGCTGAGAGTGGGTCTTAGCGGAGCAGAAGCACGGAGATACCTCCGACTGCTCCACGCAGGACTTGCTCCAGAGGAAGCAAAAGAGAAAGTACTCCTCCATAGAGGGGAGGGCAAAGGAACCAAGAAACAGGCCGGCGCATCTTCACCAAAGGGCAAAAGAGGGAACGAAAACCTTTCACCTCTGCTCCGGCAAGAAGAGAAAAAAGCCAGGATGGAAAGACGTCCAACACCGAGAGGCAAGCAGGGACATATCACCAGCTTTGCCTCTATTGCTGGACAAGTGAAAATGGCAGTGCTACCAAAGGATTACCCAGAGGTTGTACTGACCACCGACCAGCAACGGCTCTAGAAGAGGCGATACTGGACGAAGTAGTGGCGATTGGAGAGCAACACAACGACGGACAAAATGTGGGTCAAATGCGATTTGCGGGGATTCACTTTCGGGTGGGCATGCTCCTCATAGACTGTGTATCTCCAGAATCGGCGGATTGGTTGATAGAAACGGCACCTAAACTTAAGAATTGGCAGGGGCCGGGACTGGTTGCTCTGAAGGGAGAAAACATCCCTAAGGAGGCGACCATCACGGTCTATTTGCCAAGGAGCAAAGGGAAAGACACCACCTACCTGCTGAACCTTTATCCAGGGTCAGAACTCCGATGTAAGGACGTCGTGTTGGCGAATCATCAACTCGAGGGAGGAGGGCCACGGCCAAGTCCTCACAATAGGAATTGACCTCAAATCCAAGGAGGCAATAGAGAAAGAGGGATACACTCTTTACTATAGATTCGGGACAACACCGGTATCAGGTCTAAGAAGAGACCAAGCTAAACAGGTAGAGAAAATGGAGACATATCCTCCAGCCTCTACCTCACAGGAACCTCAGCCGAAGACTAGCTCCTCGACTGTGAAGGGCACGGAGGGCCAAACCCCAACCGTGGTGGAAGGGTGTATATCCTCGGAGAAGGTTGATGGCCACTTCTCGGAGGAGGAACTTCCGTTGTCAGAGGAAGATGAGGAATACCCTATCCCCTCTACAACGGGAGAATCCTCACACACCCCAGTAACCTAAACCAGGTCCAAAGTCCTACTCCAGCCCCTCTTCCCACCCCAAACTTATCCTTTCTTCCTTCCCCCCCCATGCATGGGATATCCCAAATAAACCTGCACCATGCAAAAGGGTCTTCCGCTACAATAGCAAGACTCTTTGAGAAAAATCATTATGCAATGGTACTAGCCCAGGAACCCTGGGTGTATCAGGGACAGATTAGAGGTTTGTCTGGAAAAAATTCAAAGGTAATATATGATAACAGGCAGGAATTTCCCCGAGCCTGTATTCTTATAAGAAAGGACATTAACTACACATGTGTTTCAGAATTTACAACCCGAGATCTTGTTCCTATCATGGTTCAGCTTAATATCGAGGATTGCAGTAAAAACATCGTGATTGCCTCTGCTTACTTTCCGGGTGACGGGGAGGCACCGCCTCCGGAGGTACGGGAGCTCGTGCGATTCTGCAGCCAACGGCGACTACCTCTGCTAATGGGATGCGACTCCAATACACACAATGAGGTATGGGAAGCACTAACACTAACACTAGAGGTGAGTGTTTACTTGAATTTCTCTTAGCATGCAATCTTGAAGTTCTCAATGTAGGGAACAGCCCCACGTTTGTGACAAAAACGCGGGCAGAAGTGTTAGATTTAACAATCGGGAGTGCTGGTGTAATCAGTTACGTGAAACAATGGAGGGTCTCAACGGAACCCTCCCTATCAGATCACAGAATCATCGAGTTCAAATTAGGAGGAATCACACCCCAAACAGAAACTCGAAGGAATCCAAGAAAAACAGACTGGGACATGTATAACACCAATCTCGTAGACAACCTAAACCGTATAGATGCAAGTAGGGCCAGAAACCATCTGCATCTAGAATTGTACGCAAGGGAAGTCAGCGGTGCAATATTGGATGCATATGAATCTAGTTGCCCCGAAAGTAAAGGCACACAAAAAAGTAACAAGAAGCCCTGGTGGAACAAGAAGTTGGCCAAACTTAGATCGGAGGTCCGACGACTCTTTAATAGAACTAAATCCAGTGGCGAATGGCAGCTCTACAGCGAGAAATTAACTGAGTATAAGAAGGAGATAAGAAGGGCAAAGCGGTCTGACTTTAGATCCTTTTGCGAAAACATCACTTCTACTCCTGATGCAGCTAGATTACACAAAGCTATGGCCAAGAGTGGATCTATCCCCATCATGGCACTTAAGAAATCTGACGGAAGCTACACGGAGGGAGAGAAAGAGAGAGCAAATCTCCTACTTTATACACACTTTCCAGGTAGCATACCTATTGATACTTATGTAGCTCCCACTGAACCTCACAATCCTTGTAGGGAGGATTGGGAAGTGGCCAAGCTAGTAATAACAGAACAAAAGCTGAAATGGGCGGTCGACACCTTTCAGCCCTATAAAGCAGCAGGAGTGGATGGGATCTTTCCTGCCCTTCTAAAGGAGGGTCAGCAAATAGCTACTCACCATCTACTAAGCATTACAAGAAGCAGTCTAGCGATGGGATATATACCAACCACATGGAGAAGAGCAAAAGTAATCTTCATACCCAAAATAGGCAAAACTGACTGGACAAATCCCAAGTCATTTAGGCCTATTTGTCTCACATCGTTCATACTAAAAACGCTGGAGAAAGTAGTTGACAACCATATTGGAGAAAATCATCTAAAGGTTAAACCACTGCATGATAGTCAGCATGCATATAGAACGGGCAGATCCACAGAAACTGCTCTGTACCAATTAACGGAGCTAATACAGACAAGTCTGGATAGCAAAGAAACAGCAATTTGTGCCTTCTTGGATATTGCGGGGGCGTTTGACAATATACCACATAAGGTGGTCAGGCGATCTCTAGAAACAAGAGGGGTGAACAGAACTATTATTCGCTGGTTTTGGGAAATGCTGTCAACACGAACAGCAGAGGCTCAGATGGGCACCAAAACTGTAGCTGTTAAAACAACGCAAGGAACTCCACAAGGTGGAGTAACCTCCCCTTTGCTGTGGAGCTTGGTGGTGGATGAACTACTAGATGAATTAACTCTAGCGGGAATACACTGCATTGGGTATGCAGATGACATAGTCATGATCGCTCGGGGGAAACATGAAGGCACCTTGTGTGATATTATCCAAAGAGGACTCCGTATCACTGAGAGATGGTGTAGGACTGTCGGGCTGAGTATCAACTCAGACAAAACCGCGATAGTGCCATTCACCAGAAGGCGAAGTCTGAAAAACTTGAAAAGAATCCAACTAGATGGAAAGGAAATACTGCCAACACAGGAAGTTAAATACCTGGGAATAACCCTGGACAGTAAACTCCTGTGGAACAGGCATATTAAGAACACTACCAGCAAAGCCATAAAGGCTCTCATGATATGCAGAAGACTGGCCGGAAATAGATGGGGCTGCTCCCCTAACATTTTGCGCTGGATGTATACCATGATAGTAAGACCCATGATTACTTATGGAGCAGTTGCCTGGTACACAAAACTGAGCAACGGACGGCAAGGCTAAACCTATGCAAAGTCCAGAGACTAGCATGTGTGTGCATCACAGGAGCCATGAGAACCTGTCCAACAGCAGCAATGGAGGTCATTCTAGATCTAACACCACTGCACATTGTCATTGGTAGATATGCCAATGCGACAATGATTAGAATGGTCACTAACGGAATTAGTACTGGGAGAATTGTCAGATCAGGGGCTTGGAACACCCTCAAAAGGAAATACCACTTCTGCAACTCCCAATGGACGATATGCCAAGAACGTACAACTTTGACAAACATGTCAATGTAGTATTGAGCAATAAGAAGGATTGGAAGAGCGAAACGCTTGCCCAGCAGTTAAAAGACCATACCATAACTTGGTATACTGATGCTTCCAAAACCAATACGGGAAGAGGGATCGGAGTGTTTGGGCCGAGAGCTAATTACTCCGAAGCAATGGGCACTTACCCTAGTATCCTACAGGCAGAAATCTACGCTATCGAGAGATGCGTACAACTTATCTTAGATAGGAACTATCGGAAACAAGAAATAGCCATCTTATCTGATAGCCAAGCAGCATTAAAGGCGATCAACTCAGTATCAATCAATTCGAAATTGGTCAAAGAATGCATAGAGAAGCTGAATAAATTAGGCAAAGAAAACAAAGTCCTCCTACACTGGGTGCCTGCTCACCAAGGGATAGAAGGCAATGAAAAAGCAAATAATCTAGCTAGGAAAGGAGCGAACACTCCACTAACTGGACCAGAACCGTTCTGCTTTCCAAGTGGGAACCAACTCAAGGCGGAACTCAAGAACTTGGAAGATTCCATCCGCAACCTGGAATGGAAATCTTGTAATGGTCTAAGACACTCGAAGAAGTTTCTGAGGGCTTATGATCAAGAAAAATCACAGACCTTCCTGGGTCTGAGTAAGAACAATCTTCGGATTGTCACGGGGTTTTTAACAGGACACTGTCTCCTCAATGGACACCTCAGTAGATTGAAACTAAGAGGAAACGGCGAATGCAGATTCTGTGGGGAAGATGGGGAAACACCAGTACACCTCATCACTGAGTGCGCCGAGACGACAACCATTCGTGCCATGAATTTTGGTACGACTGATATTGGAGATGGAGAACTACCCTCTATAAAACCGTCCCAGATACTGGCTTTTGTCAAAGCCCTGGGACTGTATGATGAGTTATGATTCAAGAAAGGGGGACACAATGGATCTGTAAGGTCGAAGTGATTAACCCCCCTCCCACTCATTCTAAATTCTAAAAAAAATTTACTTTAGATGGTCTGTACTTAACTTTGCTGTAAATATCGTAATCTTAAATCATACAGGATGTTCAAAATTCTACGCCAAATCTTCTAAAATATAAAATAATTTTTCTTTGTTTTTTAAATGGAACACCCTGTATATTATTTTTTTATTAGATGGAAAATTAAAAAATGAACACTTTTTGTGCCGTTTTTTTTTGGGGTATTTAAAGTATTTCAAAATTTTAAATAGTTTCGCAGATACACGCAGTATTATTTCATATGGGTCTCTCAACGGTAAAATACGAGAAAAAAATTATTGGGTGGTTTTGATAAAAATTTACTATGGCAAATGCCATATGAAATATAAAACCGAATATCTGCGAAACCGTCAAAAATATTTGAAATACTCTAAATACAAAAAATGTTCATTTTTTAATTCTCCATCTACTGAAAGAATAATATACAGGGAATAACATACCATTTAAAAAAACGAAGAAAAATTATTTTATATTTTAGAAAGTTTGGAGTAAAATTTTGAACATCCTGTATGATATTCGATTACCATATTTATAGCAAAGTAAGTACAGACCATCTAAAGTAAATATCTAATATCGTTTTGATTTCAGGACAGTTCTTGGTATTTTTAATAAATGTTTTAAGAGAGGCTGAAAAATATATATTTTTTATTTATTTATTAATATCTCTAAAACTATCGAAATATATTTACTCATATCTTAGGATTATATAAAGTGATCTGAAAAGAAGCCAAAAATGCAATAATATACAGGGTGTTCCATTTAAAAAAAAATCATCCCGATCCACTCAAACTTTTTTGAGCCACCCTATAGAAGTTAAAATATTTTCCTGGAATACATCCTAAAACATAATTTAGATGTGCACTTAAACAAAATTCTTCAGTTTTTTGTTCTAGGAGCTACAGATGCCCGACGCACTATTGCCGGACCCTGTATATTTATTTATTTCCTGACATTGTTATTCGTTTTAACACTTTAGTTTTGTATTACGAGTTTTTGGTTTACATAAAGTGTTGTGGTACAGACCTTGCAGTCGTACATTATTCTTTTCAGGACCTTTTTAGTGGCGTATTTTGGACCTTTTTAGGACCTTTTTAAAATGGCGTACTAAATTGAATATTATCTAGATAAAAAGATAAATTACTTTTTCCCCTTTATTAAACTAAAATACCTATACTAATAAAATATCAAACAGGTACATTTTATATGCATTGTAATAAGGATTTTTTTAAACGTAATTTATCTCTAGGTATGTTGATTTTTGTCAAAATGAATAAGATACGTCAACTATTTGTAATTTAGCAAGTGATCTATGCCATAAATTATTTCCCAGAAATTGTTATCGTTATCATGATAACCTGTTGAAATAAACGCTCTTGATCAGTCGAAAACTGAAGGTGTGAAACTTTAATCTATAAATGATTTTAATAATTAAAAGTCGGCTACCTAGATGAAATTGCTGTTGAATATATTTTACAATGCTCTCTTTGAGATATACAGGGTGCTACAAATTCGAGGTACGAGCATTGGTATCTCGGTAACCGTAATAGATACGAACATGGTTAAATTGGGGCAAAGTTGCGCTTTGAGATGTTCACCAAGATGCCATCAAAAAAGTTTTAAAAATTTCTAAGGTTGCTGAGTTTTTTGGAAAAAACTGATTTTTTTGAAAATCAATTTTATTTTTTCCTGTCGTTACTATTCAGCAAATCAAAAAAACTAATTGCACGTTCTCGCAGCCACTTTATTAGGGCTATCTGATAGTATTTTTATATTTTCAAATTAGCTCATTATTTTTGAGATACAGAGGCCAACTTTATTTTTTTAAATACGGACCTGCATTTTTTATTTCAGATTTTGAAAGAACTCGGTCTCCTGAGTACAATGATATGCCACACTTAATATTTTTTTGTTTTCACATTTGAACACAAATTATTTAAACTAATTTCAAGTCCGGCTCTGCTTTTTTTTAAATATTTAATCTATTCATTGTTAAAATATTGATAAGCTTTCAAGCTTAACAATGACGTGGGGTAAAACATTGAATACGGAGAATCAAATGCAATAAAATAATGTAAAATAATTAATATAAAAATAATATAATATAAACAATAAAATCATTTTCCCAGAAGATCGATTGGAAATGGTCACAACCTATAACGAAGGGGCTACATTATTTGACGTCATTCGTAAAAGTGAGAAATCAATTTATCTCAACATTTACAATAAAGAGTACAAAATGCGTTCAGAAGTATAAGAAGAAAGTTCAAAGAGCTATAAATAAAATTCAGCGAAAAATAAATTTGTGCAATAGGGAGGGTGGTAACCCTTTCGAACATGTAGAACATTAGAAACTAGTTCGTAAAAGTTGATTTATTTATAATAACTACGATTAATATTACCTATGCATATTATTAGATCGCACACTGAGATTTCAAATTCACAATAAAAAAAGTTAAAAATAATTTCTTTAAATTTCTGACCTGGATATTATTTATTTGAATCTTCCAATTGGATCGATTTTCCTTATTCAATGTTAATTAACGCTGATCAATATTGTTATCCCATGATAAACCATGAATATAATTATTTTAAATAATATTTAAATAGTTTTGTTGCTGTTAAAGTATCCAAAACAAAAAAAAAGCATAACGTGTGGCATATCATTGTATTCAGGAGACCGAGTTCTTTCAAAACCTGAAATAAAAAATGTAAGTCCGTATTTAAAAAAATTAAGTTGGCCTCTGTATCTCACAAATTATCAGCTAATTTGAAAATCTAAAAATACTCTATCTCTATAGATATACTATATCAGATAGCCCCAATAAAGTGGCCATGAGAATGTGCAATTAGTTTTTTGATTTTCGAAAAAGTAACGACAGGAAAAAATAAAATTGATTTTCAAAAAAATCAGTTTTTACCAAAAAACTCAGCAATCCTTGAAATTCTTAAAACTTTTTTGATGGCATCTTGGTGAACATCCCAAAACGCAACTTTGCCCTAATTTAACCATGTTCGTATCCATTACGGTTACCGAGATACCAATGCTCGTACCTCGAATTTGTAGCACCCTGTATACGGAATGATTATACCATTTGATCGAAAAAAAAACGACGTCAAAGACGGCTGGGGAATGACAACGGATGATAATTTTGGCGAGATTAAGCCCTAAATGTCATTACTTGGGCCCGTACTCTTTAATTTTTGATGGCGCTTACTACCAGTTTGAAGGCTTTAAGAAGATTTAAATTTATCTTTTATGTCGTCGAGAGAATGACCTCGCCAAAATTATCATTGATTTTCACGCCGATATTTTTCGATCAGAATGTATTTTTCATGTGTTTACAGTTGAGGGTTGGAACCTTTGGTGTTATAACAGCATAATAAAACACTAATTCACCACAATACACCAAAACGCTTTATTTTTACGCGGGACGCGCTTCAGTGAAAAAGTTTTTTCATATTTCATTGGACGCGCGTTTCGCGTAAGAATAAAGTGTTTTGGTGTATTCTAATAACTGTTTTATTTTGCTACGTTATATTTTTTGCTGTTTTAACTAAATAACTTTTGTGCTTCTTTAACATTTTAAAGAAGCACAAAATTTATTTAGTTCAATGTTACGGAAAGGGTGATATTAGTTATCGGAAAATGTAATAGTTTAACAACAGCAAAAATATGACGTTAATCAAAATTAATAAGAACCATGTATCCAAGAATGAAATCGAAGTGATATTAACATAGAAACCCCTTTTGATTTTTAGAACTTTTAGGACTGGAAAAAATTTAACCATATTTTCATGTTTTTTAAATTATCTTTAAAACGGTATGGAGATTTGGAAAAGTGTAAACGGGATTAGCCATTTAAGAACAAGCTAATTTTTTTTATGAAAAATGCATTTTCCTCTAAATGTCAATAATGAAAAAGTTTTTCCTTTTGCAAAGACAATCCGGGAACATACTGTATATTATTATTGCATTTAAAGTTATACGAGATCAGTATGCTGAATACACATGACAAATATGAACAATTTTGGACAAACCGTTTTAATACTAATTTAAGAAAAACTGCATTTATTTTTAAATTAAAACTGAACTGGTAACTTTCAAAACCAGCAAATATCAACATACCTTAAGTTGTCAACCTATGACAGAATGCAATTGGCTGTGCTGTCTACGCTACTATGTTATAGTACCTACGCTTGGTGTCCCCGAAAAATATTTTTCTAATTTGAAAATACAATTTTACGTTTACAACATTATAGGATGACAACTTATAATTTAAAAATAGATGCTTAAATTACTTAAAATCGACTTGTCCAAAATTGTTCAAGTTTGGCATATGAATTCAGCAATATTTGGAGAGTTCAATTTGCATGAGATTTTCTGTTTCCAACGCTGATGCACCACCCAGTATAATCTTTTTCTATTTAATGATTATTTTTTGATAACTCCTCATTCTTTTGTATTTATCTACCTCTAATTTACTTATGAAACTTATATGGCAATTATTTGGAGTTTCATTTTTTCGAAAATTCGCCCAAACATTGTGTATGGTTTAAAATGCAACAAAACAAAACATGACCTTGCAGGTCGACTTATGATTTATGAGTACATCTATAAATATCTACATTCGAAAACAATTCTGATTCTCGATGAGAAGATCAAATTTAATGAATAAAAAATAGTAAATACGGTATCAATAAACGTAAGATGTCTTCGACGTTTAATATTAATAATATGCATTTAAAAATTATACAGTATTATTTAGAACACATGCTACATATTTTCATATTATATTTAAAACTGAATACTTTATAGCATCTATAAAAAATAATAGATGAGCAATTAACAATATCGATTTGTTTATTGCTGTTGAGTTGTACAAACTGATATTGCAATCCAAATGAAGCAATGTTCAGTAATTTTATGTTATCCTATTACTTTTCTAAATACAATTAAAATAAAAATGGTGTGCAATGAATATTAAAAAAAACATTGGAATTGTCACAGTCGCAGAATAAAATACTCAAATATGTGTTTAGAGTATTTTAGTAACACAATATACTTAACCTAAAATTCGTTAGTTTACAATCATACATGGTTGGTAACAGAGAGTCTTGGGTCGGTATTTACATGTCTAGGAGTGAATCGCTATGTCGATCTTGTTAGTAGGAGAGATGGGAATGTGAAATGTTCATTACATAACCAACATAACCGACATCTAATAACCACCTAAGCCTAGTTGACACGGTCGAAGTGTACTTGAACCAAGTACCGGGTGGCCAATTAGGAATGGACGCCGGCTGTATCTCAAAAACTACTTATCGTATATAAATAACTTTGGGAAAATATTGTAATAAATAAGTCGACCAAGAGAAATCGCTGGAAATTATTTTCAAGTTCGAAAAATGTCCGCTAGGGGGCGCATCTGTGATGGCCAGTCAGAAAACAGGATTTTTTTTCAGAAATATGCACGTGAGAGGTATTTTAAATATTGCTGTTGTAAGCATCAAGAAATTTGTCATTTTTTTTGATATAGAGTATTTTGCTCTCTCATTAAATAAAATTATGGGGGAAGGTTAAACTTGCTTTTATTAAAACAAAGATAACTCTGGTTCAGGTTAGCCGATTTTAACGAACTAGGGCTCGTTTAAAAGAGCTTTTCTTCCTTAATGATCTCTAGTACAAATTTTATTTCAATAATTTTTTTCATGGTAGCTAGAGAACGCTGTTTGACATCATAACAGATATTGCGCTGTATATTGTTTCTTTTTGCACAGTTAAATAGAGCACGAAATTTCCAAAATATCGGCGCAAACCGCAACTTTCTATCTTCTCTCTAACGGGAGATGTAAAGAAAATTAATCATATTAAGCTGTCGCCGAGGATTATAAGGTCTACAAATTATAGCAGTAGGCTAGGAGGAAAAAGAGGTAAATTGGTGACGTCAAAATATCAAAACATCTATTTTAGTTTCATTTTAATGCCATTTAATTGTTATTTATCCATGCTCGTTCTTGAATTGACCTCATAAATAAAAACCCAGGCATATTGAATCCGGTGAACTAGTTGAAGCATGGACACTGAAGGTAGCAACAATAAACCGAATTGAAGCCTTCGAAATGTGGACCCTACGACGAATGCTAAGAGTGCCCTAGGTCGACCGTGTGAGGAATGAAGACATTCTCAGAAGAGCTGGTCTGGAACAACGTGAACTCTTCGAAATCATCAAGAAGAGGAAAATAGCCTATTTGGGACACATACTGCGTGGAGAACGCTATCACTTTCAGCGTCTGATTCTCCAGGGTAAAATAGAGGGGGGCAAAAGGGGAATAGGACGAAGGAAGCTATCCTGGCTGAGAAATATTCGTCATTGGACAGGCATACAGAACTTCCAAGCACTCCAAGTCGCGGCAGTTAATAGACCCATCTGATGAGGAAGAAAAATATGAACGCCTACGCAGGAATCTGCACGGCACCTTAAGAAGAAGTGCTCTATTTGACTGTGTAAAAATAAATATAACCTGGTATTTAATTTTCTCATGCAAAACCGCAATATCTGTTATGATGTCAAACAGCACCCTCTCGCTACCACGAAAAAATCTATGGAAACAAAATTTATACTGGAAGAGAAGCTGTTTTAAACGAGCCCTAGTTTGTTTAAATCGGCTAACCTAAACCAGAGTTATCCTTATTTTAATAAAAGCAAGTTTAACCTTCCCTCACCACTTTATTTTATGAGATTTGAAGCAAAATACTCCATATCAAAAAAATACAAATTTCTAGATTATAACAATAGTAATATTTAAAATACCTGTTCACCTGCATATTTTTGAGAAAACCCCTGTTTTCTGATTGGCTATCAGAGAAGTGCCCCCTAGCGAACATTTTTCGAACTTGAAAATAATTTCCGGCGATTTCTCTTGGTCGATTTACTTATTAGAATTTTTTCCTCAAGGTTATACGATCAGTAGTTTCTGAGATACAGCCGGCGTCCATTCTTAGTTGGCCACCCGGTACAGTTGAATTAGAGGTGAGCAAGATTAAACGAGTCGTTCATTTGATCGAGTATTAAAAAAGAAACTGAACTACTCATACCTACAGGATACAATAACAATAACATAATAATTCTTAAAAAAATTACCAAATTTATCAAGTCTCCTAAAAGACTTTCACTGCTTTCACTTGGAGTACTGCAAAAGTTCCTTATCCCTGAAGCTTCCAAGCTCCTTGGATCCAACGAGTTACTTCGCGGCTTCTGATAAGGTATATCCTCCCTATTCTTGCTCTTCATCCATCGAAAATAATTGGACATTTTTCCGTTTGAACGATAAACAAACAAACCACTTTATTCACATCGACACCACTCAAATGTCCACTTAACGCAATTTCACTAACGGAAAAAATGACTATGTTCGAGTCAATTAATTAGATTGATGTGATGGTAAAAAAAGTTCATTTTCACTAGAGGAAAAAAATCTAATATTGATTTATTTATGTAATTAATTGCGGCAAATTACACCTAATTTTTAAGCGAGAAAAACTGAACTGGAAAAAACTCAAAATGAAATTCGGCCGTGTTGAATTTTGCATATTTCAATTTCATGTTTTTTGAATTATTAAAAGTTCGACCTTCGACATTTTAAGCGTGTGGCTATGTAATAATCCGGTAAAATACTGAAAAATATGTGGATATTTTTTGTTAGAATGCAATGTGCCTATTATTATAAATGTAACCAACATTGTATAAAGGAATATGCTAATAATAATATATACAGGGTGTGTAATTAATGACATGGTAATATTTAAGGGGGTGAGTTTTGGACCTATTCTAAGAGAAAAACTTCATATGAATGTATGTCCTAAACATCTTAATTTCTGAGATACATATACATATAGTTTCACTTCAAAAATGGTATCAGAGGTTGACTGGAAATGAGGATAGATAAGCGAAGTAGGTGGGAACCATTGCTGTCAGAATAGCAAAATATCACTAATGCACAATACCGCAAAACACTTCTCTCTAGTGTTGGAAATAATTGGATGATTTTAATCCTCGAATATTGATCCTCGGGGATTCCAATAATCGGATGATAATCCGAGGAATCCTGATTACGAGTTGCGTACCGAGTAATACTAGGGGATCGAAAAAACTCCTCAAAAGATACCGATTTTTTCCGATTACCGAATTTCAATATTCGAGTGACCGAGTACAGTGGCATGCCTACATGTTTTTTTAGAGAACTATTCCAGTGATAACCAATATGCACGTCCCTGGTGAATCTGTCGACACTTTTTAGTACTTAAATATGTGACACTTACAGTAACTTTTACCCTCAAAATTTTATTCGAATCATTAAAAGTACTTATTATAATAAATAAAAAAAATGAGACTCCAACCCCCTGTTGCTGCGAAACAAAGCTGAATCGGACCTATGTTGAAATAAATCTTATTTTTAATGAGAAATCTCCCGAGGAGAGATAGTAACAGGTTTTTGAAACACCCTGTATAATATTTTTGGTTTAATTCAAATTATTACTATTTATTGTCGCCAATTTGATATTTCACATGTTTAAAACAGCCTATTTGTAAATAATATTAAAATAATTAGATTATAAATTTTAATAAATAATATTTATTACTTGTAAAGTTCCTGTTAAGCTTGGTATCTTTCAAATATTCGAGGGAATGCTTGATATTCTTCTAAATTAAGTAAATTTTATACCTGCTTACAATATTAAATAATAATAATTCAATAAGACATTGCTATTTGTAGTTGTAGTTATAAGTATACCTCATTAAAACATTGTTGCATTGGTATTAATTATTGATTTAGATGTACTTCATAATAGATGTTTTTTATTTCATAATTTGAATGTACATAATGGATATTTATTATTTTATAATCTAATTGAACTAATTTAATTTTAATGAATTATACCTGTCTGAATAAAATATAATAGTATATGTAACTGATATACCATAGGTTGATTGATATGTTTACTTTAATATTGAT
Organism: Sitophilus oryzae; assembly: GCF_002938485.1. Taxonomy (NCBI): domain Eukaryota; kingdom Metazoa; phylum Arthropoda; class Insecta; order Coleoptera; family Curculionidae; genus Sitophilus; species Sitophilus oryzae. The sequence goes on from NW_022146096.1 coordinate 578,345, forward strand.
ATGATTCTTCTAATAGTTATGTGTAAATTGTAAATTTATATTTACTTTTTGTCTAATCTCTGAGCAACAGAATTGAAGAGGATTTTTTTCGAAATAATTAGGCAACTTTCCAAGCCAAAGGATACTGTTAAAGTAAAGAAACCACTTGAAATTCAAATCTGTAAAGCTGATCCATAAATTTAATGGATGAACACGATCTGTCAATAGAAAACTGGTATACGTATAGTTTGAAAAAAAAATATTTTTTAAATTATCGAAAGAATTGGATAATTATTAATTTAACGCTGTTAATATGTAATTACTGAAAAATAGCAGTAGAGGAAAAGAGTTTAATAGTAGCCTAACAATAAGATTTAATCAATTAAAAAAAACTTCCTGTGTCACCGGAAATGACAACTTTTGGTTTTTAAATGTCCCCCTCGGTATTTTTTCACCTTACAAAAATTTTTTCACCACGATAGAAAATGACACTCTGAACATAATGACATAATATGTTAACTTTTGACATTTTCACTTAAAACAAAATTGTATTTTAAATTTCAATCTAGAGTGCCATGGCTGTGTTAAAAACACAAATTTTTAATCAAGGAGCCTTGGATGAATAGATTTGATCGTCTAATGTTTTTAGTGTTTTGTCCTAACCGGTCAAAAGATTGCCGAATCGTATTTTTAATCATATCTCAATTTTTTCAAATGGAACGAGGGTAGCTCATTAGCATATTTAGAAAAAAACATTTCAAAAAAAATTAATTAATTTTTTTTTTATAATTTGGTACCATACACTTGGTATTTTGAGTCAAATTGTTATGAATCACATGTTGCAATTTCAAATAAACCATATTCAAAATTGTTAAAAGTTGTCTATGATTTGTCATTCTATTCAGAGTGTCATTTTCTATGGAATAAAGTAACACAATAACGAGGGTGCCATTTAAAAATCAAAAGTTGTAGTCATTTCCGGTGAAACAGGAAGGGACCGAAAACAATTATTGAATACGTCAATCAATCCTATCATCTCTTGTTGTTTTTAACCAGTTTTATTGGTTTATTTCAAAAATGACAGATCATATTTCAATATTATTGGAGTGACGGAACAATGAACGATGCACGGACGCAGATGCGTATGAGTTCGACTTAAGATTTATGAGACTTGTCAAGTCTTGCCAAATTATAGGTTATAATTTGTGTCCAATTATGTCAAATAACCTGTGTTTTGGAAGATGATGCATTTTGATTCGTGTTATTCCGTGTGTTTTCTGTCTTTTGAAGTCAAGTGAAAGAAAAATCGAGAGAAAATTAACTGTAGACCAAGAACACAGTTTATAGTTAATATTCGGTGCCAAGAGAGAAAGTACTAAAAACTGGAGTAGCTGTAAAATAACATCACAAGATAGGTAAATAATAGATTTTAGTACTGCAGGAAGATAATGGGAAAAACAAAATTAAGATTAAAGTTAATTAATCAACTTTTAAGGTATAAAATTCAGTAAGTGTTATTATTCATAAAATAGTTTGCTTTATTTATGTTGTGTTTTAGTTATTCCTGTAAAATATTTTTTTTATTTGTACTTAAGTTATATTGATAAATATAATAATAAATGCCGGTTTCTTGAAGCTTGAAAGTAAGAAATAGTTCTTTTTTATATTTTCTTTGGTATGTGGTGTTTTGTTTAAAATAGGTATACCCCTGTTTGTTTTGCATTAACACATACTGTATTTTTTTAAATAAAATAGCTTGATTAGATTTTTTCAGTTTTATACAGTTTTCTTTTCACAATATTTTGAAGTAATCACTTGTCACTCAAATTTAAAATACATTAATTTCGTGTTATGCGTTCCAATTGTACCAACTTATTTCTTTGTCAAAAAATTAACTACTTTGAAATTAAAATGACAGACACATCTATCACCGTCAAGGATTTTGTTGTCGGACAGACTATATTAATTTTTCCTCTAACTTGTAATTTTTGATGTCTGTTTCTAATGTAACCGGACTGAATATTTATGTTATTGTTTACCGGTCTAGTAATATATGGAACGAAAAGTAGAACGTTAATGGAACCATAATAGAACCACTTCATAAATCAAAATGCTATCTTTACTTGACGTTAAAAAATTAACTAAGAATAATAAAGGTTATAAATATACTGCATTGTAAATCGTAAATGTATTAAAACAACCTGTTCAACTTAATCGTAACAATTAATAGTAATTAAGAATGGTGATCTATAGATATAGATACTATTGAATATGAGTACAAAACATATTTATAAAAGTTCAGTTAATGATAATTACAATAGGCTAAATTATATCAACTGAAAACAGTAAACTATGGACCTCTTAAAATAGGTCATGGTATACAACAAGAATATTAAGATTACTGATTACTAACTAATCTCCCACTTATGATGACGTAGTATATGAAATTGTACCAAAACTTTTTAATTTTTACATATTTAATCTTAAATTTTGGAAGGAGACATATTGATTATCTGAGTTATATGATATAAACAGGGTGGCCCATCGAAAACGTTCCGCAAGGCATAACGGCCAGAGTATTTTTTTTTCAGAAAATTCAAAATCACGCCAATTTTGTTTGTGAGGGGGACAACTTTTGCCCCAAAAATGATTGCAAAATTTTCAACCCTCTAAGCGGGGTGCCATCCCCCAAATTTTCAAATGGGAAGGGGGGTCAAATGGTACCGCAATGAAAAGGGCTTTCTATTCTCTATATTACTTTCCCGTTTCGTTTTTGAAAATCGGATTGAAATTTGATAACCTAACCTAACCAAATCAAACATTTATCAGAGTAAATGATAAGGATAAATTCTTTCGACCAACTTGCTGTTTTTTCTTATTATTTCTAGATGTTTACGCATTTTTTCACTTGCCACAAGGATGAACGATCAGGTGCGCTAGTTGCTAGATAGTTCTTCTGTGACTTGTGCGTTGAAGTTCTTCTCAATATCGTTAAACTTTTTAACAATTATGGTGTACTCACTTGCATAAAAAGTGAAAATAATCAAACTTTATTTAAAAAATAATGAATGTATCGGGTTGCGCAGATATTCAATGAATGCCATCCTGACAAACACTTTTATGGCAAAATTGTTCGCTAGTTAGTAGCAACATTTCGCGAAACTGGTTCCGTTATGAATAAAAAGAGGCAGAGGGAAAATCCTGTAGTAGATGAAGCTATGGAGGTATTCGTATTAGGCCAAGTTGCCATGATTGCTGAGTACAAGAAAATTAGCCAATGAGACCGGCGTGAACCGTACAAGTGTCCAAAGGATATTAAAAAAACACAAATTCAGTTGGTACAAGAACTCAACGAAGACGATTTTGATCGTCGCTTGTAATTTTGTGAAACTATGAGTGAACGAGTGGCGAATGATAATAATTTCCTGTTTAATGTGTGTTTTTCGGATGAGTGTACTTTCTTTTTGAACGGTGTAGTTAATCGGCACAACTGTCGGTACTGGGCTGAGGACAACCCCAGGGTTTTTCACGAGGTGCACACACAAAACCCTCAGAAATTGAACGTGTGGGCTGGTATTTTTGGAAATTCTATTGTGGGTCAGTTTAACGATATTAAGAACTTCAACGCACAAGTCACAAAACAGCTATCTAGCAACTACCACACCTGATCGTTCAACCTTGTGGCAAGTGAAAAAAACGTGTAAACATCTAGAAATAATAAGAAAAAACAGCAAATTGGTCGAAGGAATTTATCCTTATCAGTTACTCTGATAAATGTTTAAATACACTTTTCAAATTTCAATTCTTCATATTTTCTCAATAACTCGACCGATTTTCAAAAACGAAGCGGGGAAATATAGAGACTAGAAGGCTCTTTTCATTGCGGCGCCACTTGACCTCCATTCCCATTTGAAGTTGGGGGATGACAGTCCCGCTTAGAGGGTTGAAGATTTTGCAATCATTTTTGGGACAAAAGTTGTCCCCCTCACAAACAAAATTGACGTGTTTTTGGATTTTTTGAAAAAAAATACCTTGGCCGTTATGCCTTGCGGAACGTTTTAGATCGGCCACCCTGTATTGAATATATTGTGTTGTGTGTATATATGTGATATATTGAATGAATTCTAAATGAAAATATTCTTAATGTTTAAACTTTTTAGAAAATTATTCTTATTAGCATATGAAAAAAAATCTCTGGGTACGAATATTAACCGTGTAAAACAATTAAATTTATCTAAGTACTTGCAATATAAATTAGAAAGACACATTTGATTTTACTCACTATAATAAGTTTCTATGTTTATTTTTAGTAAAAATAGCGCACTTAATTAAGTATTTCCGGCTTCTTAAATCAACCTATATATTTATAGCAGCACAGCATGAAAAAATAAATATCATCTTAACTAGGAGAATCTAAAATTTCTAAACAGGAAATAAATGAATAAGCGCCAAAAAAATTAGGAAGAAAATTTTTGATTTGGCATTTTCTTGGCAAAATTATTTATAGTGAACCAAAATCACAATATTATAGATTTTTTTCCAAAAATGTAGAATATTGGTCAAACACCTAAAACCAATTGCAATAATTGACTATTTTTGCAGCCTCCCATGCATTTTGAGTAAACTAGTTCTAAATTAGCTTATTATAATTTGTACGCTCTTTTCAAAACGTTATTCTTCTTCTTCATGTGTCTTCTCCTCATCGGAGGTTGGCGACCATCAATTGGAATTCCTCCCTGTCTTGAGCCAAACGGATAATTGCACTGGCCTCTCCTATATTCAACCACTGGCGCAAATTCCGCAACCAGGAAAACCGTTTACGCCCGATGCCTCGTCGTCCTTCAATCTTTCCCTCAACGATCAGCTGTAGGAAACTATATTTGTTATTTCTAAAAATATGACCAAAATATGCTGCTTTCCGTCGTTTTATTGTAGTCAATAGTTCTTGGTCCTTACACATTCTTTCTAATACTTCGAGATTTGTTATTCGTTCGATCCAGAATATTTTCAACATTCGTCGGTATAACCACATCTCAAATGAATCCAAGCCAACTAGTCCAAGTGCCTTCCAACGTCCATCCCTCGACTCCGTATAAAAATGTAGAGAGTACATAGTATTTGGTAGCTCGTCATCGAGTAGTCAGATTCAGGTCTCGGTTGCAGAGTAGAGTTTTCATTTGGAAAAAAGTGTTTCTGGCTATTTCAATTCTATGTTTGATTTCTTCATCAGGATCCCATTTATCATTCAGCCAGCAACCCAGGTACTTAAATCTTCTTATCCTTTCTATATGTTGATCTTCCACTTGTATTCTGATATTTTCAATATTTAGTTTGCTAATAATCATAAATTTTGTTTTTTTTTGTATTTATTTTAAGACCATGACTGACTAATACTGCTAACTCTGTCCACCAGCCACTACAAATCTTTCTCTTTGACCAGCTAGGAAATTTCTAGAAAATTAAACAGAAGTGGCAATAATATACATCCTTGTCTGACGCCTTTAAGAATTTCTATATCCGTTGTTGACATATTTCCGATTTTTATATAAGCTGACTGATTCCAATATAAGTTTTTAATAATTATGATGTCTTTGCCATCTAACCCAATCTGCTTCAGTAAATGTACCAGCTTGTCATGTTTCACGTTATCAAATGCCTTCTCACAATCTATGAAACATGCGAAGGCACTTGTCTGCTGATCGAGGCCTTTTTGGACTAAAACCTGTATTGAGAACAAAGCATCCCTGGTTCCCAGCCCACTTCTAAAGCCGAATTGAGTTTCACTTAGGACACGCAGAAACACTTTTAATGTATTACACATAAGGCTTATCAGACGATACTCGTTGCATCTTTGCGAGTTTGACTTTTTAGGGAGAGTTAAAAATGTGGATTGCAGCCATTGTTTAGGTATCCCTCCGGTGTTGTAAATGCGATTCAACAATTTAAGTAGAAGATTCATATTTTCTTCGTCTTAAGAGTTTGAGGATTTCAACATTTAAATCATCAGGACCGACAGCTTTTCCATTTTTAGTTTCTGTCAAGGCTTTAACTAATTCCTCCTTTAGTATGTCTGGTCCGTCTATCATTAAAACATTCCGTTATGTAAGCTCACCATATATCCAGTTCTTCCTGTTTATCTATCACCAGTTTATTTTTATCATCAATAAGTTTGCTCGGAATTGTACGTTTATAAGTGTGTATCACCTCTTTGATCTTTTTATGAAGGTGAAAACTGTCGTGTTTTTGTTCCAGAGTTTCTATATCAGCGCACTGTTCGTTTATCCATTTCTCTTTAGCTATTCTGATTTCACGCTTGATGATTCTGTTGATTTTATTATAATTTTCCAAGTTGTTCTTTTGTAACCTTTTTTCCTCCATTAAATGTAATATTTTATTGGTCATCCAGTCTTTCCTTCTATGTTTACTCGCCTTCCCTAGGATCTCTAACGTAGTATCTTTGGCTGTATCTCTGAGATTTGTCCATATCTTATCAGTTTCCATATTACTTATATATTCTTTCAGACTTTTTAACTTGCTATTAATTTGTGTAGAAAGTTCATATTTTTTGTCGCTGTCCTTAAGAGCGTCGAGGTTTATTTTATTAAATTCATTTCTACTGTTGATTTCTACGGTATTCTGAATTGCGCCCCTACAGGGTTATGATCTGACCCAATATCTGCCCCAGGATATGTTTTTACAGACTTTATGGTATTTCGGAATCTGCCATTAATCATGATGAAATCGATTTGGTTCCTTATTATTGTTTCGGGACTATCTTGGGGTGATTTCCAAGTAATATAATCTCCTTGGAGGCAGTTTAAACCATGTATTAGTTACTACTAATGATTTTTCTTGATAAAACTGGAGAAGTCGATCACCTCTCTCATTTCTATCTCCAAGTCCATATTCTCCTATTATGTTTTCAAATCTTCCTTTTCCTATTTTAGCGTTTAACTCACCCATGATGATATTAATGTCTATATTTTTTGTACCTCGCATTATCTCTTGAATTTGTTGGTAGAATTCTTCTACATCTTCGTCACTTTTATCAGCGATTGGTGCGTAAACTTGTATGATGTTGATGGGTGACCATGTAGTTGTAAGACAGCACATCTTCCAGAGTATAAAACAAAATTATTTACATATTTATTTATCGACTCATCTATCATTATAGCAATCCCATGTCGATGATTAGGGTCTTGTTCCTCACTACCAGAGTAATAAATCACTGCACCATCTGTTTTAGTTATTCCATTTCCAAGCTCTGATTTCACTCATGCCTAAGACATCAATCTGAAGTATTTTCATCTCCATTGCTGCATTTCTCAGTTTGCCAGCCTGATATAATGTTTGAACATTCCATGTCGCTAATTTAATGATGTTTTCCTTATGGATCAGTCGCATAGTTTCCGCGCCCGGCCTGTATCCCAACCTAACGTGGCCGGTGGCAAAACGTTATTAAGTAGTCAAATTCAAGAACAAAATATTTATATCAATATATTGAAGGCTGAGCCATTTAATCTTTTATCTTCTTTTTTATACATTTCCCTAACTATTTCTTTCTTTTTCATATTGGTACCACGGCTAAGGGTATTGCGGCGGGTTGCTGTTGGCTACCTCCGCGGCTGTTCTGGAAGAAGCCCACAATCCTGGGCGACTCTGGTTCTTGGCTGCAAATTGGGGCTCCTTTTATTTTCCATCTCCTGGGTTGCACACGGTGCCTCGTTGTATCGTTTGCTTCCTGATTCTTTACCATACTGATGAAGCCTGAAGGCAGTTACATCAGTGTGCACTAGTGTAGGTGTGGTTGTGTGAGTGTGCGTGTCTGCACTGGTGTACACTGGTGTATACGGTTACGAGTTGTTGAGGGCTGAGCCGTTTAATCTTTTTTCTTCTTTTTTATACATTTCCCTCACTATTTCTTTCTTTTTCATATATCAATATATTTATATTAAACTATCTTATTTAAGATACGAAAGAAAACTTATGAAAGAAACTCAATCAAATCTAGAATGCCACTTTATCTAAAGAAGAAAACATTCGACCAATGTGTATTACCAGTCATGACCTATGCATGCAAAACCTGGACACTTAAAACGGATGCTGGGAATAAACAAGAAGGACCGTAAAAGAATAGAGGGGATGCGACAAAAGACCCAGGTAAATAGATGTCATCCACAGAATCAAATCCCCCAAGTAGCAAAGGGCAGAACACCTGGCAAGAAGACATAGAAGAAGGCCAAACCTGAGATGGGATTATGATATTAGGAAATTAGCAGGTATAACTTGGGCCCACATAGCTAACAATAGCCAACAATCGGCCCAACTACAAAGATATTATCTAAATATGTGAGGGAGGCTACGCCATAGTTGGAAATGGTTGAATAAGCTGAAATGATGATGATGATATCAAACTATCATAACTCTAACTACCAAACTTTGTTAAAGTATGCAAACAAAATGAAATAAAAAAAACGTAAATATGCCCTAAGTAATATATTATGTTATGTATTTTTTTCTATTTTAGAATATAATATCATAATCCTTCTTAGATAATATACTTATCTTTATAAAAGTTTCTTCTAAGACGCTTTTTCCTATTAATTAAAAACATTGCTATAATTTCGATTTTATACAGAAATACAGTTTACTGTAATATAAAACCTTACACTAAATATACTAATCTGAGTACAAAACCAAAACAATAGTCTGGAAATTTTTACAAGCTACACAATTGAAAATAGCAGCAAAATTTTAATTTAATATTAAAAAATCCTGCCTTGGCTCGGTATACGTTAGAATTAACGAGACAGCCATAAATAATAACAAATCTAGGACATATTTACAATGCCACTGTTTTCAATTAGAATTTTATAAGCAACTAACTTAAGGTATTTGTCGAATTATCCATTCCCACGTGACTATAGAGATTAAAAAAAAATAACATTATATTATCTGACGAAAATGTTATCACACAGAGTTTATTAAAAAATGTTGCCTTTGCTAAACCTATTGAAACGAAAATACCACAAATAATATGTATATGACAAGGCAGAGGTTCCAATATGCAAAAGTATATTTTTAAAAATGAAAATAGTAACGGATAATTGTAGCATTCGCCCTTAAAATAATTTAAACTAATTTTTTCATTAAATCATAAGATCGCTACCATTAAATTCTATAAACGATTCTTTTAACCTGGTGTTGAGAGTTTTAAACCATGATTCTAGTTGACATACAAAAAATATAGAGGAATGTAATCGTAATCGGAAAATATAAATATTGTATACTACATATTATTATGATAACACTAAATATTTTGGGGTCTTTTCTTGTCTGAATATTATTCGAAAAAAACGTCGTATTTTTCTTAAAACAAAAAAAATTAAAAAACCGATCAAATTGTTCTTTTCTACTTTCAATACAGATTTTTTTAAAAATTGTGACTTGACCAAATTTTCACACTCTTATAAAACACCCTGTATACGAGAATTCGCTAAATATATTTTCGAAAACTACATAGTATCTTAATCACAATAGATACATCTAAAACCTGTTCCAAACCGCATCCCAAAATCTTTTTTAGTTCAAGAGATCTATCTATCTATCTATCCAGCCTCTTCGGTCCATCGTTGGACATAGGCCTCCCCCAATCTCTTCCACTCTTCCCTCTCTGTCGCCATGCTCATCCATCTTGTGCCTGCATGTTTCCTCAGATCGTCCGCCCATCTCATCTGGGGTCTTTCTCTACTTCTTCTATTCTCCCAGGGCCTCCAGTTTACGATGCATTTGTTCCATCGATCATCCTTCTGTCTGACATTGTGACCGGCAAACTTCCATTTCAATTTTGCTACTTCAAGAGGAAGTAGTATCATTCTTCTTTCGCTAAGTTCAAGAGATATTCAACTTTAAATTTACCCTAAAATTTTGCTTGTCCCGATAATTATGTCCGGCAGTTTATTTGACGAAATTGTCCACAAGTAATAGTTAAACGCTTTTCTTCACCTACGCACATACGCCAGAAAGAAATCTAACAACTAACCGGTTTGTTTCATTATTTTTAATGGCCAAGCCGTAAGGGGAATCCTGGTGTCGATCCCGCAGATCCCGCACGGTAAATCCCGCAACTTTGATCCCGCGGAATCTCAGAGGGATCCCGCATTTGCGGGATTGCATTCCCTATGTGCAACTGTATAACTGATAACTAAGAATAAACATTTTTGATTTACAATACATACCTTTTTTATATAACACAAAAACTAAATGTTATTTCATATTTGGTTACTTTCGTTTTAACATTAACCATGTTCCACCATTAATTAATTAACATTACCCATCCAACAAAGTGTCATTTAAACCGGCTAAAAATCAGTTTGAGCGGTATGTCATTTCTATTCTATTTAATTCCCCAAAAAAATATCCCAATACCGAAAAATGAGTAATAATATTATGTATCGACGCCAATTTGTCCAAAATTGCATCTATCAAACATAGTTGTGTAAAAAACAGTACAATATCAAACAATATTATTCACAATAATTCTAAGAAATTTATAAATAAAATGTAAATACTGTTTCATAATATTATGATGTAAATAGAAATATCATCATTTTCAAAGAAAGATAACATTTGCAAAAAGTTGGCCATCAAAATAAGGTCGGCGTGAATTTAAGGAAACACAGATTCTCAAGTTATGTATTAAATCAAATATCGACACACATATAAACAAATTCATACAGGATGATTCACGGCCATGGCACGATTATGATGGATACCATAAAGGTTTCCATCTGCTCCATCTGTCTAAATTATTTTCAGGATTACAGTATTGCCGCTTCGAACTAAAAATGGTAACATCTTTGTTATTTTAAATAGAACACACCCGGTATATTATTATATCTTTTGAAACTATTTGCATATCTCAACTAACCTATACCAATCTCTGATAGTTTTCGAGATAAAAAATAAAACAAGTATAAAATTGACAAAAACACGATCTTGAATAAGCAATTAAATCATAAATTTGGAATATTGAAAGCTAACATTTCGTTTGTGGGTTAAGGAAAGTCGACATATTCCATCTATCTAAATAAGCTGTTTGGATATCAAACAGGGAGGTCAGAAAAAATAATTATTTCCGTTTGTTTTAAAATCGTTTAAGTTATTGTTCTTTTAAATTCAAGCCTATACATATTACTTAAAAAATCGAAATCCAAATAAAATTGATTTTCAACGATATATCATGTGCCTATACCTAAACCTTCTGGTTTCTTCAGTAAAGCCAGATAAAAGATAATAATTCTATTATAATTGTTTTGTTTAAAGAAAATCGTTACCATGACAAATATTCAAACTTTATAAGAATCGATTGGAGTTTACGTGTTAAATTTCTAAAATTTTCATGGTAACTAAATTCTTGAAATGAAAAACTATAATAGAATTATCAACTTTTAAACAGCTCTACTCAAGAAACCGAAAGGTATAGGAACATGACATATCGTTGAAAAGCAATTTTATTAGTCTTTTGATTTTTTTAAATTGTAAGACAACGCCCCCTAGCGTCTACGTTCAAAAGCTTATTATTATTGTTTATATGGTACAATATTGAGTAAGAAACGCTCTTTTAAATGAGCCCTTGCTTGTTGGATTCCGATCATCCAGTCCGGAGTTGTTAATATTTAAATAAAAACAGATCTAACCTCCCCCCACCACTTTATTTTAGCAGATAGGGAAAAATGGTTCTAACAAAAAAGATCCAGCATTTACTGAAGATTATGAAGCTATTATTTATAGTACATCGTATCTAGGCAAAATTTCTTAAAAATTCTATTTTATTATTTTCCATAGCAGTTACGCCCTCTAGCGGCCGTCCTACAAACTTGAAAATAATTTCCAGCAATTTATCATGGTCTCATTAGTTATAAATATTTTTTTTCCGCCAAGCTCGACCGCTAATACTTTCCGAGATACAGCCGACAGCTATTCTTAGTAGGACACCCTGTACATCATTTATCTCTTTTTGATAAGTGTTAAAAAACAAAAAATCTCGCAGAAAAAACAAAGTTAATATTATGTTAAAAGTCATAACAAACAAAATAAAAGTCTACCTTGATGTCCGGTAAATTTAAACGATACTACTATCACAGCTATTATCATGTAGAAATTCAAAAACCACTGTTACAAATTTAAATGTGTATCGTATTACATATTATACGTATAATATTACATTAACAAAATAGCGCAATTATTACTAAAATAGACACCAATCTAACGCAAAAATAGATTGTGAATGTTATTTTATGAATTTCCAAAATCATTAAAATCATTCATGGGTTCAATTCCCATCAATGTACAATTAGACTAGACAAATAAATGTTTTTATTAATTAGTTTTAATTAAATGATTCAGTTGAGGTTTGCGGTTGATTCACCAGAATTTCCTTGCCAAAGTTTAGGTATATCATTTTCAATTCAATTTGGAAAACCTACTGGATTTTTTATTACCTAATTAACATTCGATTGTTTGTTTATTTTTAGTTAAAAACATAAATGAGCGAGATGAATAAACTAATGATCTACTAATTGAAATGAATGAAAACATACATTTTTCATATAAATTGAACTTTAGTTACATAATCGACGGCACGATTTTTAAATTCATTGTTGTCAACAAAGGTGTCCGGAAACGGAGCTGTTTTTCGGAACTGGGAATTTCGGTACCGCGCCTCTTAGGAATAACCTGTTAATTATAAAAATTTGAGTTTTAATTTCTAGTAGTAAAAAATATAAAAGTAAATTTAATATTGGGGTAATAAAGAATAATCCCACATAAAAACGTATTTTTTAACGATCTTAATAAAAATAGAAAAATCTAACGTGATTTTAAGATATATGGTGTAAATACGGTAGCAGAGAACTAGAAACGCCATAATATTATTCTTCAGAGGCTAGCGCCCTCTGTCAACTATTCAGTCAAATGCTGATAGGTGACGTCACAATTTTCTAGGCGTCATTTCAAACCAGTGAAATTTGTATTGAATTTGATTTATTATTTATTCCTTAATTGTAACTTCGTTGCATTTCTTTTTGTATTGAGGGAGTACTTTTTAATCACTTCAATTGAATTTTATATTAAAAATATCAAAAATTTACTATGGTTAAACACCGCGCGGATTCAATAAAAAATAAACGTTTATCGTCATTTGACTTACTTTCAATCGAAAAAGATATTTTCATAGCCGTTCAACAATCTGATAATATTACTGATATAATAATAAATAAATTTTCATTATTAAGAGAGCGGCGAATCAATTTAATATATAAAAAGTAATTATTCTTTTCATTTGTTTATGAGTCTCGAAAGATGTATATGAATAAGATAATCTGTTTTTCTTTGTAAATTTATTTGTGTAATTTGTCTTTGTAAATATATTTACTTATTGTTAAGCTACGTAAATAAATAGAAATATCCAATGTGTACCAATGTATCCGAAGTGTACCAATATCTGAAGACGTATGGTGTTGGATTGCAGCAAGACTATTTTCATCAAAAACTATTAAAATTATAGTAATTTAACTATAACAGAAATATTTTAACTGTATAATAAGCGGAAGACCGTTATACTTAGAACTGGATGGCATGTGTCCATCAGCAGCGTACCATTAGCTGAAGACGTATGGTGTTGGATTGCAGCAAGACTATTCTCATCAAAAACTATTAAAATTATAGTAATTTAACTATAACAGAAATATTTTAACTGTATAATAAGCGAAGACCGTTATACTTAGAACTGGATGGCATATGTCCATCAGCAGTGTACCAATAGCTGAAGACGTATGGTGTTGGATTGCAGCAAGACTATTCTCATCAAAAACTTTTAAAATTATAGTAATTTAACTATAACAGAAATATTTTAACTGTATAATAAGCGGAAGACCGTTATACTTAGAACTGGATGGCATATGTCCATCAGCAGTGTACCAATAGCTGAAGACGTATGGTGTTGGATTGCAGCAAGACTATTCTCATCAAAAACTTTTAAAATTATAGTAATTTAACTATAACAGAAATATTTTAACTGTATAATAAGCGGAAGACCGTTATACTTAGAACAGGATGGCATGTGTCCATCAGCAGCGTACCATTAGCTGAAGACGTATGGTGTTGGATTGCAGCAAGACTATTCTCATCAAACACTATTAAAATTATAGTAATTTAACTATAACAGAAATATTTTAACTGTATAATAAGCGGAAGACCGTTATACTTAGAACTGGATGGCATGTGTCCATCAGCAGCGTACCATTAGCTGAAGACGTATGGTGTTGGATTGCAGCAAGACTATTCTCATCAAAAACTATTAAGATTATAGTAATTTAACTATAACAGAAATATTTTAACTGTATAATAAGCGGAAGACCGTTATACTTAGAACAGGATGGCATGTGTCCATCAGCAGCGTACCATTAGCTGAAGACGTATGGTGTTGGATTGCAGCAAGACTATTCTCATCAAACACTATTAAAATTATAGTAATTTAACTATAACAGAAATATTTTAACTGTATAATAAGCGGAAGACCGTTATACTTAGAACTGGATGGCATGTGTCCATCAGCAGCGTACCATTAGCTGAAGACGTATGGTGTTGGATTGCAGCAAGACTATTCTCATCAAAAACTATTAAGATTATAGTAATTTAACTATAACAGAAATATTTTAACTGTATAATAAGCGGAAGACCGTTATACTTAGAACTGGATGGCATGTGTCCATCAGCAGCGTACCATTAGCTGAAGACGTATGGTGTTGGATTGCAGCAAGACTATTCTCATCAAAAACTATTAAAATTATAGTAATTTAACTATAACAGAAATATTTTAACTGTATAATAAGCGGAAGACCGTTATACTTAGAACTGGATGGCATGTGTCCATCAGCAGTGTACCAATAGCTGAAGACGTACGTTGTAATTTTAATATGAATTTAATTGCCTTGAATTTTAATATAATTTCTGGTAAACTGATATTCAATTATTGATATTCAGCCAAAAATATAAGATTTGATGAACTATATTTTGAATCAAAGTTTCATTTTTTTTCACTAAGATGGTATAAAATGGAATGAAAATGTTGTGTGTGTGTGTCACCCTGTATACTACTTACTATCCTTAACAAATATTTTTCTTTAGTTGAAAATATGTTTGTTGATTTAACAGACGAAATATTTCAATGGCTATTTCTGTTACACGCCAATTTTCACGATCAATGAAAAGTAACCTTTCGTTAACCTTAGTAAAATAATTTTGTATTGGTTTCATATAATCCGTGTTATCTATCAGAAACGTGATTGAGGAAGTAATTGGTGTAATGGTATAAGATAAACATTAATATCCTAAAACGAGTTGAACAAAAAATAAATTTTCAATTAAAATAGCACTTCAAATTCAAAATACAGAACTTATATGTTACATTAAGGTATAAAAAAGTTTATATTTGAGCAGCATTAAACAGTGTACGGGGTGTCCCATTTTCGTGTTTTACAGGGTTTCTGATTTATAAGTAGAGATATAAAGATTCGGATTTTACATTACTATGCTACGTTATTGTGAAACTGAAGACGCTACATACAGATTTGTCCTAGCCCTATTAGTTCCTGAAATACAGAGCGAATTTGATAGGTTTGCATTTGTCGATCGATTCCTAAAACCAAATATATTACAACTTGGCTCCATAGAGTTTTGTACCTAGAATTCAGTGGCGTAACTATATTTTCGCTGGGAACTGTCTGTCTTTATTGAAATATGACCCAAGCTTTTTTTAATGGGATACAGTGTATATTATTTTCCCATTTTATATGCCTTGTTATCAGCTTTCTAAAAATATAATATACTCTATACTTATTTACATAAACAAGGTGAAAAATGCATTATTTAACTTTTTAACATAGGCGGTCGGTTTAAATTAGGTAATCAAAACAATCAAATAATTTATTTGACGCCAAGTTTTGGTTATTGGCCATTCCACGCTAGTTACTGTGTGTACAAATTATTGTACAAGTGCATCAAAAATATATATCAAAAAGTTGAAATAGTTCATTTTCAGTACAGTATATTAAGATAACAAGATGGAAAGCAAAATTATACGGATAAAATTTTATTTAATTTATCAAATAAAATAACTCTTATACTAGGATGATTTATGTTAAAAAGTTAAATAATTCATTTATTTACTTTACTAATGAAAAAATAAGTATAGAGTATAACATATTTTTAGGCAGCTCATAACAAGGCAAATAAAATAACAAAAATAATATCCAGATTATCCCATTTAAAAAAAACATAAGTTTGGGTCATATTTCTAGAATGTCAGCTCCCAGCCAAAAACTAAATACTCCAAACCCGAAAAACCAACTTACCAATGAATTAACACCCTCCAAATAACCACGGTAACTAACTCGCCAAATGACTAAACCAATCCAACCAAAAAGAGTGAAACCAATGCAATCAAATCACACTATAAGCAAAAAAAAATAATCGAATAAAATTAATTTTTCGGGTTTGGGAAATATTCCTTGCGCAAAACTAGATTAGAGTATTTTTCTCGGGCATTGCCCGAATTCGACTATTGAGCGTAATATACACTTTATCTGGAATTCTAGATACCTATTTCGGTAATCATGATAGCATCATCAGCACATAATTTAAACTCCAAAGTTATTTGTAATTAACTACTGATGATGATAACATGGGTTAGTGCGAACATCTGTAATTTTTTATATATAAGTATAAAATGTAATTATCAATATCAACTAATTGACAAAATATTCTCTAAAAGTATGAAACAATACGTACTCAAACTTTTTATTTTTGTCAATGATTTCAATATTGTTCAATGGTCAAGGATTTAATTGCCTAATTTTAGTTACAACACAAAATAAATATTTTAAAATTAATCTTTGTCGTATATTTCCGTTAAAATCTTTATAAAAATCATTAACGAATATTTAAATCCAATATAAGTAATTAATATTTGGAGATTAATTTCTTTAAAAATTAGAAGACTGTGATTATCATCCTGTTTACATATGAATTAATTATTTGATTATAAAAATCGTGCCAAAAATCTTAATTATATAAAATTTCTAACCCCCTTACAAACAATATAATCCAAAGATAAAAAATATTTTAAATCAATCATTTTTAGATATAAATTATGTAAAAGCGTAGATTAAAGGAATTTTTCAATTAAGAGTAATTACAGTATTCAATTCAAGTTTTGTTATCTATACTACAAAAAAAATATACAGGGTAAGTTAACCTTAATAGGAGAATATCAATAAGTGACAAGTTTATATAAAAACAGTAATATAATATGGTTGTTTAGCTTCTTTTTTCACTCGTTGCAACCGTTATTTCAAAGAGATTTAATAGCAGTTTACATATTTTGACTTTCTTTATTTTATAAATTTAGTTTTAAACAATCAGTCTTATATTTTTTTTTACTTTTAGGCCTATTTTCATGATTTTTAGCAAACTGTATAAATCTATCAACTTTAATTCATAACACAGGGTTAATTGAAGAGTTGTTTTTTACCCTAAGTTTAAAACAACACCCTGTGCAACAATTTCCTGAGTAACTTTTCCTAAAACATTATTTTTTTTTCGATCAGATCCATGTCTTCTGAGCATTTTCTTTTTAGACTCATGTCAACACATGTCTTGGTTAATTTGTAAGAGCGAAATGAACTTGACACCAACAATTTCAATTTTTTCAACTATCATTACTTTATGATGCTATTTTTTAATATCATAAAGTGGCTTTGGTGACTATTGTCATCATGTCATATCGACACCGATTAGAACTCTACAGGGTTGTTCACCACATACGACACGAAGTATTGTAGCTAAACGACTAGATTTTTACAAATTGTAAGTTTTGGGTTCGTTGAAGGACTATTAGAGCTACAATTTAAAAATATTTTTACAAAATACAGAGTGTCCCAAATAAATAAAAAATATCAAACTTGTATTTTTTTAAATGGAACACCCTATATATTATTACATTTTTAGTTTCTACGCTTAAAATAAAGGTAAATTTGATTAAGGTTTATTACACTTAAACCTTACCGTTTTTGAAATATTTTCAATTTTGTGAAATTGCAGTATAAATTTTAAGGCTTCATTTCTCCGAGGATATCAAAGTTTTTATTACTAAATATTTACTGAAGTTTATTTATTGATCAGTTATTGTGTTGCAATAATAAAAACTTTACTACCTTATACAGAGTGTCTAAAAATTAATTTTAAATAATTACTAGGTTTAAACGGCAATAATTTGTTTAATTTAAATGGAACACCCTGTATATTTTATGAGAATCAGATGCACAATTTAATTGTCTATCAAATTGTATTATACCATTTTTTACCTATATCTTCAAGTTTCCGTAGAAAATGCATTTTCTTGTAATTTAGAACTCATTTATCAATATAACCATGGAATACTCACATTTTAGATTATTTATTACCAAATTTTTAAAGAGTACAGATTATATTGTCGTTAGTACAGTAATATTGTCGATATAGTTCGTTTATTTCATTAAAAAAAACTGTTTAAATATTTGTTAAAGAGGATCAATTAATATGATTCCAGTATTCAAACTACATTAATTGACTGTTTGCGTTGATTAATAATAATTGCTCCAAATACTAAAAAGCTGAATTATGTATGTGTATTAGACAGTGTGGTAAAAAGTAACACCTTAAAAATAATATTTAATTTTTCGACAAATGCCTATTTATAACAACAGAGACGTTCATTTTCATAACTTATTATTATATTGATTTCTGATTCAAATCCACATTTATTTAGAATAATTTATTAACGAACACAATTAAGTATGTAGTTAATTAGTATTTGGGCGGAAATACTGATGGTATATTTAATTAATGGTATACTCTTTTATAAAGATTTAAATAGTTTTCTTTTTACATACAAATGGGCTAGTAATATTATCGTTTTACTAAAAACGATAATATTACTAGCCTGTACATTTTGTACATTTGTTCCGTTAAAATAATCTAAAATGTCAATATTCCATGGGTATATTGATAAATGAGGTCTAAATTATAAGAAAATGCATTTTCTACGAAAACTTGAAAGGATAAGTAAAAAGTGGTATAATGCAATTTGATAGACAATTAAATTTTGCATCTGATTCTCATAAAATATACAGGGTGTTCTATTTAATGTAAATAAGTTATTGCCGTTTAAAGCTAGTAATTATTTAAAATAAAATTTTAGACACTCTGTATAAGGTAGTATAATTTTTATTATTGCAACACAATAACTGATCGATATATATACTTCAGTAAATATTTAGTATTAAAAACTTTGATATCCTCGGAGAAATGAAGCCTTAAAATTTATACTGCAATTTCGCAAAATTAAAAATATTTCAAAAATGGTAAGGTTTAAGTGTAATAAACCTTAATCAAATTTACCTTTATTTTAATCGTAGAAACTAAAAATGCAATAATATACAGGGTGTTCCATTTAAAAAAATACTACTTTGATATTTTTTATTTATTTGGGACACTCTGTATCTTGTAAAAATATTTTTAAATTGTAGCTCTAATAGTCCTTCAACAAACCCAAAACTTACAATTTGTAAAAATCTAATCGTTTAGCTACAATACTCCGTCTCGTATGTGGTGAACAACCCTGTATATGTTAAAATTTAAAAAACGTTAAAAAGTAACGATGCAGGCTTGGTTTTAATAAATATTAGTAACACCAGCAGAACTAAAGTAATTAAAAGAAAATTGGCGCCGGGAGGCACGTATAGCCGTCCATACTAAAATATGTTAATAAAAAGTTCGTAGGCAGTTCTTTTAGTAAGGACTTTTTCCAATTTTTTTTACCTCAAAAACTGCGACTTTGACTGATTTTGATGTTATTACAAATTTTGTTGCAAATATTATTCCTAATTTTAAATTGAAAACCGCGTTTCGGTAGCTACTGTAATTTTGGAGTTACAATTTTTTAAATTTTTTAACTCCCTCCCATATCTCCTTACCAACCCCCCACCCCCTCCAAAAACTAATAGCCAGATTCTCGGGTGCCACAGTATTTTTGTGCCAAATTTGATTAAAATCGGTTTGGCGGTTTTTGAGTTATCGTGTTACAGACAGACGGACAGACAGACACCATGAAAATATTTTGTATTTAGGTCATTTATGACCGAAATAACTCATTTTGAGTGAAATAAAAAAAATTTGCCGATCTTAACAGCCTACCATACCTGTTGGTATGGTCGGCAACTGTAATAACTAACATTCTATAAAAAAATAAAATTAGAGATAGGTAATATACGTATAAAGGTAATCTATTATTATGATTCCGAAAAATTGTTATTTATATAAATATTACATGCATAATGTGATATTAATGCGTTCTGCATACAAAACGAAAGTGATATATTACATATTTTTAATTAAACAATAAAATAAGAATAAACCAACACTGTTATATCTAGGAATGCAAATAAAGCCAAGGAAAAATTTCAAAAGTATTAAACTTGAATCATTATTTACGTCAGGTTAGATCGACGGAAGATATTGTATTTGTGTCAAAACAATGATTAACAGGATAGAATAGGGAAACGTTTATTATACAGTATTTGACAAAATAAAAACACAAGTAACAGTCCTTAAGAAGTATGTCATTTAAGTCTACCTTACTAGATATTGGTCGTTTTTAAGTTTTTATTTAATTTGCATTGTTCGTCTGTAAGTTGTCCGGTTTAAAATTTGCAATTTACATAGTCAACCTGTCCGAGATTTAGTTTAGCTCTGCGCCGCTGCGCGCTGATAGTCGTTTACAGCGCAGCAGATAAAGAATACCTTGCCGTAGGCCGTAGTTCTGCTCTCAGTCATCAGTCATTGACTGACAATCAACAAACAGAATGGGTGGTTTACGGAGACAATGTTGCCAGAACTACTGATTAATCCGTAGATTTACGTATTTAGGGTACAGTGCGTTAATAATACGGGTTTTGTATCATTAAGCAATTTATTATAATATTATGTGATTAAACAAAGAACGGCGTCAGAGTTGGCTTGGAAATGAAGATCGCTGTTATTTCATATGTAAAAAATGTCAACAGTCGTCCTTTCCAAGCCAACTAAACGACTTATTTCGATCATACGAAATATTCAGTACCTAAAAAAGAATTTTTATTTTTGTTGTTTATTCTATATTTAACACGAATAAATTTTCAATATATAAACACGGATTCTTCATCCAAAGATGTTTTCGTCAAATATATTACATATTTTAATATGGCAACACTGTCGCTTTCAGTTCCACACCGTCTTCGATATGCCTCCGCTAGCCGAATTAGAGAAAATGAGTGTTTCATGCGTTGGCCGCAGAACGAATAGAGGCTCCACCGTACAGCGCTTGAGACGTAAGGGGAAATAAAATCAGCCATGTCACGAATTTTTCACGATTATACTACGTTTAAATACAGATACATTCTATTTCTATGCTAAAATTCCAATTTTGATATATTTTTAGGTTTTATATTAAATATCATATTCAGACATTTTTCTATAAGGGCTAGAAACCATCTATAACTCCCCGTAGGTAGAACGATCAAAGTTATTGGTGATAGAGA